>NC_143586.1:173087688-173410500 GCF_048544385.1 Mastigoproctus giganteus | reverse complement strand
GGCAAAAGTTGCGGCCAATAGCTTTGGCAAGAGACCAGAATGCTCGGCTACCATTAGGGCAAGAAGCACGTTTTCTACTCTTAGCGTGTTCAAACTCTAGTTTGGACTGATTAATAACTACTTTACAATTGTTGCGAGCTTTGGGGTAGGCAGAAAATTAAACTGAAGAATTAGAAACAAGCCAATTATGATATGCAATATGCTTCTCTTGAACAACCTTAGCACATTTATTGGAAAACCAAGGTTTAGATAAAGGACAAGATTTTAAAGTGGAATGTGGGATAAAGGATTCCATTCCTGCAAGAATAATTTCACTGACACGATCTGAGAAAAAGTTGACATCAGAAGTTTTGAAACAGTAATCCGACCAAGGAAAAGAAGAAAAGAAATCTCGCAGGTCATCCAATTTTGCATTCTTGTAATGCCAAACAACACGAGGTTGGGAATAGCCATGAGATAAAGGCTCCATTGGAGAAGAGACAATCACTGAGTTGTGATCTGAAGTGCCTAAAGGACCTCTCACTTTGACTGTGTACTTAGAAGGGTTATTCGTGAGAAAAAAGATCAAGCATGTTGGCTGTATGATTAGGATTGTCCGGTATTCTTGTAGATAAATGAACAATTTATCTACAAGATATCAATGACTCAAATGAGTACAGAGAAATAGAGTGGGCTAGTAAATCGGAATGTCTTATAATGGGAGATTTTAACTTCCCAGATATTAACTGGAACTTGTGGGTTGGTCACTCACACACTAGTCAGACTTTTGTGGATTTATTGGATGATTGTTTTCTGCAGCAGCATGTTTGAGAGGCAACCAGAGAAAGTAATACTCTTGATCTGGTTATCAGCAGTGATCATTTGCATATTAAGAATTTGCAGATAAAGGAACCAATAGGTGGCAGTGATCACAGTGTACTGGTGTGGGATTTACTTAAAGATTTAATTACCATTAGGGGTAAAGGAAAGGGTTTTTGCTTCTGTAAAGGTGAGTACAGTGGTCTCCGACAGTTTTTAAATTCTGTACAGTGGGATCAACTGACGATGTTACCAACAGTAAATTCTAAGTGGGAAGCATTCAAGGAATTAATCGTGGATGCTACTAAAAGATTCATACCTATTAAGAAATATTGTTCAAGGTTTAGGCCTAAATGGTTATCTAATGAACTAATGAGACTCGTAACAGAGAAGAAAAATGCATGGGATGCATATAAATTATCAAGCGACTCAGAAGCCTATGGCAGATATAAGCTAGTCTGTAATCAGGTCACAAAGGAGGTTAGGCAGGCGAAGGCAGATTATGAGAAATCCTTGGCAAAAGATGCTAAGAAAAACAGCAAAGATTTCTTTACTTATATAAACTCTAAAAGGAAGGGGATGAATCTGATTGGTCCACTTGACATCGATGGTTCGACTGTTGATGAGCTCAGATAGCAAACAAACTGAATGAGTATTTTGCATCTACATTCACACATGAGGAATTATTAAGGTTTGAAAATGGCAGAAGGTTATCAAATTGTAGCAGGATACTTAATGATTTTGTAATAACTGAAAGCAAAGTGGAGGAGAAATTGTTGAAGTTAAACATAAGAAAAGCACCTGGGGTGGATGGGATCTATCCAGTTATATTAAAGGAGGCGGCAAAGCAACTAAGCAAACCCTTAGCCATAATTATGAGAGCATCCTTGGACTCAGGGGAGGTTCCCACGGACTGGAGATGTGCAAATGTATCTCCAATTCACAAAGGGGGATCGAAGGGTAACACGAGTAATTACAGACCAGTTAGTTTAACTTCTGTTCCTGGTAAAATAATGGAGTCACTGGTTAAAGATGCATTGCAGGATCATCTAAACAAGACTGCAGCAATAATTCAGACACAGCATGGGTTTGTTAAGGGAAAGTCTTGTCTAACAAATTTATTAGGATATTATGATGTGGTTACAAAGGAACTGGATGCAAAAAATAATTTTGATATCATATATTTGGATTTCAGGAAAGCTTTTGACACTGTTGCGCATGAAAGACTATTGTACAAATTGGAGCAGAATGGTATTAAGGGTAAGTTGCTACAATGGATAAAAGGATGGTTAAGTGGGAGAAGACAGAGGGTGGTAATCAATGGGTGCTGCTCTTCGTGGACTAATGTTATTAGTGTAGTCCCACAGGGTTCGGTGTTGGATCCACTGTTGTTTTGTATATTTATCAATGATATTGATGAAGGTATATCAGACTTAATGTCGAAGTTTGTAGATGATACAAAGGTTGGCAGGGTTGTTAATGACAGTAATGGCAGTGTGCTACTGCAACAGGATCTAGATAATTTGGGCAGATGGGCTAAGAAGTGGCAACTGAAGTTTAACCTTGACAAATGCAAAGTACTGCATATGGGTAGAAGTAACCCCAGAGAAACGTACCAACTGTGTGGTGCTACACTTAAGGTGGTAGAAAATGAAAAAGACCTGGGAGTAATTGTGCAGTCATTTATGAAGTTTTCTGAGCAATACAGACATGCTGCCAGGGCAGGTCATGGGGTTTTGTCAATGATATATAGGAAATTTGCTAACAGGGAGAAGGAGGTGATTGTTCCTCTGTATAAGGCAATAGTCAGGCCACGCCTTGAGTACTGCGTACAGGTCTGGAGGCCTCATTTTAGGAAGGATATAGATTTACTTGAGCGTGTTCAGAGAAGGGCAACAAGATTGGTGAGGGGAATGAAGGGATCCTCTTACCAAGCTTAAGTTCTGCAAATTGCAGTGGCTGGAGATTAGGCACCTGCGCGGTGATCTGATTGAGGTGTATAAGGCCTTGAATGGGTTGAGCACGCTGAATTCTGATGGGATCCTTCCACTTGTTCAGATTACGAACCTAAGGGGGCACAAATTCAAATTAAGAAAAGACAAATGTAGAATAGATGTGCGGAAATTTGCCTTTAGCTAGCGGGTGGTTAATTGCTGGAACAAACTTCCATCTGTCGTTGTGGAAGTTGACAGGTTAAATAAATTTAAGGTGGAACTGGGCAGGCATTTATTTGGAGGGAATGGTGTGATTTTTTTTTTTTTTTTTTTTTTTGGCTGATGCTGTATAAGCTCATACACTTGCTTTCTTGCATCACATGCCACTACTACTACTACTACTACTACAATCTGTGCAAGGTCATTAGTAATTGCAAAAGCCTCAGCATCTCGACCAGCTGGGTCGGTGTGACTAGAAAACGGAAGCCAGCTGGAGTTGTGAACATTAAAATCACCAAGAAAAATTACCTCACTGTTAGGAAAGTTGGACTGGAGAAAGTCAAGTTGCAAAGAGAGGAAGTCAAAGAGCTCCAAATGATTAGTGGAGTTGGAGGTGATTAGTGGAGAGATTATGGAGGTTATACCCAACAGATGAATTTGACACAATGAGGTAGAGAGATTTTAAGCCAGAGAAGATCAAAGAGAGGAGATTCCAAATTGCCAAGTCTCTGACAGGGAATATCAGAACAGACATATGCACAAGTACCACCTTTGAGGCGAAAGGAATCATACAGCAAATAATTTGGGCATCTGAGATGAGCAGTAGTTGAATCAACCGATAACTGAGATTCTGTCAGAAAAAGTACATGGGATTTGGCAGACTGCAAGTGGAAATGGACATTGTTGAAATTAGAATTGAGACCACTTATAATTGTGAAATGAATTAGGAAGTGTTTGGGAGGTTTAGATCTTTTCACAGATACGTTTGCTGTATTAGTTTGACAATTCATTGTGTATTCAATTCTAAGAAAAAGTGGGTGGACATGCTGTATGAAGTAATGAAATTTTTGGTTATGGCGTACACATGGTAAGAATATACCCAGATCCTTGACATAACGTGGCCTTGACAATGCCCCCCGCATACACTCTACTCGGTCTCCCTCCAGTCACTATCTGGCAGAGTAGAGGTAGCAAGATTATACTCTAGCTGATCCGGAAGCCTCCTAGAGAGTTACCAATAGGTTCGGTCCGGTGTACTAACTAGCGGCCAGCCTGTGAACACTGTTTTAGAGCTGTACCCTCAAAATGTAAGGAATATTGGATCTCGCCACAATGTTGATCATAACCTCAAAAGTCATCAATCATACTGCATGATGGAAGAGATGGAGAAGGGTTGACTGGAACTTAGCTCTAGAGACTAAACATGGGTTCCACCACTTCATGCCTCCAATAAGCAAAGTGGTGGTATTGCACCGATTGATGAGAGTCATCTACCACCTAGTTAATTGCTGATAGTTTGTTAGTTTGGTTATCTAGTGTTTGAACACACAGAAGGTTATAATTATAGAGGATTGGCAAGTTGATCTAGTGCTGAGATGGCATCAGGTTTTATTAATGACATGAGCATTTTCAGAACTTACTTTGATTCTTATCACCTCTGTTTTCTCTGTTAGGGATTCTGTGAGGTATTCTACTTTTGTTGAGGTCGAAGATAGAGTGATGACTAATTCTGCCCTATATGCCCAAGTATATTAATGTGGATCTGCCAGAATTCTTGTTTTGTAGCTTCCTGTGAAACTGCTTGAAAGAGCTCCATATCAATGACCTTGCATTCTGGTTATCTCATTGTTAACTTTTATTGAATGACATTCAATGTTGTGTGGGTGCTCTACTAATCATTAGTATTAGTAGAGCACCCACAGTAATTAGTATTAGCATTAACATTAGTAGAGGCATATGATGCAAGAAAGCAAGCTTATGCAGCATCAGCCAAAAAAAAAAAAAAACTTCCAATTCACCCCTCTGTTCGTTCGAAATACCTGTCCAACTGAGCCTTAAATTTATTTACGTTATCAACTTCCACAACAAGGGATGGAAGTCTGTTCCACCAACTAACTGCCTGCTGGCTAAAGGCAAATTTCTGCACATCTATCCTACATCTGTCTTTCCTCAATTTGAATTTATGCCCTCTCAGGTGATTATTCTGAGCAAGAGGCAGATTTCCATCAGCATTGAGCATGCTCAAACCATTCAAGACTTTATACACCTCTATCAGATCACCTCGCTGTTGCCTAGTCTCCAGACACTAATTTGCAAACCTTAAGCCTTTCTTTGTAAGGGCAACCCTTTGTTTCATTCACTAATCTTGTTGCCCTTCTCTGTACTCGTTCCAGCAGCTCTACATCCTTCTTGAAATGAGGCCTCCAGACCTGTATACAGTACTCAAGGTGTGGCCTGACCATTGCCTTATACAAGGGAATAATCACCTCCTTATCCCTGCTAGAAAAATTCCTGTATATCATTGATAAGACACAATGAGCTACTCTTGCAGCCTGTCTGCACTGCTCAGAGAACTTCATATCTGCCTGCACAATTACCCCCAGATCCTTTTCATTCTCTACCACTGTCAGTGTAGTACCACAGAGTTGATACGTTGCTCTCGGGTTGCTGTTTCCCATATGTAGTACTTTACATTTGTCAATGTTAAACTTCACTTGCCACCTCTCAGCCCATCTGCTCAGCCTTTCCAGATTCTGGTGCAGCAGCATAGCGTCAGTAGTGTCCTTAACAACCCTGCAAACCTTTGTATCGTCTGCAAACTTGGACATTAAGCTTGATATACCATCAGCAATATTATTTATAAATACAGGAAACAATAATGGACCCAGCACTGAACCCTGAGGGACTCCACTAATAAAATTAGCCCACGATGAGCAGTGCCCATTGATTACCACTCTCTGTCTTCTCCCCCTCAACCACCCCTTTATCCATAGCAGCAATTTGCCTCCAATGCCACACTGCTCCAATTTGTGCAGCAATCTTACATGTGCAACAGTATCAAAAACCTTTCTAAGATCCAAGTATATAATATCAAAGTTATTCCCTGCATCCAGTTCTTTTGTGACTGCATCATAGTATCCAATAAAGTTGGTCAGGCAAGACTTCCCCTTATCAAAACCATGCTGTGTCCAAGCTATAACTGAACTCTTGTCTAGATGATCCTGCAGTGCTTCTTTAACCAGTGCCTCCATTAATTTTCCTGGAACAGAAGTTAAACTCACAGGTCTATAATTACTTGTGTCAGCCTTTGATCCTCCTTTGTGAATTGGGGTCACATTTGCACATCTCCAGTCTATGGGTACCTCCCCTGATTCCAAGGAAGCTTTCATGATTATGGCTAAGGGTTTGCTTACTTCCTTTGCTGCCTCCTTTAATATAACTGGATAGATCCCATCCAACCCAGATGCCTTTCTTGTGTTTATCTTCAACAATTTCTCCTCCACTTTACTCTCAGTTATTAAAAGATTATCTAGCTTACTGCCAAATTTGAATACACCTCTGGCATTCCTCCTCGCTGAATAACTCCTCATGTGTGAATGTTGATGCAAAATATTCATTTTAGTTTGTTAGCCACCTGAGCAGGACCCTCAGCTGTTGAAACATCAATATCCAGTGGACCAATCTGATTCATACCTTTCTTTCTAGAGTTTACATAGGTAAAGAACTCTTTTCTGTTTTTCTTTGCATCCTTTGTGACTTGGTTACAGACCAGCTTATATCTATCATAGGCTTCCATGTCACCCATTAATTAATATGTATCCCATGCATTTTTCTTCTCTGCCATATGTCTCATTAGTTCATCTGACATTCATTTAGGCCTAAACCTTGAACAATATTTCTTGGTATGTAAAGCCTAGTAGCTTCCAAGATAAGTTCTTTGAATGCTTCCCATTTTGAATTTGCTGTTGGTAACATCATCAGTTGGTCCCACTTTAAATACTGTCTCAGACCATCGTAATCGCCTTTACGAAAGCAATAACCCTTCCCTTTACCCCTGATGGTAGTTACCTCTTTGAGTAAATCCCACTTGAGCAAACTGTGATCACTGCCACCTAGTGGTTCCTTTATCTGCAGATTCTTAATGCATGAAGAATCACTACTGATAATCAGATCAAGAGTATTACTCCCTCTAGTTGCCTCCCGAACATGCTGATGTAGAAAACAATCATCCAATAAATCCACAAAAGCCTTGCTAGTGTGTGAGTGCCCAATCCACAAATTCCAGTCAATATCTGGGAAATTAAAATCCCCCATTATAAGACTCTCTGATTTACTGGCCCACTCTATTTCCCTGTACAGTTTCTTATTATACTCATCAGAGTCATTAGGCCTATAGCACACTCCTACTCTCAATTTTGATCTCCCAATGCTTATGTCACACCAAACTGACTCGACACTGCACTGTCCAGCGATGTCGACTGGCTTCACTTCCTTGGATTTTATGTGTTTCTTAACTAATAGCATAACCTCTCCTCCCTTCCCATCCTGTCTATCCTTTCTGTAGATGTTGTACTCCCCAAATTCCAGTTCTGCGTTCTTTATATCTGAGTGACACCATGTCTCTGATAACCCAACAATATCCGCCTTTGATGCTTTAAGCAATACTTCAAATTCATCAAATTTATTTACCAAACTCCTAGCAATGGTGTATACGCAAGTTTACATGCACCTGTTCTTTTTCTTAGCTACCCTAACACAACCTATGTGTTTACTTGTACCGCAATGACTCCCAGCAGTCTCTGAAATATCCTGCATCTTGTTTTCCAGGCTTCTGCTCCTTCCAATAGAAGCAGTGCAAGAATCACTTTCACCTCTGCCAGTGGCTACTGTTAATCTATTAGTCCTTGTATCCCCCCAAGCTAGCAGTTTTCTGACCCACCTAACACTGCCTCGATAGCATCAGCAAATATTCTTGCACCCTTTCTATTTAAGTGTATCCCATCCCTGTAGAAGCAGTCTCTCGTGTTAAAACTTTGGTGGACAAAAAATTTGTCATTCTTTTTTAAGTAGAAGCAGCAGTCATTTCAACTATTCAGGAAGTTTCCATCTATCACTACATGAATTTTTTTTGGTGGGCTCATAAGAGATATGTGATAAGGAAGTTCATGTGAAGTCTAGCAAATGCATTTTTCCAGAAAGCTCCTTGTGTTCGAGCTTTTTTGAATAGTGTGTTCAAACAGTACATTAAACTGTAGTGACTAGATAAATCATTTTTTACAGGTTCAGAATTTGGTTGTTTTTGATTATTTGCCTAATTGTAAAGGTTTTTTGGTTGATGTTAGTTTTCTGGTGTTGAGGTAGAGCAAATTATCAGAAGCTTGCTCTATCAGTTGGCAGTTGCTTATGATTTAATCCCTAACTTCTGGTTTAATTTAATTTAAATTAAACCAGAAGTTAGGGAAAGAAGAAATTAAATCTTCTAATTTAATCCCTAGCTTAAATTTTGATCTTCTTTTACATTTTTGCTGTGTTGTTCTATTTGTATAAACAGGTTCTAGGTTTAGGATTGGTTCCTAACATCTGGAAGGCTTATTAGGTTATTGAAATTCCTAAGGTTCCTAATCCCAGGGGTGTGGCTATTATTGCCTGATTTTTATTTGTTCCCCTTTTCAAAAGTTTTTGAGAAGTTATTAAAACCCTTATTGAATCAAGTTTTTGCCCAGTGGTTGTAAACATTCCATATAGTATGTTTAGGAGAGTGACAGCTATTTGTCTACAACAATTAATAAGGAAAATTTTATTCATCTTGGAACAGGTAAGTTGTTTTACATGTGATTTTTTTCAATATAGCTTTGCTTTTGTCTCTCTTCGTATTCCTCCTTTGCTTTTGGTTCTGTAGCATTGTTTTGGCATTGGGGTTCCATTTTGTCATTGATATCAGACATACCATTCAAGAGGTTCTTATCGTTTTCCAATATTCATGACTATAGCCCAGTTGAAATATCTGTGGGT
Organism: Mastigoproctus giganteus; assembly: GCF_048544385.1. Taxonomy (NCBI): domain Eukaryota; kingdom Metazoa; phylum Arthropoda; class Arachnida; order Uropygi; family Thelyphonidae; genus Mastigoproctus; species Mastigoproctus giganteus. The sequence continues at coordinate 173,401,756 of NC_143586.1, read as the reverse complement.
ATCTTTCTTCTTAGCAAGCTTTCTGCTTTTCTTTTCTCTTGGTTTCATTTTTGTGAATTAATAATGATTCAGTATTTCCTATGCAGATGATTTTGTTTTATAGGGTCAAACAGCAGGTGAACACCTGCTGTTTAACCCAATAAAAGTTTTGAAGTTTTCTTTCATTGCTCACATCCAAAACAGTGTCAATGAATTGATGAGATATCCAAGTTGGTTTTTTTGTCTGAGGATTAGTCTGGTGAAGTCCAAATATATGATTTTTAGTCTTTCTTTTAATCCTATTGTCCTAAGTCCATGTTTTTGAGAAAGTGCTTGTCCATTATTCGGAAGTTAAATTCTTGTGGATCTTTGAACTCATTGTTGAACAATTGAACTTTAGGATGGATTTCAAGGAACATTTTAATTTAAATTAAAATTGCTCACCTATTTCATTTGCATGTAGAGGCTGTCATCATAATCTTTACACTCTTCTGGTCTGTAGATTACTCCTGCTCTCATTATATATATTATATAATGAGATAATGAGATAATAGCATCTGTGACTTCTGAATCTGAGAACAGCTTTTTTCATGCTCAGCTTACTTTTGATAGGGAAGATAGGAACACATAACATGCTGCACCTTCTGCTTCAAATGCCAAAACCTTTGGCACTCATTGTGCCCACACTTTTTTAAATAATAAGCGATTATTAATAATTGTTTTCATACTTACAACACTCATGCATAATTTGGATTCAATAACTCGCATTGTAATGTATCTTGTTGCACCAGTCACACACTCGTACATGGTGTGATTGAAAAGTGAGATTAACTGCACAATGCATGCTAGTCTAGAGGTAGACACATTATGTCTAGCTACCATGCAAACCTGTTTAATCCTGCATGCCAAACCACTTGCCTGTCCTCTTACTTTCCATCAACATTGCACAATCAGTGAGTAGTTGGATGCAGGTATGTTTTTTTTTTCTGTTTTGGTAGAATTTATGGTGGGAAAAATTTAATGAAGGAATCAAGCAAAGAATTTGCATCTGATTTTGTTGCAAAATTGTGAAATTTGGGGTGAAAAAAGCTACCAAAACTATCGAACTATTAAAAGACCTTTGTGGACTGTGCTTTTGGTAAACATACCATTTGTAATGGATAGATGAGCAAATGAGGTGGATGGATAGACAGATGAGAAGGTAGTTTTTTTTTTTTTTTTTTTTTGGCTAATGCTGATTGAGCTTTCTTCCTTGCATCATTTTCCAATACTAATGATGCCAATAATAATAATGTGCCAGATGAATTCACAACAGTGAGCACCAGTCGTGGCACTTAATATGAATGTGCAACATTGAGACAGTTTTATGATAGCATTGCTCTTTGTGCATCTGTGATATTATTAAACATATCTTACAATTCCTGCACTCTTCTATTTTATTAAAAAAAAAGTCTTAAAAAACCGAATGCCTTAAATAATGTTTTTTTTTTTTTTTTTTTTTTGCATTGCTTGGACTTTTTCATTGCATGACCTTTTTTTTTATGTTCACAAATAGGAAAGTGTTTTTGTTTATTTATATCCTATGTATTTATATCTATTTATCATGACATCACTAATTTTTAACCTCTGATCTTAAAAATTTCTTTGATTTACTTGAAAATAAAGATCGAGACACCTGTACTCAAGGTGAATTCACCTGTAATAATGGCAAATGTATTACTAAACGTTGGGTGTGCGATCAAGATCATGATTGTGGAGATGGCAGTGATGAAAGGAACTGTGGTAAGTACGTTCAGTCATCATTATTTTAAAATTATTAGGAAGATATATGGCACTTGATATTTATTGTTTGAAACTACTTAGTTCTTCATAGATTTTTAGTGTTACTAAAGACATGTCTTTAAATGTAGGAATTCCAGAACTTGGAGGCATAAATTCATATTACAGGGGAAGAGGTTTAGCTAGACTGTAGGAAGTTTTCTTTTAGCCAGCAAGTTGTTGATCACTTCACTGAAACAGCTTGTCTTCACAGGTAGTTGAGTCTGACAGTTTGAATAAATTCAAGGGTCAACTGAATAATTATGTATGTCAGGAGGGAAGGAAATAATTTGTATTTTCTTATCTACTCCTATTTTTTTTTTTTTCCTGGCCAGTGCAGCAAAAGCCTCTGGCTTCCTTGCACACACTAGAGGTAGTCTAGAGGTAGACACATTATGTCTAGCTACCATGCAAACCTGTTTAATCCTGCATGCCAAACCACTTGCCTGTCCTCTTACATACTAGATTACTTACTATATAAGTAATGTAAGATTACTTACTATGTAAGTTATCCATCCAGCTGTCCTCTTAAATTTCACTAGAATAGGCAGTAAGAATGTGAAAAGACTGGATATACATTATATGACCAAAAGTACTCAGACCACCCCTCTATAAATATTGTGTAGTATGCCAGAAATCCCTGTGTATGTGTATTTACTCATACCAACTTGTATAAACTTTGTGGTCAGCTATCAGCAGTACATTAGAGCCAGTAGAGTAGTTATTTAGAGACTTTCAGTAGAGTAGTTATTTAGAGACATTTGATTTTAGGAAAACAAAATATATATTTTTTATGTGAAGACCATACGATTTTGGTAATGGGATTATTTTTGAGGATGATTTATCTGGGGGCAAATGTGGTTGGAAATGTGGTTGGATGTCACATCAGTAACCTTTCCTACACATAACTAACTGAACCTTCTGTGGTAGAGGTTATTCAAAGATAGATAACTGCAGTGATACCTTGGGTACCACCCATGAATGACAATTGAAAAAATGTTTGAACAAACTTCACTAACAAACAGAAGGTCCTTGAACCTTAAAGAAGTTAGCTCATGACATACACACACATCATTTGCAAAAAAACGTCATCACAGGTACAAGAGACCATAGGAGCATCACATCTGTTAGTACATCATCCTTCCATAGGATGTCTTTTGGTTCAGTTAGGGAGCAGCTGCACATAAGCCCAATATTGCAATTGCCAAGCAATTGCAATATTATCCTGACTGAAGCTTGATGGAGGTGGTCTGATGGTAAAGGGCTGTTTCAGCTGGTTTGGTCTTGGGTCATTGGTAGTAGCCCACTGAACCACTAAGTTTATGACCTATTTGGTCATTTTGGACAATTATATACTGTCACTCTGTGGCAGTACTGTAGAAACAAGCTATATCAATATTAGCACAACAGCATTGAGTATTGTCATGCTAATATTGACAAGGGTCATAGAGAACTAGTTTGTGGAAAATGACACCAGAAAGTTGGTCTAACTAGCTCAGAACCTAGACTTAATCCTATTGAATACCTGTGGTATAAATTGGAATTCTGGATTAGGCTTTGGCCAAATGACTGCCTTACAAACTGACTCTGGCAGCTACTTTTCAAGAAGAATGAAGGCAAATGGCTTACAGATAGCAGAAGTTGGTAGATAGTATGCCTAGGTAGTTTGAGGTTGTCATGAAGGTCAGAGGTGACTCTACTACGTATTTGGTTATTGAAGAAAAAGCTTTTTCTGTAACTACCTTTGTATCCAAATAATATTTTTTTCAACAGTGATGAATCTTCTGGAGAAAAGTTCACTGTTTACAGGGGATTCAGAGTTTCTTCTTTTAAATTCCTTTTTTAACTTTCATTCTTTTAATTTCATCCATAAAAATCTTACATTTAGAAGCTAAATTTCATGTGTATGCATGTATGATGGGATTTTTTGAAACTTAAAGCCTTTATTATAAAGTAGCTTAATTAATAAAAATGGAAGTAATTTTAGTGTAATATATATTACACTAAAAAAAATAAATCAAAGTTATTTAAATATTACAGTATACTGAATAAAATTTAAATCTAAATTTGCTAAGCTAGTTAAAACCAAGATAAATATAGCGAGCCAGCGGGGTAGTCCCTTGCTGCACTTAACTGAGGATCGACATTGATCAGAACAAATGACACTTATAGTTTCTTGCTTTTAATTAAATTTATTATTTACGTATTCTGTATTCAAGTATTTTATATATATGGGTTTTACAGTTAGCTTAACCGTGAAGTGCAAGTAGGATTAATGTTATAATTTTTTGTAAAAATCAATATAATATAAATGATTTTAGGAAAACAAAATATATATTTTTTATGTGAAGACCATACGATTTTGGTAATGGGATTATTTTTGAGGATGATTTATCTGGGGGCAAATACAGTCCTTTAACTGTATATGCTGCTGGTCTTACACCATACTTGGAAACAAGTGATGCCTTATGGCATCACCTGTTTCCAAGCTTTCCCCTGGTTGGGTACTTTCTTACACCCTGTATATAATAGTTTTGTATTAAAAAAAAAATTACACTGTACACAATTAAGTTTTACTGAATATTCATTGCTCTAGATTTACTTTCACTTTATGAAATGAAATTAAAATGGATAAATGCATTTTATAGGAAATTACACATGTGGTTCTAGTGAAAAAATGTGTACAAATGGAAAGTGTATACCTGGAAAATGGCATTGTGATGGTGATGTTGATTGCAGTGATGGATCTGATGAGCGTTTATGCAAATCCAATGTGCCGTTCTCAAACTGTAGTGGAAATGAGTGGACATGTGCCAACCACCGAGACTGTATACATCAAACGTGGAGGTGTGATGGAGATGCTGACTGTCCAGATGCATCTGATGAAGCTAATTGTAAGTAGGAGCTATGAAAAATAAGAAGAGAAATTAACTATTATTTTCTTTTCTCCTTCTGTGGATTATGAAAAATGTTATCAAAGGAATTCTTATGACACTGAAATGTATTATAGATAATTACAGATTATTATAGTTACAATCATGTTATTTATTATATAATAATGTCATCATCTTCAGCCATTGCCAATCCACTGCAGGATGAAGGCTTTCTCAGCACATTTCCATCAACTGCGATCTTGTGCTTTCTGTTGCACCAGCAAATTTCATCAATTCATCCCATCTTTGGTCTTTTCCTTTGGCATTTAGAGTCAAGTGGTATCTATTCCAAAATTTGTTTGGTTGGCCCATCTATCATTTTTCATCATCTATTTTTCTTGATGTGTGACCTGCCCATTTCCATTTTAAGCACTTTGTTCTTTTAGTGATGTCACAGACCATGGTTTGTTGATGAATCCTTGCACATGTTTTTTGGTCTCTTTTGGTTATGGTCATGTTCAAAATTTGGCACTCCATACAGCAGGCCCTCGTTATAATGCGGTTCGTTTTATGTGGATTTGCTATAATGCTGTTCTTATATTATAACCCGTATCTGATTATAACGCTGTCACAAATCACTATAACGCTCTTTTACAGATTTCATTTTTTGGCATATAACAAAACCGTTTCATTTGATGGAGTTGATATCGTAAAAATGAATAGCAAAACAGCATTAAAATGTTTCCCACGCCAACTTGAGAAATTTTCCCATGCTCAGTGAAATTTTCTCGCATGCTAATTTAATTGCAGTACAGTGACTTGTTACGTAGTTCCGAGATCAACATTTTAAAAAATGATCAAGTATATTGCTTGTAATATTTACGTTATATGCATTTATCCGAAATCTAGTCATCACTCAGTACAGTATTAGACATCATGCGTAACGGACAGCTTACTTGAACATTGTATCATAATTAATGCAACCAATGCAGTTACATTTTCAAAGAGTTAATAATGGCGGATAACAATGAAAAAGCAACAATGTCTGGATGTGGTACGAAGACTATAAATGTAAGAAAAAGACTGAATTTGAAAATTAAATTAGATGTCTTGAAGCGAATCGATTCCGGTCAACGACAAGCTGATATGTGCCATAATTTAGGACTTGCAAGTTTAACTCTAAGAACAATTATAAAAAATAAAAAATTAATTTTAGCAGTGGGAAAGACAGCTGTTCCATCAAGCAACTAGCACTAGCTGGCTCTAGTTGAAATGGAGAGACTTTAACTAATTTTATTGAAGATAATATCCAATGCAGAATTCTGTTAAGTTAAATATTATATAACAGAAAAAGAGAGAGAGATTAGCCTATATGATGATCTCAAGAAAACTTGCCTAAAAAAAAAAAAAAAATGTGGAACCATTTAAAACTAGTAAGAGCTGGTTGAATAGATTTAAAATCCAGAGAGAAGCCACAAGTGCAGATCAAGGAACCGAAACTTTCAAAAAAGAACTTATTAAAATTATTGAAGAGGAGTATTATGTGTTATACTTCTCAACAAGTTTTTAACATAGATGAAGCAAGACTTTTTTGAAAACGAATACCTAAAAGAAGTTTCATATTGAAAGAAAAAAAAAAAAAAAACATGTCAGGTTTCAAAGCGGCAAAGGATCGGTTGACTTTATTGTTGGGTGGTAACGCTGCGGGGGATTTAAAATTAAAATTCCTTTTAGTTTACCAGGAAGAGGGCCAAAGTACAACCCAAAATCAACATATTTTTCATGATTAAATTCATCAATTAAATTAAATCAATTTAGATCAATTAAATTTATGATTTTAATTGTAATTTTAAGTTTAATTTTGATGCGTAAGTAGTTACCACATAATTATATACGTATGTAATGCAGAATATTTATATGTACAAATATTTGAATATTAAATATTTTGACTGACATTTTTTTTTTTTTTTTTTTATGTGAACCCCAAACACGAGAGGTATTAGAACCTATAGTACTTAGTACCGTGCTTGGGTTGGAGGTTGAGAAGACGAAAGAAGATATTTGTTGACATTGGACTTGAACTTCTGTAGATTGTAATTTTCAGGAAATACGTATAAAGGAAGGTTGTTCCAGAAAACGGCAGTTGAATGAATAAATGAGGAAGATGAAAAGTTGGTTCTGTGGGTTTGAAGTTGGACAGTAAATGGATGTTGGCTGGTGGCGGCACGTGTTCGGACTGTTTTGAAAGAGAGAGCGGGAATTATAGAAGCCAATTCAGAAGAACAGTGTCCATGGAAGTATCTGTAGAATAGGCATGCAGCAGAAACAGTGCATCTATGAGAAAGCGAGTGGAGAGACTCTGTTAGAGATGAATCAATAATTAGCCTAACTGCCCTCTTCTGAATGGAATCAAGAAGCCTGAGAGAGATTTTGGGGCACCCCAGATGTGGGAACAATATTCCATGGCAGGGCGGATTTACGATTTATACAGAGTGAGCAGCTGTTTGGAAGAAAAGTAACGCCGAGAGCGAATGAGAAAACCAAGTTTTTTAGATGCAGAGGAAGCAATATTTGTAATGTGCTTGTGCCAAGAGAGATTAGAAGTCAGGGTAATCCCCAAAAGAGATATATCATTTTGCCTAGAAATCGGAGTGTCACTAAAGATAAGCATAGGAACAGAAGAATCCTTTTTGCAAGATATAAGACAAGACTGAGTTTTAGAAGGGTTGAAATCAACTAAGTTGTCTTTGCCCCACTGGAGAATTACCTGAAGATTGGCATTTAAGGAATTGGTAGCAGATTTTCAAGAAGTTGAAGCTGATTGAGCAGGACAAGGTTTCTCAAAATGGAAAGTTGAATGCAATGTGCTATCATCGGCAAAACTATGGATAGGATTTCCAGCCAATGGAAGAAGGTCATTGATATACAAGAGGAAAAGAGTGGGGGAAAGAACTGAACCTTGGGGGACACCGGCATTAGTGGAGAAGTTAGAAGACAGAGAGCCAGCTACCATCACCCTCAGTGAGCGATCAGAGAGAAAACTGGATAACCAATTACTAAAAGCAGTTGGCAAACCATAAGGTGGAAGCTTGTTTAGAAGACCTTTATGCCAAACATGATCAAAATCCTTTGAGATGTCAAGAGCAACTACTTGTGTTTCACCGAACCTTTCCATTGAATTAGTCCATAAATGGGTAACATAAGCCAGAATATCACCAGTGGATTGACACTGACGGAATCCATACTGGCGATCATTGATCAGACGGAAAGTTTCTAGGTAGTTTAAGAGTTGGCGGTTAATTGATTTCTCCATTACTTTAGAAAGAGTAGAAGTAATTGCAATTGGACGATAATTGGATGGGAGGGATTTGTCACCGTTTTTAGAAACTGGCTGGATATGAGCAAATTTCCTAGCAGAAGGAAAAACACCTTTGGAATAAGAAAGTGAAAACAGGCGGCAAAGAATAGGAGTAAGTTCAGGAGCACAGGTTTTGAGAACAAGTGGAGAAATACCATCAGGACCTGGAGCTTTCTTAGCATCAAGATTCATCAAAATCCTTCTGATATCCTTTTGACAGAAGACCACAGTAGGCATTGAATGGAACGTGTTGGGAATGGTGGGAGGTGTTTTACCAAGATCATTAATACATGAGCTGGAAGAAAAATGGGATGCTAGCAGGTCAGCTTTATCCTTGGCTGAAGTGACAACAGAACCATCTGGTTTGGACAGAGGTGGGAGCAGAGATGGGCAAAAGTTGCGGCCAATAGCTTTGGCAAGAGACCAGAATGCTCAGCTACCATTAGGGCAAGAAGCAAGCTTTCTACTCTTAGCCTGTTCAAACTCTAGTTTGGACTGATTAATAACTGCTTTACAATTGTTGCGAGCTTTGGTGTAGGCAGAAAATGAAACTGAAGAATTAGAAAAAAAGCCAATATGCAACATTCAAAATATGCAACATTCTTCTCTTCGACAGCCTTAGCACATTTATTGGAAAACCAAGGTTCAGATAAAGGACGAGATTTTAAAGTGGAGTGTGGGATAAAGGATTCCATTCCTGCAAGAATAATTTCACTGACACGATCTGAGCAAACGTTGACATCAGAAGTTTTGAATGAGTAATCTGACCAAGGAAAAGAAGAAAAGAAGTCTCGCAGGTCATCCCATTTTGCATTCTTGTAATGCCAAACAACACGAGGTTGGGAATAGCCATGAGATAAAGGTTCCATTGGAGAAGAGACAATCACCAAGTTGTGATCTGAAGTGCCTAAAGGACCTCTCACTTCGACCGTGTACTTAGAAGGGTTGTTTGTGAGAAAAAGATCAAGTGTATTGGCTGTATGATTAGGATTGTCAGGTATTCTTGTAGGTAAATGAACAATCTGTGCTAGGTCATTAGTAATTGCAAAAGCCTCAGCATCTCGACCTGCCGGGTTGGTGTGACTAGAAAACGGAAGCCAGCTGGAGTTGTGAACATTAAAATCACCAAGGAAAATTACCTCACTGTTAGGAAAGTTGGACTGGAGAAAGTCAAGTTGCAAAGAGAGGAAGTCAAAGAGCTCCAAGTGATTAGTGGAGTTGGGAGAACGGTAGAGACAACAGATGAATTTGACACAATGAGGTAGAGAAATTTTAAGCCAGAGAAGATCAAAGAGAGGAGATTCCAAATTGCCAAGTCTCTGACAGGGAATATTAGAACGGACATATGCACAAGTACCACCTTTGAGGCGAAAGGAATCATACAGCGAATAATTTGGGCATCTGAGATGAGCAGTAGTTGAATCAACCGATAACTGAGATTCTGTCAGAAAAAGTACATGGGGTTTGGCAGACTGCAAGTGGAAATGGACATCGTTGAGATTAGAATTGAGACCACGTATATTTGTGAAATGAATTAGGAAGTCCTTGGGAGGTTTAGATCTTTTCGCAGATAAGCTTGCTCTATTAGTTTGACAATTCATGGTGTATTCAATAGTAAGAAAAGTCGGTGGGACATGCTGTATGAAGTAATGAAATTTTTGGATATGACGTACATGGGGTAAGAATATACCCAGATTCTTAACATAACGTGGCCTCGACAATGCTCCCTGCATACACACTACTCGGACTCCCTCCAGTCACTATCTGGCAGAGTAGAGGTAGCAAGATTATACACTAGCTGATCCGGAAGCCTCCTAGAGAGTTACCAATAGATTCGGTCCAGTGTACTAACTAGCGGCCGGCCTGCGAACACCGTTTTAGAGCTGTACCCTCGAAATGTAAGGAATATTGGATCTCGCCACAACGTTCATCATAATCTCAAAAGTCATCAATCATACTGCATGATGGAAGAGATAGGGAAGGGTTGACTGGAACTTAGCTCTAGAGACTAAACATGGGTTCCACCACTTCAAGCCTCCAATAAGCAAAGTGGTGGTATTTGTGCATCTTTTCACTACCGTTTATTATTGATTAGGAAATATCCTATGGTACCTACCACAACTCACACATACATATGTTACCTTAAGGGAATGTGGCGCTCACTTAGTGAGGATTCACTTAGCGCTCTGTTTTTTTGGAACGCATTATCAGCGTTAAGCGGGGGTCACCTGTAATTCTTTGTGTGACCCTCAGTCTTTGTAAAGCTTTGGCATTCAATGTCCATGTTTCACAATCATATGTTAAGACAGGTAGGATACATTGATCAAAAACTTTTCATTTGAGGCAGAGTGGCACGTTTGCCTTGAAGACTATATTAAGCTTTCCAAATGTTTGCCATCCCAATTTTATGTGCCATTAAATTTCCATCATTATATTTCCATCGGTTGAAATTTCTTGTTCAAGCTAAATATACCTGTCCACGTCTTCTAGTTTTTGTCCGTCGGCCTGATTTTCTTTGGTCTGGTAAATTTGTTGAACATAACGTGTGTAAACTTGATATTCATCTTCAAACCGAACTTCTTGCTTTCATGCTATAGTTCTTCAATGTTTTGCTGTAATTCTTCCAGGTCATTGACAAAGAAAATGATATCATCTGCAAATCATAAGTGATTCAGGTAATTTCCAGTTGATCTCGAGTCCTTTATTATCTCAATTTAGCTTGCAAAAAATTTCTTCTAAACAGGCAGAAAATAGTTTCAGGGAGATTGTGTCTCCTTGACAGACACCTTTTTCTGTGTTGATCTGAACTTTATTATTGTTGACCTGTATTGATGCAATCGCCTTTTCATATATTGATTGGAGAATATTGATGTAAGCTCTGTCTACACCATGGTTGATTATGCCATTGGTTATTGCTTGTTTTGTGACTGAGTTGAATGCTTTTTCATAGTTTATATACATAATGGAAAGTTGTATTCATTGTGCCACTCTATAACTTACTGCACTGTTTGGATGTGATCCGTTGTACCAAATCCGCTTTTGAAACCTGCTTGTTCTTTGGGCTGTGCTACATCAAGTATCGTGCCTATTCTTCTTGAAAGTTCCTTTGTGAAAACCTTGTAGATAACTGGCAATAGCAGCACCGGACCAAGGTATTTCCATGCTCTGGGCAGAAAGATTGTTTTGTGCCCTTTACTAAGGATATATATTTTTTGCCTCATTGTTCTTCTGTTTTTGGTGCCCCGAGCAAGAGCCCTGCTAGCCTGTACCTTAATCCAGCACTGGGCAATAGGCTTATTGGTTGGTAGTTTTTTTAATCTGCCTTGTCACCTTTTTTTTGTGCAGTAGAATTTTTCCATGCTATAGGTACTTTGTTAAGTAGAAGACATTTTGAAAATAGCTGGCTAGAGCTTTACATACCAGGCTCCAGTTTTCAACATTTGAACATTGACTTTACCAGGTCCTGCCGCTTTACCATTTTTCATTGATTTTATAGCATCTTCTGCTTCTTCCAAAATTTCTGATACAGCTTTTGCATCTTGTTTTGGATCCAGTTGTTGTCCTTTATCCTTATAAAGATTTGAATAAAATTCTTCCTCTCTCTTTAGTATTTATTGTTGGGTTTGTTGTTGTTGTGCCATCCTCAGTCTTCAAAGTAAACATTTGGCTTGTGTGTAACCATTTTTCATTTTGTTTTCTTAGCCTTTGCTTTTCTTCTAATGTTCTTCTGATGAGATCAACATTGAACTTGTGCATTTCTTCTTTTATGCACTTTTTTACGGTCTTGCACATTTCTACATATTCTACCTTGTTTTTTATATTACCACTTTGTTTCATTTTGCAGCTCTTTCTCAACATTGCAATTGTTTCTTTTGATATTCTGGTTGGTTTTTCTTGTTTTACAGTTGGTGCCACAGCATAGGCAGTCTCAATGACTTTGCCATTATCAGTTGACATATCTGTGTCAAGAAGGTCTTGCAGCACGCAAAAACAATTGGATAGTTCTAGTTCAAAATTTTGATGATTTTTCAATAGTTGGTTAGTGTTGATCTTTATTTTAGTTGACTTGACCAATTTCTTTTGTCCTTTCTTGCAATCAATTTTGATTTTTGCTCTCAGTAACTGATGGTCACTTCCAGTATTAAAATGGTTCAAGACTGAGCAGTCAGTGAATATCGTTTTATTATTTGTCAGTATGAAGCTAATTTCACTAGTATTTCCAAGAGAGCTCTTCCGCGTCCATTTTCGTTGGACCTTTTTCTTGAAGAATGAGTTCATGATGAACAAATTTGTCCTTCTGCAATTCAATTAGTAGTCTGCCTCTATCATCACTTTTCTTCAGTTCCATATGGGCTGACAGTGAGTTTTTCCCATTTTGGATCTTACCAATTCTCTCATTGAAATCACCCATTACAGTTTTATAGTGGTAGTCATCGTGCTTATAATGGTGCAATACATCTTCATAAATTCGTCAACTTCATCATCACTATGGCTACTCGTAGGGGCATAAGCTTGAATAATTTGAAGAGAATAGTGACTATTTAGCTCAATAAAAACGCTGACCCCATATATAATGGGAAAAAAAGTGAGGGGGGGGGGGAAAAGTGACTATTTAGCTTAATAACACAGCAAGCTATTCTTTCAGTAATACTTTCTACTTTTATGGTTGAATCTGTTTGTCTTTTGTTGATTGGGAACCCAATTCCACCACATCACCCATTATTTGTTCCTTTGTAGTACAGCTAATGTCCATCTTCTAGTCGGACCAAATCTTCACTTTTCTTCAAATCTCACATAAACCGATGATATCCCAATTGATGTCTTTCAGCTCTTGTAATGGTTTTTCTAGGCATAAGTCATTCTAATGTCTAAAGACCAAAGGCAGCTTGATAGAGCTTGGTGATTCTTAGTACCCTCTGCATTGAGCTGTTCTTCCCACTGCTGTAGGTAGTAGCTCACAGGCCTCTGGGGAATGAGGGCTGTTTATTTTGTTGTGAAACCATGTTGAGGGAATGCACCATAATCTGCTATGCTGGTCCAGTGAGGGTTGAAAGATTTTTGATTGATTTAGTTTGATCTGCCCATCATGGCATAGTTTTCAGCTTCATTGACACACTCAAACATTCCCTCTGCGATAAGGCATCAGTCCATGGGAGTGTATATATTTGTAATATGGTATTGACCCTTCAACTACTGTCTCCTTTTCGTTGGACCTTTTTCTTGAAGAATGAGTTCATGATGAACAAATTTGTCCGTCTGCAATTCAATTAGTAGACTGCCTCTATCATCTCTTTTCTTCAGTTCCATGTGGGCTGACAGTGAGTTTTCCCCATTTTGGATCTTACCAAATTTTTGGATCTAAAAAAATTTTCCCAAAAATTCTAAAAAATTTCCAGGCTTCCTTAAAAATTCTTCATGTAATTTTTTAAATAAATTCTAAAATTTTTTTTTTAAATTTCACTTCACTAATTCAAATGTAATTTGCAATTAGCAATTTAGTTTGCAAACATACATTCTAAGATTATATCTGTTAATATATTAAAATGCAGTCCATAGCATTGGGACCCCCATTTTTGCCATTTATACTCAAAGTTCATAAGAATTTCCTATTCCTACATTTTGATCTGCTTGTATTAACAGAGATGCATGAAATTTTATGGTACCAGTGGGTCATCGTAGTTGTGTCCCCCAAATAATGAAGTTTGCTATGATGCTCAAGTTTACCTTCCTTTCTTACCAGCATTGATATTTTAATTCATTAATATTTATTTTAGACCTTGCATAAGAATAATTGTTTATTATTTTCCACATAATTGCAGCAATAAGATGGTGACACAGACAATTCAGCCAAGGCACATTTATTCCAGCACCCTTTGTGCTTCCTCCCCCCTATGTGGCAGTGTAGGGATCATCTCTGCAAGCAAAACATCTGCTTAATGTTGCCTGGGTCGCTTCTTCTTAAGGTAATGACATTCCCATGCTCAACGTTAGTTGAAGATTTCACGTTTCTAGAATTGTCGTGAACCTCATAAAGTCATTACCTTAAGAAGAAGCATCTGAGGCAAATTTAAGTGGATGTTTACTGATACAGTACTGTAATAGAATTCGTTTATACTTTTGGGGGAGGAGTTATAATTCTCACAAAGGGAAAAACTGCAGCATAGTTTCAAAAGAGGGTGGGAGTTGTTAAAAAAGGGCGAGCCGATTGTTAAAAATTTACCAGCACATTACTGCTCACAGCCCTTCTAGTTGTTGCACGTGAATGAATCATCTCTCGTCTCACTCTCGCTTTGCCTTCTCAGAGCGTAGTCTCTAATTAGCATCAATTGTATGCACTTGTGTTATCATTGATACTGAACCAATGCAGAATCAGGAACTGTAAAGATTTTTCAGTGCTGTGATTTTTGGTAATTTTTATTTTAATTTTATAAAATTTCGGACTAAGATGCCATGTAAAGATTTGCCACTAGCCGAAAAATTGCCTTACTGGAACAAATGAAAGGGCATCCATCCAATATCAGTCATCATCGTTTGGCAGAGATAACTGGAGTACCGAAATCTACAATTGCATGCTTGATACACCATCAAGATAAACTGCGAGAAGAATGGACATGCGATGAAAAACAGGGAACATCCCAAAAATGTAAATGTCAAGGTAAAGATCATAACATTGAGAATGTTCTAAATCAGCAGTTCTCCATTGTAACTGGACAAGGAGTGCGCATCAGTGGTTCAATGTTGAAAAAGAATTCAGAGGAGCTTGCTAAGAAGCTGAGTCATGATGATTTTAAAGCAACAGATGGCTGGTTATCTCTATGGAAATGTAGGCATGAGATTAAATTCAAGAAACCACACAACAAAAAAGATTGTGCTGATGTTGTAAGTGCAGAAGAATGAAATCCAAAAAACTACCCATCTTACCACAGAAATTTTGTTCAGATGATATCTACAGTGCTGATGAAACAGGCCTGTTTCATCGTGCCATGCTAAATGGGTCTCTGTGCTACAGTTGTATAATTCTATCAGGTTCCAAGAAAGCAATGGATCACATATCTGTGTTATGTTGTTCAAACATGTCAGGAACTGATAAAAAGAAGCTGTTGGTTATTGGGAAAAGTGCTAAGCCTCGATGCTTTAAAGGGCTGAAAATGGACAGTTTACCAGTCGAGTACTATGCTAATAAGAATGCATGGATGACTTCCGAAATTTTTAAGGAATGGTTAACGTGTTGGGACATGAAATTACAGTGGAAACCAAGAAAAGTTCTGATTCTTGACAATTGTGCGGCACACCCCAAGTGTTCAGAATGTTTCAAAAACATTCAGCTGGAATTTCTGCCTTCCAACACGTCTTTGGTTCAGGCAATGGTTATGGGAATCATAAAAAATTTGTTGTACCACAGAAAGTTAAGTGAACCACTTCCTAGAAGCAATTGAAGAAAATGCACTGCTGTCATCATCTGCAGCCAAGGCGAGAAATAAGCAGTAAGACAATTCAGAACTGTTTTTCTCACTGTGGTTTTAAGCTTTCAGGCTTGGAGATGAAAGAAACAGCCAAAAGTGAATATGAAGCCATTTCAGAACTGCAAAAAGTTAGGAACTATGAAGAATTTGGAGGTATTGACAATAATATTGAATGTTACAACAAAAATGAAGATTGTGAGGATCAATCTTTGAAAGAATTCTATCAAAACACCAAGACGAGGAATCAGAAGGCAAGGAAGGTGACACATCTGAACTTGAACGAGTGACTACACAGGATGTCAGGAAATTCATTGAAGGATTACGACGATACTTCATGCAGGAAGGCAGTCCATTATCTGCACTAGATGTCTGTGCTGATTTTGTTCACTCACAGTCCATCAAAAAAACATGGCAGCGTACACTGGGTAAATTCCTCTGTCAATGACAATTAGGAACTAAAAGTTGAAGGGCAAGTATGCACATGTTTGTTGCATAAATTAAAATTTTAAATATCAAATATTTTTCTCTAATTCATTGTGTATTTTGCTTTAGATAGGACTTTATAGACAACGTACATATCTTCAGACAGGTCATTAATGATGTTGATATTGATGATGATCAAAAATGGAAGGCTCTGCATGAAGAATATTTAAATATTAAATATTTGGCTCAAATTTATTCTGAAATTTATTTGAATAAATAATTTGTTGCTCAGTGAAATATTGGTTTGCCTTTTTTATATCTTTATAACTATTTAGATATAACTTCGCATAATTGGGGCAGCCGCTTAATCGGGCCAAAGTGCACTAGCCCCGATGTGTCCCGATTAACTGGAATCCACTCTATATATATGATCATTATCATATTGATTGTGTATATTATATTGTTACATTGTTTAGATCATTAGCATTTTTCATATTCTTTCGGCTTTTAGTATCTTCCTTTCTTATACTTCCACTTTCCTTTATTTTTTTAGGTTGGCATCCTCCATGATAAACACTTCAGCCTAATATTTTGGCATTAAAATTTCATTTGTATTATTATTATAATACTTTAACTAACGTTCTTTTTCAGCATTTTAGTGATTGAAGGTGTTCTGTATCCTATATTCATATAATATATACCCTCGTGGGTAGCACAGTTGTTGTCATTGTCCTCCCCACACTGGATGGAAAAGACCTGAGTTGAAATCCTGTTAATGATACAAGGAATTTTAATGGGTCTTTTACACAATGTGGCTTAGGCGAGGGTAGAATGGATTTTTTGTCCAGCAAACAACAAATTCACCCCTCGACACACGTAATTTACAGACATGTATATACAGTGCAGTATGGCCTAAGTTGCTGATGCACCTAAAAAACCTTACAACTTAATATATATCCACTCATATGGTAAATCATGATCACCAACTATTTCTGTTAGGTTTACAACTCATAAAATATTATGAGTTGTAAATCATGATCACCTAATAGTTGGTGATCATGATTTACCATATGAGTGGATATATACAAAGGGTACTAGGAAAGTTTTGCAATACAGCTTTGTTTATTTAATTTTTTCAAAGTAATTTCCTCTACATTCAATACACCTCTCCATCCTCCAAAACCAATCTTTAAACCAGTTCTGCCAAGTTTCACTAGGGAGTAAAGCACACTCGTTGTCCCAAGCCCGTAGAAGGTCCTCATCACTGGAAAACCGCCTCCCTTTTAGCTTCATTTTCACATGCGGGAACAGTGCAAAGTCGCAGGGAGCAAGGTCTGGCCTGTAGGGAGGGTGCTCGAGAAGTTTCAGTCCTGTCGTGGTTAAATATTCGGTGCAGGCTTTGGCGCGGTCTAGCTGGAGCATTATCGTGATGGAGGTACCAGGTGTCCATTCTTGACTTTGGCCGCAGGTTCTTCATAGATCCAATGACTTTAGGCAGGCATTGTTCAGTATACCACTTAGCCGTGACTGTCTTCTGCGTGTCCAAAACGACACGTTCCACAATTCCACTCGATTTGAAAAATACAGCTATCATTTTCTTCTTTACAGATCGGGATTTTCTGACAATTACGGGTGTGTCGTCATCATCAAAGACCCAAACTTTGTTTTGAGCCTTGGTCGGCAGATCGTAATAGTACAGCCAAGTCTCGTCACCTGTCACGATGTTGTTCACATACCGAGATTGTCCCTTATCAAACTTTTTTAACATCTCCCGGCACCAAGTCACACGTCGTGTCATCTGCTCTTCAGTCAGTTGATGCGGCACCCAGAGAGAACAAAGTTTCTTCACGTGCAAATGATCTTGCAGAATCGAACGAATTGCTGGTGCATTTAGGCCCAAAGTATCCTCTATCTGTTGGTAGGTCACTCGCCTGTTTTCGTCAAGCATTTTCCTCAGTAACGTTTTCCTCCGTAACTGACGTTCGTGGCCTTCCCGGCCTCTCAGAATCCTCCAGAGTGAAATTTCCTCTTTGGAATTCTCTATACCACCTGAATATCGTTGTACGATATGGACAATCATCATCTAGTGCAAGAGTCATTTCTTCTAAGCACTGGTCTATGGTTAAACCACGCACGAAATTATACCGCAAAACTGTCCTTATCTCATTTCGTGACCACGATGCCATCGCAAGCACTTTACACTCTCACTACTAATGAATAACTGAGCCCATCGACTTGGCGCGGCGGCTACTATGCACGTATGAACATGTCTCAACATGCAGCAACAAGCAGCTTCCTGTGATTCATTGTTGCGTCATATTGCAAAACTTTCCTAGTACCCTTTGTATTAAGAGTTGTAAATTTTATGTAATATTTTGTAATATAAAATTTTATGAGTTGTAAATATTATGAAAATATTACTCATAAAAAAAATAGGTGCCAGTACTCATTCTTTGCTATTGGGAAAAATTGAAAATTAAAAGGATATGCAAAGTACTCTAATTTCCCCCCCCCCTCGAATAAGTAATGCTTCACTAAAAGAGAAGACTATTGTTACTTATTCTCAGTGGAGAATAAGTAACACCACCACCCAGACAGCACCGTTTTGAAATATGGTATGGGATAAAGTTCTCGGTTATCCTCATATATCCCTATTAGACTTAGAAAAGAGCATATATTCCTCGAATAGGCAACGCTTCCCCAGTAGAGAAGATTGTTGTTACCTATTCGAGGAAACTCAGTGGCCATCAGGCCCCCCAGATAGCACCATTTCCAAGCTTGTTGGCTTCTCTTCGGTGGGTGGGTGGACAGGTATCCTGGTGTTGCTGATGTGACAACCCAGTTGTGAAGATAATCCCACAATATGAGAGATGCCAAAAGGTGTACATAATAATGTTTAATTGAAAGTCAATGCAACAAGGCATCATATGTTTAAGAGTGTAAATAATCTATATAATATTGGTGTAAATACACCATAGAAAACTCTTAAATGAAAAAAGGAAGGATGAGCACAATATGAGATACAGATAAAATGATACCCTTTCACACTACAAACACAGTTTTTTCATTTAAGAGTTTTCTATGGTGCATTTATATAGAATTATATAGATTATTTATATAGATATAGATTGTTTACACTCTTAAACATGATGCCTTGTTGCACTGACTTTCACTTAAACATTATTATGTACACCTTTTGGCATCTCTCATATTGTGGGATTATCTTCACAACTGGGTTGTCATGTCAGCAATACCAGGGTACCTGCCCACCCACCGATGAAGGGCCAATAAGCTGTAAAACGGTGCTATATAGATTATCTATATAGAATTATATAGATTACAGTAAACCCCCGCTATTCGTGGTCGCTGATTTAATATAAAATGAAACATAAAAAAATGTGAATTTTAAAGTGCCGTGAACATTTTCCACCATAAAAAAACATGGGAGTTTCTAAAATCATCTTTCCCGGTCAAAACAGCCCCCTAGGCAGAATGCGCTGGTCCCACAGGAACTAGTAGTTGTTGGTGACTCTATTGTCAGAGAAGCGGGGAACATGCTTTGTAAAAAGGATAGGTGGAATAGGACCAGGGTATGTCTGCCAGGGGCAAAGATTGATGACGTTGTAGAGCGGATATCATCTTTTAAGGGCACAAAAGGTGATATAGTTGTACACGTTGGCACTAATGATATTAAGAGTAGGAGACCGGCGGAATTACTTAGCAAGTACAGGTCACTGTTGAAAAAAAGCCGTGAATTAGGGTTGAATTTGAAAGTGTCTGCAATTCTGCCCAGACACGATAGGAGGGAGTATATGATGAGAGCCTTGTCGATCAATTCGGCCCTGGAGGGATTGTGCAAGGCTCAAGGGGTAGAATTTTTTTCAGCCTGGACTGTACTTGTTAACAGGAGAGATTGCTTCTACAGGGATGGGATACACTTAAATAGAAAGGGTGCAAGAATTTTTGCTGTTGCTCTCGAGGCAGAGTTAGGTGGGTCGGAAAACTGCTAGTTGGGGGGGATACAAGGACTAATAGATTAACAGTAGCCACTGGCAGAGGTGGAAGTGATTCTTGCACTGCTTCTATTGAAATGAGCAGAAGCCTGAAAAACAAGATGCAGGATATTTCAGAGACTGCTGGGAGTCATTGCGGTACAAGTAAACACATGGGTTGTGTTAGGGTAGCCAAGAATAGAAACAGGTGCATGTATATCTGCGTGTACACCAATGCTAGGAGTTTGGTAAATAATTTTGATGAATTTGAGGTATTGCTCAAAACATCAAAGGCAGATATTGTTGGGATATCAGAGACGTGGTGTCACACAGATATAAGGAATGCGGAACTGGAATTTGGGGAATACAATGTGTATAGAAAGGATAGACAGGACAGGAGGGGAGGAGGGGTTATGCTATTAGGTAAGAAACACATAAAGTCCAAGGAAGTGAAGCCAGTCGACATCGATGGACAGGGTAGTGTCGAGTCAGTTTGGTGTGACATAAGCATAGGGAAATCAAAATTGAGAGTAGGAGTGTGCTATAGGCCTAATGACTCTGATGAGTATAATAAGATATTGTACAGGGAAATAGAGTGGGCCAGTAAATCAGAGAGTCTTATAATGGGGGATTTTAATTTCCCAGATATTTACTGGAATTTGTGGGTTGGTCACTCGCACACTAGCAAGGCTTTTGTGGATTTATTGGATGATTGTTTTCTACATCAGCATGTTCGTGAGGCAACAAGAGGGAGCAATACTCTTGATCTGATTATCAGTAGTGATTCTTCATGCATTAAGAATCTGCAGATAAATGAACCACTAGGTGGCAGTGATCACAGTGTGTTGAAGTGGGATTTACTCAAGGAGGTAACTACCATCAGAGGTAAAGGGAAGGGTTTTTGTTTTCGTAAAGGCGACTATGATGGTCTGAGACAGTATTTAAATTCTATACAGTGGGACCAACTGATGATTTTACCAACAGCAAACTCAAAATGGGAAGCATTCAAGGAACTAATCTTGGAGGCTACCAGGCTTTACATACCAACTAAGAAATATTGTTCAAGGTTTTAGGCCTAAATGGTTGTCAGATGAACTAATGAGACATGTGGCAGAGAAGAAAAATGCATGGGATACATACAAATTAATGGGTGACATGGAAGCCTATGATAGATATAAGTTGGTCTGTAACCAAGTCACAAAGGAGATTAGGCAGGCAAAGGCAGACTACGAAAAATCCTTGGCAAAGGATGCAAAGAAAAACAGAAAAGAGTTCTTTACCTATTTAAACTCAAGAAGGAAAGGGATGAATCAGATTGGTCCACTGGATATTGATGGTTCAACAGTTGAGGATCCTGCTCAGGTGGCTAACAATCTAAACGAGTATTTTGCATCTACATTCACGCATGAGGAGTTATTCAGGAAGGAGAATGATGTAGGTAAAGTAAACATTGGCATTGAGCTGGATGATTTTGTAATAACTGAGAGGAAAGTTGAGGAGAGATTGTTGAGGATAAACATAAAAAAGGCACCTGGGGTGGATGGGATCTATTCAGTTATATTAAAGGAGGCAGCAAAGGAAGTAAGCAAACCCCTAGCCATAATTATGAGAGCTTCTTTGGACTCAGGGGAGGTACCCATAGACTGGAGATGTGCAAATGTAACCCCAATTCACAAAGGAGGATCAAAGGCTGACACAAGTAATTATAGACCTGTTAGTTTAACTTCTGTTCCAGGTAAATTAATGGAGGCACTGGTTAAAGAAGCACTGCAGGATCATCTAGACAAGAATTCAGTTATAGCTCAGACGCAGCATGGTTTTGTTAAGGGCAGGTCTTGCCTGACCAATTTGATTGGATACTATGATGCAGTCACAAAAGAACTGGATGCAGGGAATAACTTTGATATTATATATTTGGATCTTAGAAAGGCTTTTGATACTGTTGCACATGGAAGACTGCTGCACAAATTGGAGCAGTGTGGCATTGGAGGCAAATTGCTGCTATGGATAAGGGGATGGTTGAGTGGCAGAAGACAGAGAGTGGTAATCAATGGACACTGCTCAACGTGGACTAATGTTATTAGTGGAGTTCCTCAGGGTTCAGTGTTGGGTCCGTTGTTGTTTTCGGTGTTTATGAATGATATTGATTATGGGATATCAAGTTTAATATCCAAGTTTGCAGATGATACAAAGGTTGGCAGGGTTGTTAAGGACACTACTGACGCTATGCTGCTGCAACAGGATCTGGAAAGGTTGAACAGATGGGCTGAGAAGTGGCAAATGAAGTTTAACATTGACAAATGTAAAGTACTACATATGGGAAACAGTAACCCCAGAGCAACGTATCAACTCTGCGGTACTACACTGACAGTGGTGGAGAATGAAAAGGACCTGGGGGTAATTGTGCAGGCAGATATGAAGTTCTCTGAGCAGTGCAGTCGAGCTGCAAGGGTAACTCATGGTGTCTTGTCAATGATATACAGGAATTTTTCTAGCAGGGATAAGGAGGTGATTATTCCCTTGTATAAGGCAATGGTTAGGCCACATCTTGAGTACTGTATACAGGTCTGGAGGCCTCATTTCAAGAAGGATGTAGAGCTGCTGGAACGGGTACAGAGAAGGGCAACAAGATTAGTGAATGGAAGAAAGGGTTGCTCTTACGAAGAAAGGCTTAAGTTTTGCAAATTACAGAGTATGGAGACTAGGCACCGGTGAGGTGATCTGATAGAGGTGTATAAGGTTTTGAATGGTTTGAGCATGCTCAATGCCAATGGGATTCTTCATCTTGCTCAGAATAATCACCTCAGAGGGCATAAATTCAAATTGAGGAAGGACGGATGTCGGATAGATGTGCGGAAATTTGCCTTTGGCCAGCGGGTGGTTGGTTGGTGGAACCGACTTCCATCACTTGTTGTTGAAGTTGATAGCCTAAACAAATTTAAAGCTCAACTGGACAGGTATTTCGAACGAACGGAGGGGTGAAATGGGAGTGGGTTTTTTTTTTTTTTTTTTTGGCTGATGCTGAATAAGCTTGCTTTCTTGCATCATATGCCTCTACTAATGCTAATGCTAATGCTAATGTTACTTATTCAAGGTAGTGAAATACATGGCAACTCGTTGTAGGATGAGCACAATATGAGATACAGATAAAATGATGCCCTTTTACACTACAAACGTAGTTTTTTCGTTTAAGAGTTTTCTATGGTGTATTTACACCAATATTATATAGATTTTTTACGCTCTTAAACATAAAAAGGGAAATAAGGAGGATTTAAATTTAGAGTAGAACATAGTCTAAATTTAAATCCTTTTTATTTCTCTTAATTCACTTTATTAATTTTGCTTTGCTATCTGTACTTTATGTGTATATATATATATATTTATATTAGTAATAAAAAAGCAAGTTAATAATTTTAACGACTGTAACTAATATTTATGGGACAATGCAGTTGCAGAGCAATCATGCATTACAACCATAATGTGTATAAAATATTAAGGATAATAATAGAAAAGTTAAATCAATCAAATAATACCATTCAGGGATTTAGGAAAACGCTGAGGATTAAAAAAAAAAAAAAAAGATTATTATTGCTTTTTACCCACAATGTAAATGAATATTAAATGTAACCCCTTAAAGGTAATATTTAAAAAGTTATATAGGATAAAGAGGTATTCAGTTGATGAAATGGTTTCAGTGAATGAAAGATTAACAAATCAGGTATGACAGATGCACCTAAAAGTGCAAAGCAGCAAGAGTATATATAAGTTTGTATTAATATAGTAAACAAAGTATGCATAAATGGATGTGAAAGTTGCACAAAGTGCCAGTAACTAAAAGAGTGAGCAAAGTAGAAAAAGAAGTGTCGATTTGTGAAAGGTGAAAGCATGTTACTATCCTACAGGTTATGATGAATTAAGCAAAATTATGGGCTGAATTACCAAGCCAATAGAAAGTGGAAGTACATCAAAATATAATAAAATAAAAAATAAAATGAAAAAATGAAAGTGGTATAGCTGTCATCAGATATGGGGAGAAACATATTTAGAAAATGGTCGAATATAGGTAATCGACATCAGATTAAGCATATTTGCCTTACCTATATTCGATCATTTTCTAAAGATGTTTCCCCCCTATTTGATGACATTTTATTTTTATTTTATTAGTATTTTGATGTAATAATTTTACTTTACAGTTCTTCCACTTTCTATTGGCTTGGTAATTCAGCCCATAATTTTGCTTAATTCCTCATAACCTTTAGGACAGTGGTTCTCAAACTTTTTAATGTGAAGACAGCCTAAATCCATTATGAAAAATTCCCAGTACCCGGTGCATGGGCGCTGGCAGAATATTTTGTAAGTTGGTGCATGTGGAAGGGCAATGAAGGAATTTTTTTTTTAAAAATGCATGAAAAAAAACATTTGGCTTTTTGGTACAGGATTTAAAAAAAAAAAAAAAAAAAAGTTTGGCCTCATACCACTTTTTATGCACAATTTCTTTATCTCTAAGAATAATAAATTGTATGAAAAAATCTAAATTAAAGAAATAATATGCAATTGTTTTTTCATACTTATTTTAATGTTTTTAGAACAATAAGTACATTTTCTAATTTATATCCAGAAACTAAAATAATTCAAAATTAAAACAAAAAACAATACAAAATTATATCATTTGCTAATATTATTAGCATCATTTGCTAATATTACTCTGCAAACAATACACATTGGATTAGGTGCAAAACTATCACCACACCATGTAAACCCCATATCTAAGTAACTGTCTTGATACATATGAGTTTTTTTTCTAGTTGAACTTGTGCTTACTTCAGTTTTTCTGCTGCTCTGTGAAGTATCTTCGTTGTATGCCACTATTTGTTTATTCAAATGTTCATTACTACCTACAAAAACAAAAAAAAACAATACAAAATCATTACTACCTACAAAAATAAAAAACAATACAAAATTATATCATTTGCTAATATTATTAGCATCATTTGCTAATATTACTCTGCAAACAATACACATTGGATTAGGTGCAAAACTATCACCACACCATGTAAACCCCATATCTAAGTAACTGTCTTGATACATATGAGTTTTTTTTCTAGTTGAACTTGTGCTTACTTCAGTTTTTCTGCTGCTCTGTGAAGTATCTTCGTTGTATGCCACTATTTGTTTATTCAAATGTTCATTACTACCTTGATATTTTCTCTTTTTAATAATAAAGTTTTCCCTGGCCACTGTTTTAAAGTATTTGAAATAGAAATATTAACTAAAGCTTTAATGTGCAAAACATGCTTGACTATATGCACAACTAGGCACACTGATACACCAAAGGAGGAATGCACTCTAAGGGCTAAGATCCACTAAGCGAATATGAGCGTTCGAAGCGGCCCTGTGCTGTTTCAAATACAGTGTACGTGACAGATGGCTCGGCTGTTCCGTATATGTAGGTGTATGTACATAAACACTGTGGTGTGCAGTCAGCAATTATTTCATGATGACTTCTAATTTACACAGTTGCATGAAAATCAACGACCTTTTGTAGCAACAGCCACGATGTAAGCCAATGCTAAATTTGACGTCGCGGCACCCCTATAAAGAGTAAGTGGCACCCACTTTGAGAACCACTGTTTTATGATAGTGTAATTAATAATACATATTATATTATACAATATTATAAGGACAGTGTAATTAACCAAGATTAATAAAATTATCAATAACTCAATTTTTTAAATATTTACAAAAGTTCTCTTACTCTGATTTACTTAATTATTTTTATTTATAGGCTCTAGCATCTGTAGAATAAACCAGTTTCATTGCAAGGACGAAACATGCATACAGGGAAATCTACAGTGTAATGGAGTTAATGACTGTCCAGATAATTCAGATGAAGATAACTGTATTGGTAGGACCATAGCTGTGCATTTTGGATAAATTAATTATATACAGTAAAATCTCGTTAGTACAAACTCGGTTTATATAAAGTACTCATTTATATGAAGCACATACCATTCATTTATTACAAAGTTATTTTTCACCCCGTGAGAAAGAAATATTGTCATTTTGTATGTTTAATACAAATCTTGACAGAGTGATCTGATTATTGCCTCCAGCCACCTGGCTCCCTACTTTCCGAAGGATGGCACTGACTTGTTAGAAATTGGTTTTGTGTAAACAAAAGCAGTTTATGGTAGCTACAATGTCAAGTGCACTCTGAAAAACATCTTTCTGAAGGATGAGTTGTTAAATTAACAAAAGAATAAAAAGTTTTTCTAAGTACCATATTTCCCCATGTATAAGACGCACCTTAATTTTGGGGCCCGAAATTTGAAAAAAAATGTATTACATAAAGTTATTGAATTCAAGTTTTATTCATCATAAAATTCATACAATTCCTCATCACTGTCAAAACTCCCATCCATTAGCTTGTCCTCATCTGTGTCTGATGACGAATCACTGTCTTCGTATATTGCCTCGTCCTCAGTTCCAAAGTTTGAAATGCCACACTTCTTAAATGACTTGACAACAATCACAATCTTGATATTATCCCAGGATCTTTTCACCCAGGTACAAACTTCTCCTATAGTTAGTTTCTTCACTCTTCCTGCTGGTATCAAATTGTCCCCAGAAGACTTCATCCATTGGTTCCATTAGTCTCTCATGGCAGCTTTGAAGGGTTTGTTAATGCTGACATCAAGTGGTTGGAGCTGGGATGTCAAGCCTCCAGGTATGATGGCAAGTTTTGTTTTTTGCTCTGTGGCAATCTTCTTTGTGTTTTTTGTTATGTGTGCCCTGAACTGATCAAGCACCAATAGGGCAGGTTTGCGTAAGAGGCCACCTGGTCTCCTGCTCCAAACTTTCTCAAACCAGATCTTCGTCCCATCCTGATACATCCAACCCTTGTCATGAACGTGGACAATCACTCCTCGAGGAATGCCTTCTTTTGGCATTGTTTTGCGTTTGAAATTCAGCGTAGGAGGCAGCTGGGTTCTGTCGGTTCAACAAGCTAAAACAACTGTATAATGGCTCTTTTCATGTCCACTTGTCTTCACAGTTACAGTTTTCACCCCCTTCTTATCAACAGTTCTGTTACTTGGGACATCAAAGTGGGACTTTGTCCATATTTGCAATCTGGCCCAACTCAGACTGATGTGTCTTCCGATATTGAATGACAAAATGATGAAATTCAAGGACCTTCTGCTCATAGCTTTCAGGCATCTTTTGTGCAAGTCTGGTGCGTGTATGCATGCTTAGTCCATTCCGTTTCATGAACCTGAAGCACCAATTGTGTCCTTTGAAATCAGTAACTTCTTTTTCATCAGCAATTCTTCTTGCCTCATGCTAAACCATCTTTGTGGCCACAGGAATTCCAATTGCCCTTTGCTCTTCAATCCATATCTTCAATTCCCTCTCTAAATCAGGCCATTTTGCTGACTTGCCTCTCATGGCCGCCTTCTGCCATGGTGTTTCCAGTAGGGTTTCTTCTTCCCGTAGCCGGTCACGGATTGTTTTCTCAGTTGGAGGAGGACCAAACTTACGTTCGCAGCACGATTTCCATTCACTTTTGCAAACTGGATCACTTTCAAATTGAATTCAGCACTGTACGAAAATCTTTTCTGAGCCATTTCTGGGCAGAATGTGGCAAAACATAACCTAATATACCGGTAACAAGTGCGAAACAATGAGCGCAAAGACAACAAGCACGAAAAAGCGGGAAATGCAAGTAAAAAAATCTACAACCACTGTATAAGACGCACCCAGTTTTTAGACCCCAAATTTTTCGAAAAAGGGTGCGTCTTATACATGGGGAAATACGGTACTCATTTATATGAAGCACATACCATTCCCCTGCGAAAGGATAGGCTTTTCTATGTAAATATATTCATTTATTACAAAGTTCTTTTTCACCCCGTGAGAAAGAAATATTGTCATTTTGTATGTTTAATACAAATCTTGACAGAGTGATCCGAATATTGCTCCCAGCCACCTGGCTCCCTACTTCCCGAAGGATGGCACTGACTTGTTAGAAATTAGTTTTGTGTAAACAAAAGCAGTTTATGGTAGCTACAATGTCAAGTGCACTCTGAAAAACATCTTTCTGAAGGATGAGTTGTTAAATTAACAAAAGAATAAAAAGTTTTTCTAAGTTGTTTACATGCACTCCCTTGCTCTCCATGGGAATAAGGTCAGTTGCAATTGTTATCCCAGTTCAAAGAGTCTTTTGCTATTGTATACAGCAATCTATTTTTCTTGCCATTTTATCTGAGCTGACGTCTTTTTCAGAATTTGTCTTTAAATTAATTTAAAATTTGTTTATATTAAATCTTATCTAGCAGTGTTATGGTGACAAAATGTAGACTGATAGAATTAAGCCTGGAAATTAAACTAAAAATTATACAAGAGGCTGATAGGATGGAAAGAAGCAAAACGGACATTGCAAAGGAATACAACATCCCTTTACCTCCTTTATTTACAATACTGAAAAAATCAAAAAAGACTTGAAACGAATTCATGGTGCAAAACACAAGGAACTTGAAACAAAACTTTGAGTGGTACCAACAAATGCATGCATCTAATTTGCCAATATCAGTTCCAATTTTGCAAGAAAAGGCAAGTTATCTAGCTCAGCAACATGGGATTAGTGACTTCAAATGCAGCAGTAGCTGGCTCCAAAGATTTAAAGAGAGGAATAACTTGGTTTCTGGAATGTTTGCAGTGAGTCTGGATTAGTCGACAACAAAAAGACTACAGACCGGTTGTGTTCTGTACAGTCCATCCTTGAAAAATGAGGCAAAGAATATTTTTAATCTTGACAAAACAGGTTTATTTTATAATTTGCTGCCAAACAAAACATTTGCTATTCGAGGAGAGTCTTGTCATGGTGGAAAATTAAGTAAACAAAGACTCACTGTTCTGTTATTAATAATATTGAACAGTGAAATTTATTAATAACAGAACAGTGAAAGAATCACTGTTCTGTTATTAATAAATATTTAATTCAGATGGCAGTACAAAACTACGCCCACTTGTGATTGGTAAGTTTTCCAATCAAAGATGTTTTAAAGCAGTTAACCAACTTCCCTGTGATTATGAGCCCAATAGAAGTGCTTGGCTTGCGGTCAAAATTTTTCAGTCTTGGTTATCAAAATTGGACAGAAGAATGGCTTCAGAAAAAAAGGAACATTTTGATGATTCTAGACCATTGTACAGCACATTCTGCCAAGACACAAGTTGACAAATATGCAGGTGTTGTTTTTACCCCCCAATACCACCAGTTTAATGCAACTACTGGATCAAGGCATTATTTATAACCTTAAGAGAGCATATAGAGACCGCCTGATAAGGTACTTGATCCGCAACATAGGAGGGAACATTTTGCAGCCAAATTGGAATGTCTTGGATGCTATCCGTAATTTTGTTATTGTTTGGGAAAGTATTACATAAAGTGTAATAATCAACTGCTTCAGAAAGCGTGGCTTTGGAGAGAACATGGTCCAGCAGACGAATGTGATAGCACAGTGAGGAATGGAGAAATTTGAAGGAGCATATGGATTTTGTTGGCAAATTTGAAGAGTTTGTGAAAGTATTGTTGTTATTTGGTTTTTGGAGCATTAGCAACTAAGGCCATATTGCTCCGGGGATATGCAGTGGCCATTCCCTGTCCTTTCCGCATCCTCCATATTTGGTGGTCATTGGCTCGAACCCTGGTCTAATGAAGAAGCATGTGCTATGCACTGCTGCTCATGCACACCTGGCTACGGAGGTGCCCTGTGAAAGTGAATAATGAAGTTGCTACTACTGCAACACCAACACCAGAAGAGCTGCTGGGTACCAAAAAAAAAAAGGATGATGTTTTTGTTACCAGTGACAGCGAAAGTGAAGAATTGCATGTGCACACTGCCATCTAAAAAAGTAAAACCCAAAATGCATTGAACATAATAGAGAATGCGTTGGCCTGCAGTAACGTTCATAAAGAAACAACTATTGCATTTGATAACATCTGTGCTGTAGTTAAAAATGCACATAGGACAAAAACTGTGCAAACAACATTGGATTCTTTCTTTAAATAAGATTAATTTATTAAAAAGTTAATGGTTTGTATATCTCCTTTTATATTAAGCTTGTAATTCTTTTTACTGTGATACTAAAATATCGTATACATCAAAGTATATACTGTATAATATTTTCATTTCCGTTAATATTGCTTTTCTCTTTTATCATACAAATAAAATAAAATCTTTAAAAAATATATTATTCCTATTACTGTATTGTTAGACAAAGCTTTTGTTTTTATTTTATTTTATTTTATTAATTTATTTTTGATATTATTGTTTATTATTATTCTTAGATATACAGTATGTACCAAAAAAAAACGGTAAAATTTTGACACTTTTTGGGGGATCTCGTTATTACAAAACATGAAAATTTAGGTCCCTTCTACTTTGTATTAACGAGATTCCACTGTATAGTTCTTTTATTTTAAATTTATTCCTGAGTACTGATGTAGTGAAATCATTTGTTTAGCATCTGGAAACAGTTTTTCAAATGATTGTTTTAAACACACACACACACACACACACACACACACACACATGTGTATATATATTATATAATTCCCTCCCCTACTTGTTATAGTAATTACTCGGAGACCATGTCAAGAAAAAGTTGAATATGACTGTGGCGACAATCACTGTATCAATATGAATCTTGTCTGTAATGGAAAAAATGATTGTGGAGAATGGGAAGATGAAACTCAGGAAAAGTGTAGTGAGTACTTATTCTTTTTTTTTTTTTTGTTATTATTATTAATGAAATAATAGAATAGTTTTCCCTGCATTCCAGATATGAATGTTGAATGTTCTTCTATAACCTTTCATTTATACAGATATGTAACATTTAGCATTTTTTTTAATAAGTCCTGATATTTATATAGTTATTTATTTCTTAAACGTAAAGATGATTAAAAACTTATTGCTGTTGTATTAATTCTTCCTCTTATAATATTGTTCATAAAATTATATAATTTAAATTACCTTTGTGAATAAGAAAACAAAAAAAAAATTTTTTTTAAAATATTTATTTGTAGTCTCAGAAAAGAACTGTTTTACATTTTATCTCAGAAAAAGAAAATTAAACTAATTGTGTTTTTAAACTTATGTATAATTATTATGTATTGATGCTTAATAATAATATTATTATTATTATTATTGATTCTTAATAATACCCACTTTGCATCAGTATATAACATTGATATCTTTATAACCACTGAACCATTATATAATTTCCATCCAAATGTAATGTTATTTATACAAAGTGTTTCAAAACGTGTGTGCAAAAAATTCTGTGAGATATTCTAGGAACCAAGGAAGAAAAAAAGTAATATAAACATATGCCCAAAAAAAGTTTTATGTACAATCATTTTAAGTCATGTCCACCCAGGATGAAGGGAATGCAGTCATGGATATGTCATACACTAAATATAGTAAATATTATTGCTTTCTTCAAAAGAATGACAGAATTTCATTCTGTCATTCTTTTAAAGTTGGTACGTATATAGCACCACACATGTACCAACTGTGTACCAACACATGTATCAACTTGATACATGTACTACATGTATCAAGTGTAGCACCACACATGTACCAACTGTGTGGTGCTACACTTGAGGTGGTGGAGAATGAAAGGGACCTCGGAGTGATTGTGCAGTCAGATATGAAGTTTTCTGAGCAATGCAGACAGGCTGCCAGGGCAGGTCATGGGGTTTTGTCAATGATATATAGGAATTTTGCTAGCAGGGAAAAGGAGGTGATTGTCCCTCTGTATAAGGCAATGGTCAGGCCATGCCTTGAGTACTACATACAGGTCTGGAGGCCTCATTTTAGGAATAATGTAGATTTACTTGAGTGTGTACAGAGAAGGGCAACAAGATTGGTGAGGGGAATGAAGGGATCCTCTTACCAAGCTTAAGTTCTGCAAATTGCAGTGGCTGGAGACTAGGCACCTGCACGGTGATCTGATTCAGGTGTATAAGGCCTTGAATGGGTTGAGCACACTGAATTCTGATGGGATCCTTTGACTTGTTCAGATTACGAACCTAAGGAGGCATAAATTCAAATTAAGAAAGGATAGATGTAGAATAGATGTGTGGAAATTTGCCTTTAGCCAGCGGGTGGTTAATTGCTGGAACAAACTTCCATCTGTCTTTGTGGAAGTTGATAGGTTGAATAAATTTAAGGAGGAACTGGACAGGCATTTGGAGGGAATGGTGTGATTTTTTTTTTTTTTTGGCTGATGCTGCATAAGCTCATACACTTGCTTTCTTGCATCACATGCCACTACTACTACTACTACTATTTCAAAATGAAAGACAAGCTTTTGCTTGAATTCCCCCTTCCTTCCCCTCTCGAAGTGCTAAAACAATCCAGCAAATTTGCTCTGTGTATAATATTATTGTTTAGTTTCACACAATATTTAAATTTTCCAGTATTGACTATGCAAATATGCACCTCATGTGTGGTTAAGCTGGAAGAAATTCACTTGAAGCAAGACAATTATACCACAAAAACTTTCCTAACAGAAGATTGACACATTGTTGAATGTTTATGGCTAGTGATAAAGTTTTGAGGAAAAGAATTACATTTCACTATACTACAAGATGAGCAGCCAGAACAACATCAAAGCATTGAGGAAGAAATTCTTGAAATGGTGCAAGAATATCCATGGACAAGTAGCAGTGAATTGGTGAATGTAAGGTCTTGCATTTGGGAGAAAATAATCTTGGGGTAGCTTACAGACTGGGAGTCATGGTTCAGGATGCAAAAGGTTATGGTTATTTGTGCACTTGCAACGTATTACTACCTCGATCATGAGATCTTGTCCAATTACGAAATCAGGATGCTATTAACCCATCCATTGCAAAAAGACATACATCCTCTTCTTTAACAGATCATCCTTTCCGCACAACCATTCCGCACAACAGACCGGACATAACCCTTGTGGACAAAATGGAAAAGGCTACCTACCTGATTGACATAGTGGTGCTGAACACTAGCAATGTCCAGAAAACCCATGAGGATAAATTAGGAAGTACACAAACCTGATATATGAGATCAAAGAGATGTGGCATATGCAAGAAGTATCAACCATCCCAATCATTGTGTCAACCACCGGTATGGTACCAAAGACTCTATATAGCAGCCTAGCAATAATAGGTCTCCCAGAGAACACCTACAAGAAACTCCAGAAAGTCGCAATCCTGAACACAGAGATTTCCTCGACTGACAGTAACACCAGACATTACAACCACCTGGTGTACTTGGTAGCAGTACCCATCACGGAGTGGAACCCCCCCCAATCGACAGTTAACCTCAAGGATTACTTCCAGAAACATCCAGCAGCACTCCACCAGGCCACAAGGACAATCAGTATACCCCACTGAACCTAAGTGAGGAATCCCCCCCCAACCGGAAGGTAAAAACAAAGATAGAAAGATGGGCAGAGAAGACACTCCATGGCAGTCACTACAATGATCTCCATCAAGATCACATAGATAAAATTGCTTCCAATGCATGTCTCACGAGCAGGACGCTCTTCCCCAAGACTGAAGGATTCATGCTCGCCATCCAAGACCAGGTAATCAACACCAGGAACTATAGAAAATACATTGCCAAGGATCCTAGAGTATTCGATGACACCTGTCGACGATGCCACCTGGCCTCAGAAACGATCCAAGACATCACCGCGGGATGCAAGGTGATCACCCAGACTGAGTACACTCATAGACACGACCAGGTAGCCAGGATAATACATCAGAAGCTAGTAAGGAAATACCAGCTGGTCGAAGAAAGTGTACCATACTACAAGTACGAACTGCAGGCAGTACTAGAGACTCCAACCCACAAGCTGTATTGGGACCGCACCATAATAATGGATAGGACAATCCTCCACAACAGACCGGACATAACCCTTGTGGACAAGAAAGAAAAGACTACCTATCTGATTGACATAGCGTTACCCAACACCGGCAACCTGCAGAAAACCCATGGGGAAAAAATCAGGAAGTACGCGAACCTAAGACAGGAGATCAGAGAGATGTGGCATATGCATCAAGTAACGACCATCCCAATCATCGTGTCAACCACAGGTATGGTGCCAAAGACCCTACATAACAGCTTAGCAGCAATAGGTCTCCCAGCAAACACCTACAAGGAACTCCAGAAGGTAGCAATCCTGAACACCTGTAGGATAGTCAGAGAGTTCCTCGACCAACAGTAACACCAGACATAACAACAACTACCCTGTGTACTTGGTAGCAATACCCATCACGAGGTGGAACCCCAAATCAGGGAGAAAGAATATAAGGTATAATAATAATAATAATAATAAGGGGGCATGATGGCCCAGTGGTTAAGACACTGGACTACCAGCCTGATGGACCTGGGCTCAAATCCCGCATTGGTGGAAGCGAACGCGGCTCTATTACGCTGGGAGACCAATATAATAATATTAAATGATTTAAAAAAAAAAAACATCGTGAAAGTTACCCCATTGGACTCCCAAGGTCGGAGTGACTACTGAGGCAAGTAGTGGCACCACCTGGTGTCGCTTGCGAAAACTAAATAAATTAAATAAACCACTGGACATAAGCCGAAGCTAAACAAATCCACCTCCATAGATGGATGATGTCGCAGATAAATATTATTCATACTGCATTGAGTGTGAACCGCAGAGGGGTTAGTTCAAAAAGTTGGAGACAGTCTCCCGAGCAAGACAGTGGAGCAAGTGGTGCTGTCCCCTGTAAGGCTACCACAAGAGAAGGGCAAGACCATCCAGCCCCACCAACTGGAAGTGTTTCCTGTGCAACTGCTAGTGACCACCCAGGAAGGAAGAAAATGCCAACGCATGAAGTGGAGCATTGAAATGAATGCATACATCATGCGAGCATAATATGAAATAACCAGGCTAGAAACTGATATGACAATGTACAGATCACGACTACATACCAAATGGTTGGAACGATACTTGGATATTCAGATCACCGAACAGCGATTAGCAGACCAAAGAAGGACCATCATCACGAAGAACCTAATAGCTCCTGCAACCTTGGAAAAAATCAAGCAGGATGTCAGCGATCTGCTACAAAGCACAAAGAATATGGTCAATATGGAACCAGAGGAGCAACAGCAAGAAGAAATACAACCCAGAGTAGCTGAAGTGGAAAGAGACGAAGTCATGCTATCCAGAATAGAAAATGAGTGGAAGAAGGCCCTAACAGAATTCGAAGGAATCGACCCCACAAGAACCCACATGATACCTAAGCAGAGGCCAAATAAAATCCTGTGGAGAGTAATAGACCACCTCAATTGGCAAATAATGCCACATTACCTTGACAACAGTGGTGCAACGCTGGAGGCTATCCACACAGCCGTATACTGTGCTGGCATAGCAGCCACTAGGATTAATGGAAAAGAAACGAGAGACCAGCAGCAGAAGAATCGAAAACAGAAGGAACCGCTAGCTTGGGAAGAAGACAGAAGAATTAAGAGTCAAGATAGGTCAGTTGACCCAGTACCAACAGAGTAATAGAAGTAAGAAATTGATTGGAAAGGTGAAGAGCATCCTCAAGAGAGACAGCATCCACAGCAAACATACCAGAAATCAGAGAATACTTGGACACACTGAAGCAGAACCTCCTCGCACTCACCGATACAAAGAGAGCTCCCAGAGGAAAATAAACAACCGAATTTTTGATGAGGACCAAAGAGCCTGCTACAGGAAACTGGGTGAAGATGAGAAAGCAGGAAACGGACCACCTGAGAAGAAGACGATCAAAGAATTCTGGAGCAGTGAAGTAAGACATAACAGCAGAGCACCCTGGATAGAAGTAGAACAGAAGAAAATGAAGGACATACAAGAGATGAGAGAGTGGGAGATTGAGAAGAAAAAGTAAAACAGTCGATCAGGAACACCCACAACTGGTGAACCCCGGGAATTGATAACATCCACAACTACTGGTACAAGAGGCTCACCTGCACTCACTCGAATGATAAGACACCCGAAGACAATCCCAAAGTTTCTCACTGAAGGAGTCACATATCTGAAGCCTAAAGACGAAGATTCAAGAAACCTGGCGAAATACAGGCCAATCACGTGCCTCCCAGTGATGTACAAGATCCTGACCAGCTGCATAACTAAGAAGATATCAGACCACTTAGACAGTCAGAACATAATAGCCGAACAGCAGAAAGGATGCAAGCAGCGAAGCAAAGGATGCAAGGAGCAATTAACCATAGATGCTGCAGTTATGGAGCAAGCCTTCAAGAAGCACCGCAACCTATACACAGCCTACATCGATTACTGCAAGGCCTTCGACTCCGTACCTCATAGCTGGCTAATAGAGATCCTGAAGATCTATAAGGTCAATCTGATAGTGACAAACTTCCTAGGAGCAACAATGGCGAAATGGAGTACCACCATTAAAGTCGAGAACATCACAACCAGGCCAATCCCCATTAGAAGAGAAATCTTTCAGGGAGATGCTCTGAGCCCACTATGGTTCTGTCTAGTGCTCAACCCGCTATCCACCATGCTCAACGGCAGCAAGTATGGATATATCCTCAAAGAAGGAAGAAAGAACCTGTATACCCTCACCCACCTGATGTACATGGATGACATCAAGCTCTACGTGGCAACCGAGAAGCAACTCCAGCAACTACTCCAGATCACCGAAGAATTCAGCAAGGATATCAGGATAGAATTTGGTCTAAAAAATGCAAGACCCACACACTGCACCAGGGAAAATTAGTTAGCCAAAACTACCAGCTGCTGACTGGTAAAGAGATCGAAGCTATGACAGAAGGAGAGACCTACAAATGCCTAGGAATGATGCAGGCTGAGCAGTTAGAACACAAGGAAATGAAGAAGTGCCTGCCTGAAAAATATCATCAGAGACTCAGAAGCCTGCTGAAAGCAAAATTGAATGGAGGGAACACAGTTAAAGTCATAAACACCTATGTAGCTCCAGTACTAACATACACATTCGGGGTCATAGATTGGACTAACACCGATCTAGAAGATATCATGCGAAAGACAAGGACAATGATGACCAAGAGTTGCCAACACCACCGGAAGTCAGCAGTTGAGAGAATAACAATACCTCGAAAAGAGGGAGGAAGGAGACTGATAGACCTGATAGAACAACAGAAAACAGCGATAGTTAACCTGAAGGATTACTTCGAGAACAACACAGCACCACTCCACCAGGCCATAAGGAAGATAGATGTGGTATACCCCACTCAACCTAAGTGAGGAATCCCATCCACCCTGACGGCACAAGAAACGAAGTTAGAAAGATGGGCAAAGAAGACACTCCATGGCAGACACTACAATGACCTCCATCAAGATCACATCGATAACATTGCTTCCAATGCATGGCTCACAAGCGGGATGCTCTTCCCCGAGACTAAAGGATTCATGCTGGCCATCCAAGACCAGGTAATCAACACCAGAAACCATAGAAAATACATTGCGAAGGAGCCTGGAATATCAGATGACACATGTCGATGATGTCACCTGGCCTCAGAAACCATCCAGCACATCACCGCAGGGTGCAAGGTGATCACCCAGACTGAGTACACTCATAGTAGACATAACCAGGTAGCCAGGATAATACATCAGAAGCTAGCGTGGAAATACCAGTTGACCAAAGAAAGTGTACCATACTACAAGTACGAACCCCAGGCAGAACTAGAGACCCAAACCCACAAGCTGTACTGGGACGGCGGCATAATAATGGATAAGACCATCCTGCACAACAGACCTGACATAACCCTTGTGGACAAGATGGAAAAGGCTACCTACCTGATTGACATAGCAGTGCCCAACACTAGCAATGTCCAGAAAACTCATGAGGAAAAAAATTAGGAAGTACACGAACCTGAGACCTGAGATCAAGGAGATGTGGCATATGGAAGAAGTATCAACCATCCTAATCATCGTGTCAACCACCGTCATGGTACCAAAGACTCTACATAGCAGCCTAGCAGCAATAAGTCTCCCAGAGAACACCTACAAGGAACTCCAGAAAGTCGCAATCCTGACTGTAGTATAGTCAGAGATTTCCTCGACCGACAGTAACACTAGACATTACAACCACCCTGTATACTTGGTAGCAGTACCTGTCATGGAGTGGAATCCCCCCAATCAGGGAGAAATAATATAAGAGCAAAACAATAATTGTAATAATAATAACTGGCAACCTGCAGAAAACCCATGGGGAAAAAATCAGGAAGTTCACGAACCTAAGACAGGAGAACAAAGAGATGTGGCATATGGAACAAGTAACGACCATCCCGATCATCGTGTCAACCACAGGTATGGTGCCAAAGACCCTACATAACAGCCTAGTAGCAATAGGTCTCCCAGCGAACACCTACAAGGAACTCCAGAAAGTAGCAATCCTGAACACCTGTAGGATAGTCTGAGAGTTCCTCGACCAACAGTAACACCAGACACAACGACAACCACCCTGTGTACTTGGTAGCAATACCCATCACGAGGTGGAACCCCCAATCAGGGAGAAATAACATAAGAGCAATAATAATAATGCGATTAGGGCAAGTTGCTTCTGAGTGATACTAAACCGATGTTATCGTGTGTTTCGTTCAGGCACCAATCAGCACAGCGATTGCCATGCCTACCTGTCAGTCAATATATCGCTATCGACTTCTGCTCCAGACCGAAAACACCTACCGTCTGTTTACTGAGCGAGCAGCACTAGAGTGTTGTATCGGGAAATTAGTTTTCTGTGTAAGTTAACTGATGTTTCTCGTTGTTCTCGTGTTGGCTTTCTTTACCTTCGCCAAATGAACAAAGTTTATTGTGTGCATTTAATAATAACCTTAAATTTTAAAATAATTTCTTAAATGAGTTTACCCATTTTGTTGATATGTTTAGTTTTGGTTATTTGCCTTTGTTTACATATGAGTTTTATTTATATTTCAGATGTGAATGAGTGTGCAGTAAACAATGGTGGCTGTTCACAGAAATGCATTGATTTACCCATAGGATATCTTTGTGAATGTTATTATGGTTATGGTTTATCAGATAACAGAACTTGTGAAGGTATATTTTTTCTTCACCATTACTTATCCATGTATATATAATAGGGCTTGTTTTTAATGACACATGAAAATACAGTTTTATATTGTTAATTCCTAATGTCACTTAAAGAAAAAATCATATATATTCTGTAAAATTTGTTGTTTCCAGCTGAATAATTAAGGTTTTTGGGTTTCATTTCAATGCTGGCATTGAAATAATCTCAAGATTTTATGCATTTCTATGTCGATTTCTGTTTGTGGACACTTCAGTCCCTCTGATAGATGACTAACTTTTGGCTTTCAGTGCTTGGGCTTCTGCTTATATTAGTGCCAATGTCGCTATCCATAAATGGACTTAAATTGCTAACATCGTTTTAATATAAATAACATCACGATAATTTTAATATAAATAACATCACGATAAAGAAGAATACATTATTTATTTAAAACTCAAGGTATTATCATAACAATTAAAATTAATATTTTAATTTTCATGATAGTAAATGATGGCACCAGGCATCATTCATGTACCAGAGATTGTTGCTGAACCATTTAGTGTAATTTGCTTGTGTTTACAGGATAATTTGCATATTGTGCGGACAGGTTTGGTTTTTGGGTTTTTTTTTTAGGAGCATTAGCAACTAAGGCCATATTGCTCCGGGAATATGTGTTGGTCATTCTCTGACCTTTCCACATCCTCCGTATTTGGTGGTGACGGGCTCGAACCCCGGTCTAATGAAGAAGCGTGTGCTACGCACTGCCGCTCCTTCCCACCTGGCTACGGAGGTGCCTTGTGCAGACAGAAAAACCCACACAACGTGGTAGGGGTAATAAACCCTACTCTCTCCAACTGAGATTGTCATTAACTGCAGCCATAATCAAAGAGAACTTCAGAAATTCCTCCAGTCACTGTAATGGGAATCGAAACTATACCTTTTTTCCAAACAAGTTTTTTTTTTTTTTAATTTATTAAACTTGGCAATCCTGGCCAGCCTTCCTGGCAGCCCCACCACCTATATAAATTAATTTATGTAATACATATATTATAATATAATACATACTGCCACAAGTTGGTTAAAATCCCCAGCAGGTGGAGACAGACCAGGGGTCTGCTATCTGCTTAATAATAATACCTAAAAAGAAGTAGAGAAATGTTCATGTTCTAATATATACAGGATGTATGAGAATTATCTTTACAACTATGATCATAAATAAAATTTTAATTGGGAATTGCAGAACAATACTGAAGGTCTCATCTTATAGAAAAACTTTTGAAGTTCCACTGACAAAATGCACTCTTATAAATTGCTCCTGCTGCAAGCGATTATGCAAGATAATAGGGTTGCCCATTAAGAATATGCAGTCACCATGCTTGATAGAGTCGACAGGGATAATCAATTTCTGGAAAAAATCATGTTCACAGATGAACCCATATTTCAGAGACAGTTAACAAACAAAATGTACAAATCTAGGGATCAGAAAACCACATGTCATGACAGAGCACATTAGAGACAACCCCAAAGTTATTGTGTGGTGTGGCCTGTTTCATGATCGTGCGGACTCTTTTGCTTTGTCGAATCAACAGTCAGTTGTAACATCTACCTAGACATGCTGGAAAACTTTGTCTGTCCACAGCTAGAAGGACTGCAATCTGGTTTTCTTTCAGCAAGATGGTGCCTTGCCACACTTGGGCTTGATTGTGCACAAGTCTCTCAATAAGAAGTTCCCGAACTGATGGATTGGGCACGGTGGTTCTAAACTTGGCTGTCTAGAACACCAGATATCATTCCCTGCGATTTCTTTCTGTGATGGTATGTTAAAGACTGTGTGTACAAAACTCTGGTGGCTGACATTAATGATTTGATGGAAAGAATCGCAGTCAAAATTGAAAACATTGGTGCAAACATGCTGCCACATACAAAGCAGGAATTGGAATATTCTTTGGATATTTATTTTGTGTCTGACTAACAGTGCCCACATTGGGTAGGTTAGGTTAGAGCACATTAGAGACAGCCCCAAAATTAATGTGTGGTGTGGCCTGTTTCATGATCGTGTGGACTCTTTCTTTGTCGAATCAACAGTCAATTCTAACATCTACCTAGACACACTGGAAAACTTTGTCTATCCACAGCTAGAACTGCAACGTGGCTTCTTCTTCCATCAAGATGGTGCCTTGCCACACTGGGGCTCAATTGTGCATGAGTCTCTCAATGAGAAGTTCCCGAATCGATGGATTGGGCATGGTGGTCCCAACCTTGGCTGCCTAGATCACCAGATATCACACCCTGTGATTTCTTTCTATGATGGTATGTTAAAGACTGTGTGTACGAAACTCTGGTGACTGACATTAATGGTTTGAAGGAAAGAATTGCAGTCAAAATTGAAAACGTTGGCATGAATATGGTGCGTTTGCGGCAGGAATGCCGCATACGCAGCAGGAATTGAAATATTGTTTGGATATTTTGTGCCTGATTAATGGTGCCCACATTGGGTGTTTGTGACTTTCAGAAAAAAACTTTGAAATTTTCTCTGTTGCCTGAATGGTAATTCTGTCTTTCAATAAAGTTTTTTCAAAGTAAAGTTGTAAAGATAATTCTCATGCACCCTGTATATTCCTGATAAGGCCACTAGTTACGTTTAAGTCATTGCATCACAAGGGGATGCTTTGAGATCAACAGTTCCTATTCTTGTAGATCATGATCTACATGATCTACAAGAGTAGATCTGGTAGATTCTGTGTAGCAACATGAAGAAAAGACTGAATGAACCAATGCATAACACTATAGGATGCTGACTATGATGGTTGCAGCAAGACAACATAAAGAAAATACTACATGGTAATTGTTGCATCACAAGGAGATGCAAGAAAATCGCCAGTTGCAGTTAAGGAAATCAGTTTTGTATCTCATCACAATGAGATACAAAAGAGAATGGCACACTTTTACTGTCATGACAGCTGTTTTAAGATGGTGGCAACCTCTATTAGCAAACTTATCCCGACTGGTGAATAATGTATCATAATTGTTCAGCCAAGTGGTGTAAAACTTCCAATTAAACCTATAACAAAAGTTAAGTGTACCTTTAACCCTAATTTTGAACTGCATTTGTTCTACATGCAAAGTGATCAATATTGTAAAGTTATTTTGTCATAGGCATTGAAGCAATTGTATGACTCCCTGCATTCTGTTTCTGTGTTGGAGGCACTATGGTCCCTTCAGTGATTTTTAGACTTTACTTTTCAAATTATTTCAGTGTACATGTTGAAATATAATCCCATAACCTATACTATTTTGTGTGCAGGGTAAATGCAACCCAGGTTAAACATGTAACTTTTGTTTAACTGGATGTTTTTCTTTCATAAACTATTTGACTACTCATTTGGACTTGACATTGTTAACTAGTTAGCATAAGTTCGCAAATAGAGGCCACCATATATTGATAAGAGGCCAATAAGTCTTAAAATAATAACTATGAATATGAATTGATTTTTAAATATTTAAATTTTTTAAAGCTGGATTCACCTTAAAAAAATTAGAAGTGTTGATTCTGTTATATTAACCTTTTTGAAGCGAGTTCCCTAAACATGTTTGTGCCCTTCAGCAGTAAGTTTTCAACTAATGACCAACTCTGTGGAGGGGTTTCTTCATGAAATTCATATGTAAAAATGAAAATGTTTTACATATTAATTTGTTCTTATTTTGCTTAGTTTGCCAATATTTTAGTCAAATTATTTCAAAAATCAATTCAGAATTAAAAAAAAGGAAAAAATTGTAAAAAATCCAAAAAAAAAGAAAAAAAAATCATTCAAAATATCATCATTACTCTTTTTTTTTTTTTTATATAACACTATCTTCTATATTTGTATATCACTTTATTAAATTCTTAAACTTCTAAATCCAAATTCCAGAGATAATAGAATGCAGCACATTCTGGAAGATCTTAAGACCTTCAAATAACAACTATATAATTATGTACTCCCCAGTGCCCACACACAAAACACACATGTATTTGTATGCACTTGGGAAAAGTTTCTAAACTGTTAATGATAGATATTAGCTGATATTATTAGCAGTCAATCTAAACTGCTAATGACATTTAGCAGTTTAGATTGACTTCAGATAACAATGTTATCTCTAATGTGAGTATAATCCTGACCCTTGAAGGTGAAAGTCAACCAGGTGGGACTAGAGTATTGCCAAGGCAGAAAATGAACACAGAAATGCATACAATTTTCAAATTGTGTGGTGCCAGGATTTGTTAAAAGATGTTAAAAAATGATGTCATTAAAAGTAAAAGCAGACCTACTGAATACTGTAAAAGTATCTACACAACTCTGATAAAACAAAGATTTTAGTACACTTTATGAGGTATTGTTCAGAAAGTTTGTATTTTGAGTATGAAAGTTCATATGTATCTAAATTATTATCATTATTATTTTTTAAATTGTAGTTCAAGAACAGAAATGTACTTGTTATAGCAGTGTGCCAAAGCTTGAATTTCATCTTGAAACAATTCTGTCCCAGTTACATGATCAGTTATTCATAACAGATCATGAGAAAATTTTCATAAGTTGTTCACTTAGGCACTTGGAACTAAATGTAATTTTCTTGAAACTATCAAATCTAATGATTGGGTGAATGTTCAACAGAGTTCTGATGATAACAAGGGCCACTGATTTGTGGACAGATATATTGTCATAGTAGACCTCTTTCAAGGAAATAAAGTAGTATCAGAGAAGACTGTTGCCATGACAGTTTTTTAGATGCACACCATATTTTGTTGTTTTGACTCTTAGTCAAAGTGATAAACCCACATTTCATCTATCATGATAATATGATAAAGAATTCTTATGTTGTTTTGAAATATCCATGCTGCCAACTATAATCAGCAAATTTCAAAGAAAAATGAGGTCCTTTTCCCTGTA
This sequence comes from Mastigoproctus giganteus, assembly GCF_048544385.1. NCBI lineage: Eukaryota > Metazoa > Arthropoda > Arachnida > Uropygi > Thelyphonidae > Mastigoproctus > Mastigoproctus giganteus. The sequence continues at coordinate 173,357,826 of NC_143586.1, read as the reverse complement.
TGGGGGGGAGGGGGGGTCTACTGAACTTCCTAAGTGTAACTCACAGCTTTCCAGATAATGTGTTTCTGCCAGTCCGGATAGACAACATACAGCCTAGATTCCTACTTTGGAATGGAATACATAACTCTCCCAATGTTAAGACACCCTCTATTCAGGCTTCAATTTCTTCACTGATACCCAGTGCTGTCACTTAACACAAATACTTCTTAAGAAATCAAATAGTGATATTGAAAGTAATCCTGACAGCTTTTCACAATGTCAGTGTTCCCAATTAAATCACTGATATCATCTATAGAGTTCGTCTCGATCTGAAGTGAGTCTCCTAACCACAAAATCAGACAATCTTGAACCCTGCTAGATTCACTGCACTTCCTGGAAAACATAAGGTCCTGCTTAAACTATTTCATGTGAAGTCACAATTATTTCCAGACATCATTCAAGTTTCTCCCATTTGATAGACTATGGCTTACGAGGCAAAACATTATGGTTTATTGGCCCTGTATATTCACTATTATTGTAGAATTTTGACCCCTGTTAATTAAGTTTACTATAATTATTCTCTAAATAATATTGTAACATAAAGTATTGTGAAGAATTTCTCCAAGTTTCTACTTTATTATTTTGTTTAAAAAACTTATGTAAAAGGAATACCCTTTATATGTAAAAATTTAAATTTGTTAAATTATGTTGGCTGCGTATGTTATTTATGTTACAAATTTAAATCTGTCATAAGAGATATTTTGAATGAATTATATCACTAATTCATTGCTATAGTTTGTTAAAATAATAGTCTCTGTTATAAATTGTTACATTGTTATATAAAGCACATGACATAACATAAAAAAAAAATTTGACACTATAATTACTTTTGGTTGCACAAGCAAGCATACTCGTCATGTGTAGTGCCACACATTTTACTTTATTCCAACTTGCAACCCAGTATAAATAGCTATTTTCTTAAGGCTTAAGTTCTGCAAATTGCAAAGTCTGGAGACGAAGTACCTTGCGAAGTTATCTGATTGAGGTGTATAAGGCCTTGAATGGTTTGAGCAAGCTCAGTGCTGATGGGATTCTTCCTCTTGCTTAGATTCCACACCTGAGGGGGCATAATTCAAATTAAGGAAAGTCAGTTGTAGAATAGATCTGCAGAAATTTGCCTTTAGCCAGTGGGTGGTTGATTGTGGGAAAAAACTTCAGTCTGTCGTTGTGGAAGTTGATAACTTAAATTCAAGGCTGAACTAGACAAACTTTTGGAGTAAATGGATAGGCGAAACGGGAAGGTTTTTTTTTTTTTTTTTTGTGGCTGATGCTATATAAGCTTGCTTTCTTGCATCATATGCCTCTACTAATGCTAAATTTATTTTTAATGTTTTAACTAATTTTTAATATTGGCCACTATCTTTTCTCCTCTTTTGTCTCCCCCCCCCCCACTGTTAGTCTCCAAAAAAACATTTGTGAATTGTTTCCTTCAACACAAATGTTTACAGCTGACTGACTCCCTGTATATAAGTGTTATGAAGACTGGGAAATCACTGTCTTCATAACAGAGGCAAGAAGAGGTGCTTGATACTGCCATCATTGCTTGATGAAATTTTATCTAAAGAATATGGATGTGCATTATCTAACAATAAAAATTCTGTAATATTTTATTTTCATTTAAATTTTCCTTTTGAATGATGTTACTTCTTTTGTAATGTGCTTATGAAATGATCCTGAAAAAAATTCAAAATTATGTCATTAACCTTTTCTGGAGTATGTACATATTCACTTATTATACTATTAAATATAGGTGTAGATACTCCATAGATAGTTCTTAAATGAAAACTACAATTGTCTTGTAAAGGCATCATTTCAATTGTATCTCATATTGTGATCATCCTTCAAAATGAGTATTGCATTATTCATGTATTGCACTACCACGAATAAGTAGCGCTTCACTAATAGAGAAGATTATTGTTAATTATTCTTGGTGGGTATCACCACCCAGACGGCACTGTTTCAAGGTATTTACACTTATATTTGAACAAGCCTTGAAACAGTGCCATCTGGGTGGTGGTGGTGGTGGTGCCCACCAAGAATAAGTAACAATAGCCTTCTCTATTAGTGAAAACGTTATTTATTTGTGGTAGTTCAGTACATGGTAACTCGTTGTGAAGGATGATCACAATATGAGATACAATTGAAATGATGCCTTTACACTATGGTTGTAGTTTTCATTTAAAAGCTATCTATGGTGTATCTATATTTAATAGTATAATTTTAAGCTCTTATAGTATTATGCCTTATTGCATTTATATTTATTATAGTACATATTCACATGTGTTTTGCACATGGGTCCTGAAGAGTATGAAGTGAGATCACAGAGTTCAGGGGTCAACTTTGTATCTTGAAACTGCAACATTCATTGTGGGTTTTGTCACAGTTTGGTGACTCATGAAGACAGTAACACCCGGATCACTCACATCTGCAGTTACTCTGAATTAATGCATATCGAAAAGGTTTTTTTGTGTATTTCATTGCATTTTAAAAATGAATGATTTTGCTAAGCAGCAAATTGGCATCAAATTTTTTCTCAAGTTAGAGAAAAGTGCAACAGAAATCCACAAAATGTTAAAAACAGGTTTTGGAGAAAATACTGTGTATTGTTTGAAGACTTTCTAATGGTTCCCAAAGTTTAAGGAAGGCTGCTTGTTCATCAAAGGTGATCCTTGCTCTGGCATTCTTGAATTTATCCCACAAATTCATAATGAACAATGCCCTTTGAGTTATGTAGAACTGCAACTGGAGCTTATATCAAATGCCATACTACGTTTCTAATGTCCTTTTACTCTCCAATTAGTGTGAGAATCAAAAATGACACTGGGCATGCAGAAACACCAATGAATTGCAGCATCTGTCACATCAATGGTGGTCATCAACTGGTGGGTTATTAGCTGCTTATCTGGGAGGATAACCCATTGGTAGGTTGCTGTAATGAATGCTTATTTAGCATAGAAACTAGCTCCAATTAATCACAAGATATTTAGGGTCAAATATATCAGAAAAGTTTTAAAAAAATGAACCAACCAAAATGAACGAATTTCATCAAAATGTAATTGCTCTGTGGGTGGGTGAGTGGGTACTTGCAATTTTCAGCCAGCCATAAATACTTTGAGAAACAGAATGGTGAGATTTTTACATCTTCAGCCTGTGTGATTGGAAATAATAAATGCCAGAACAAGAAAATATAAATACTCCTAGTTTTCTCTAGAAAATAAGAGGGAATTCAATCTTTTTGCTCTCTCATATTTGTACACTGCACCACCAGATTGTTAACAACTAGTTTGTCTATCTGCTGGGGTGGGGGGAGGAATGGAATTAGTGATTTAAAAGTGAAAAAGATCCGGTGGAAAAATGGCGAGAATTGAAATCCCAGTTTCCCACTGCATGACTGTTTATCCCCATAAGAAGGAATGGTCAGTTTTTAAAAGAATAACATAAAAATAAATAAAATTGAATAATGAAAAAATAAAATAAGCATACAGCATTTAAACTTCCATTATTTATTTTATTTCTAGATATAAATGAATGTGAAATTCCAGGTTCATGTTCTCAAAACTGCATCAATACAAAAGGTAGCTTCAAATGTTCTTGTTTACCAGGCTATAAAATAGAGCCCGCCAATCACCACCGATGCAAAGCAATGGGTATGTATTTACATTCCTTTTTTGAAAAGTTTTTTTTTTTTTTTTTTTAATTCTTCCATTAGAATATTATGTAGCTAAAGCTTACAAATCATAAACACAGAGCTCATCGTAATCAAATAAAATTACTGTTATCTGGTAAATTCTGAGTCTAAAATTACTCTTATCTGGCATTCTATCTATTTGCATATATATGTATTATTTTTTAAGAAACCCCAACACAAAAGGATTTTTAAGAAACCCCAACACAAAAGGATAAAAGGAACAGGAATAGTTCTATGAGTTTGGAGTTAGAGAGTGAATGGACGTTGATTGTTTGAGGTTTGTGCTTGAATTGGTTAGGAACAGAACAGAACAGTGGATAGATGCTAACAGAGAAATCATAGATGTTACTAGACTTTTCATGCCAACTAAGAAATAGTTTTCAAGGCTTAGACCTAAATACATGTCAGATGAACTATTGAGACACATGGTAGAGAAGAAAAGTGCATGGGATGCATGTAAATTATCAGGTGATACAGAAGCCTGTGGTAGATATAAACCAGTCTGCAATTAAGTCACAAAGGGGGTTAGGCAAGCCAAGACAGATTTTAAGAAATCTTTTGCAAAGGATGCAAAGAAAAAAAGCAAAGACTTCTTTACTTTACTCATGTAAACACTAGAAGGAAAGGGATGAATGGCATTGATCTACTTGATATCAGTGGTTTAACTGTTGGTGATCCCGTTCAGGTTGCTGATAAACTGAACAAGTATTTTGCCTCTACCTTCACACATAAGGAAGTGGATGCCAGAATTTTATCAAACTCTTAACAGGGAGCCAAATGACTCATAATAACCGAGAGGAAAGTGCAAGAGAAATTGTCTGTATTAAACATAAAAACGGCACTTGGGATGGATGGGATCTATCCAATTATAATAAGGGAACAAACCCATAGCCATAATTATGAGAGCATCTTTGGATTCAAGGGAGGTTCCTTGGACTGGAGATGTTCAAATGTATCGCCAATTCACAAAGGGGGGGGATTAAAGGCTGTCCTGAGTAATTATAGACCTGTCAGCTTAACTTCTGTTCCAGGGAAAATAATGGGATCACTGGTTAAATGAAGTGATGCAGGACCACCTAGACAGGAGTACAGTTACACTACAGTTATAACTTTCCACTTGTCTTACCAATTTGATCGGATTCTATGATGCAGTGACAAAGGGACTGGATGTAGAAAATAATTTTAATATCATATAATTGGATTTTAGGAAAACGTTTGACACTGTTTCACATAAAAGACTGCTGTATAAATTGGAGCAGTGTGTCATTAAGGGCAAGTTGCTGCTATGGATAAAGGGATGGTTGAGTGGGAGAAGACAGAGAGTGGTTGTCAATGGACACTGCTCTTTGTGGACTAATGTTATTAGTGGAATTCAACAGGGTTCAGTGCTGGGACCACTGTTATTTTCATTATGTATTGTCAATAGTCATATTGATGAAGGTATATCAAGCTTAATGGCTAAGTTTGCAGATGACAGAAAGGTTGGCAGGGTAGTTAATGGCAGTAATGAAAGTAAGCAGCTGCAACAAGATCTATAAAAATTAGGCAGATGGGCTGAGAAATGGTAATTGAAGTTGAACTTTGCCAAATGCAACGTACTACATATGGGTAGCAGTGATCCCAGAGTAGCTATCCTGGGTGTAGTACCAACTGTTTGGTACTATATTCATGGTAGTGGAAAATGAAAAAAAACCTGGGGTGATTGTGAAGTCGAACACGAAGTTCTCTGAGCAGTGCAGACAGGCTGCTAGGACAGCTCATGGGGTTTTATCAATGATATACAGGAATTTTGCTAGCAGGGATAAGGAGGTGAATATCCCATTGTATAAGGCCACATTTTGAGTACTGCATACAGGTCTGAGGCCTTATTTTAGGTGGAGTTGCTGGAATGGGTGCGAAGAAAGGCAATGAGATTATGAGGGGAACAAAGGGGAGGGGCTCTCTTACCAAGAAAGGGTTCAGTTCTGCAAATTCCATCATCTGGAAAGTAGGCACCTGCAAGGTGATGTGATTGAGGAAGCTCGGTGATGATGGGATTCTTCCTCTTGCTCAGATTATGCACATGAGGAGGCATAAATTTAATTTGAGGAAGGAGGTTTCAGAATAGATGTGTGGATATTTGCTTTCAGCCAGCAGATGGTTGATTGCTGGAACAAACTTCCATGTGTTGTGGAAGTGGATAGTTTGAATAAATTCAAGGAAGAACTGGACAAACTATTGGAGGGAATGGACAGGTGATGTGGAAATACCCTAGTTAATTGTGGAAATTTTTCCCCTCAGAGCCACATAAACCTCAATTAAGTCTCCTCTAAGATATCTAGTTATCCAGCTCTGTAGTCCATCTATTTGAAGTCTTTCCTCATATGTGCTCCTCCTTTTGCCAATCTCATCAAGTGTGTTTACACATTTGGCCCCTTTTAAGAAGCTCAATGTTTTTGTTTTTTTAGCTGTGGTCTCCATACTTGAACAGTAATCCAAGTGCAGTCTTACATTTGTCATATAGTGGGATTATGACCTATGTATCTCTCTGTATCTATAACAAACATTTACCTGTATCTCTACAGGTAAATGTTTGTTATATATCATTGATAGGATACCATGGACTTTCCTTGCTACCTACCTACACTGCTTGGATTATTTCATATTTAACCGTATCATAACTCCCAAATCTGCTATTCCTCACTTGTAAGACCTTGCATTTTGCTGAGTTAAAATATAACTGATGATGTGTAAGTGATGTTAGGATGAAAAGAGTTGAGGAACTCATGAAATGAATGAAAATTCTCCAGTCTGCAATTTGAGATCAGGAAAATGTCAACATACCTAAAGGCGCCTCCGTAGCCAGGTGGGAAGGAGCAGCAGTGCGTAGCACACGCTTCTTGATTAGACCGGGATTCGAACCCGTCACCACCAAATACGGAAGATGTGGAAAGGTCAAGGAATGACCACCGCATATCCCGGAGCAATATGGCCTTAGTTGCTAATGCTCCTAAAAACCAAACAATAACAAATAATAATAACATACCTAAACTAAAAGTAGGCTTCAGGAGGGATTATTCTCATGGTTGGTCATGAACATTAAGACCTGCTTTTTTTGAATGCATGTGAGACTTTTTTTTTTTTTTTTTTTTTTAATTCTGGTATTCCTACCTGAAGGGATTGTGAAACTTATATAAAGGTTTTCTGGCTATTTTCCAAGCATGCCCTGGCTTCCAGAAAAGAAATGTACTAAACATGACTAAATGTTTGAACTTGCAAAAATGCCATCCTGCTGTGAAGAATATTGTTGGATTGCTCCTACAAATTGGAAGATGTTTTTGAGTGATCTTGGGGCCTCTAAGCATAATCTAGAAATAGTATAGATAAGTTACCTGGCATACTCTTTTCTATTTTTTTATGGAGTAAATATTATTTTATCATTATCACAGCCCATATTTTTCAGTACAAAACTTCAGTACTGCAATTATTAATGTTGTTAACTTTTTCCTAGTTTTTTTTTTTTGCTTAAGTTTTTTTTTTTTTTTTTTTTTTTCTTTGTTCAACAGATAGCCATAGTGCTCTTTTATTTTCCAATCGTCATGATATTCGTAAGCTCAACCTTGAAACAAGTGAATATATATCTGTTGTGGATAATCTGCATAGTGCCGTTGCTTTAGACTTCATTCACCAGTCAGAAATTGTTTTCTGGACCGATGTAACACAAGAGGCCATAATGAGGTAATTGTACAAGATTTATTTCATTGTTATTTCACTTATTTCAGTGCATAACTTAATTTAAATATAAGGAATTTCAATTATTTCATTGTTATTTCACTTATTTCAGTGCATAACTTAATTTAAATATAAGGAATTTCAATTATTTCATTGTTATTTCACTTATTTCAGTGCATAACTTAATTTAAATATAAGGAATTTCAATTATTTCATTGTTATTTCACTTATTTCAGTGCATAACTTAATTTAAATATAAGGAATTTCAAAGGTTTTACAGTAATAGTATGCATTTATGCACAAAAGTTTATTTGTCAGTAATGCTGAAAGGTGGCTTTTTCCCTGTGATTTTCCATTAAATTATCCCCTTAGTAGATGTGGGGAAAACAGAAAAAAAAAAGTTCATTAGATTGGTGCATGGTTATTTTATACACTGTTTGGTTTTTTTGAGTAAGGCAAGAAAGAGTTCAAAATGTGCATTGTATAATTTTATTCCATATTTGGATAATGAAAGCAATTAATATCTGTAATAAATGCAGTTTTATTATTGAAAAAAAAAAAATTCCTGGTTTTCCCCTTCTCAGATCAGAAGTGGGATAACCAGAAGCATGTGCATGCCATGCTTTGTACATAAACATGAAAACATAAATAATTTTTACATCATTACTTCTTCAGTTAAAAAATAATTGATCAATGAATAATGAATTTTTTTTATGTTCTCTACTTCTCCAATTAAAAGTTAATTAATGATGCAGATTAAAAGCAAACACCATACTTGAGGAATACTAAAATTCACATTCACATATGTTTAACAGATATTTAACATTACCATTACTTAAACATTAACATTATATTTAAACATAAGTTTTTCTATTTTTGGTCAAATTTCTATTTCTGTTTTGGTACATGCTTTTTACAAAATATATGAAGCACGCTTACTAGAGGGTAATAATGATGATTACTGATACTGATGGAAACTTTATGTTCTGTTTGTACTCTGGGATAGCTACACAGGGCCAGAACACTTTACAAGAATATTTTGCAGATTTGAATATACAGTGTATGTGCATGTGCGTGCATGATGTATGTGTGCATGCACATATGTGTGTGTGTTATTCTGTAATTTGATCCTGACCACATTGTTACATGTGACAGTTGCATGTTGTAAGCATCATAAAGTAACAAAGGTGTTGGTATGGTATGCTATTGGTATAGTTATTTCTGGTGCAAGGGCTACTTAGGCCATATTGGGCCAATAACAAGGGACAGTTTCTTCTGATATTAACACTCATGATATGATTTGTTCATATTATAATTTCCCATTCTGGGAAGCTATAATGTGGAGAATTCCATTAGCTGGGTTAAGGGGAAAGCCTGTTTTGATGGCTCAAGTCGAAATCCCATGGTGGCCCAATTTAACCACATAGTCTAAAACCAACTATAGAAAAGTGTGGAATAAATACCTCTTAATTATATTCAGAAATGGAGTGTCCAATAGTGAAGTTCCTTTGTGTACGTTTTAAGAACATTGTGAAGAAGGATTTGGCAACAATAAAATTATTTCTTCTGGAGAAAAGGTTTAAGTGACTTGATATTATTAAATAATGATAAGGAGCATGATGGCCCTGTGGTTATGACACTGGACTACCAGCCCAATGGACCCAGGTTCAAGTCCCACCTTGGTGGAAGCAAATGCATGTCCATCACACTGGAAGACTGGCATAATAATAATAATAGTAAAGTAATAAATTATAATAATAATAAAAACATCAAAAAAGTCACTTCATTGGACCTACCTCCCCAAGATTGAAGTGATGGCTGAGGCAGATAGTTGTGCAATCTGGTGTCACTGATAAGAACTAACCACCACTGGATGCAAACCAAAGCTAAATGAAAGAAAAAAAAAGGTTCACCATCACATATGATGGTGAAGAGAATGAAGAAATGACCATTCTGCACCATGTGTGGCACATAATAAACCTGTGCTCAAGCCTTAGACAGAGAGGTTGGTTCAAAAAGTTGGAGACAGTCTCCCGAAGGAGACAATGGAGCAAGTGTTACTGTCCCCTGTATGGCAAACACAAGGGAAGGACAAGACCAACCAACTGGAATTTCTTCCTGCGCAACTGCACTAGTGACCACCCAGAAAGGAAAAAAAAAATGCAATGCATGAAGTGGAGCATTGAAATGAGTACATTCATCAAGCAAACATACATCATGATGGTAACCATCTTACCATCGTGAAGGTGCAAGCAGAGGATTTGGCTGTCACAGACCGTCCGGACTTTGCCGAAATTGGGTCCACTTGACTTGAGTTTCACCCAAATATCAGTTCCATCAGCGTTTTAGACTCCCAGATAGCAAGTGCAGCTTGTCTGGCATATCTGAGAGAATGTCTGTGACAACCTCAAGGACCAAATTATTAACACAACTCAAAATTATTAACTATTTAGTTAATAATGAGTTGTGTTTTTTGCCAAACTATATCACAATTACAGCCATTATACCAAACTTCAATTGCCATGATGAATTCAAGGACTGAAAGAAAATAGTTTTATTTTCAGTCATTCACATTCCTATGGACTAGACTTGAAAACAATTCTCAAAAAACAAATTGAAACATTGTCAGATTAAGGGAAAAGTTTAGTAACTGTAGTCTTGTCATGAATTCATATTATTTAATATAACTATATTTTTTGGACTATAAGATGCACTTCTTTTTTTCCTATAAAATGTTGCTTAAAAAATTTTGCTTCGGACTAAATGTTGCTTAAAAAGCAACATTTGGTCTGAAGGTATATTAGGTGCATGTAGTGATGCTTTTATCTTCAACTGTGGCTAGATAAAAAATGTCAAAATATCCAGGTGGCTTTCTGAAAAGTTAGCTTTTTTGTGAGACCATCAGATAACATATACCGGAGGCAACAAAAAGGGTGCTGAATTAAATACAGAATTAGTTGTAATTCCAAGAGGCCTTAGCCATCTGCAGCCTTTGGACATCATAATTAACAAAATCCTTTAAGTGTCCATGTGTGAGAATGGAAAAATGGATGAAAGCTCCAAATCACAATTTGATGCACAACAGAACAAATGAAGCATCCAACAGTTTTGCAAATGTATGAATGAGGTAACTATTCATGGGAATTAATTAAACGTAAGATAGTTTCTTGTCTTTCAAGAAATATGGAATCAGCAATGGGAGTTAGTGAAACATGAGATAATTTGTCATCTTTCCAGAAATGTCGAATCAGCAATGTCCATGATGGCACTGAAAATAAAATGCTCTTTGGAGAATATTTTGGCATTTTACACAATGAATACCCTGACATTTTCTTTAGTAAGCACTTATGAAACTATGCTTCAAATATATGCAATAAATATATTTTTACCAAAATTGCCTTCTAAAACCTGGGTATGTTTTATGATCTAGTGTGTCTTATCATCCAGAAAATATGGTACATTAAAAATACAGTTAATTAAAAAAAGAGACACAAGTGTGTGAAATTCAGTAATAAGTACAGTTTTAAATACCAATGTAGTTTATATAATATATGATTAAATCTAAATATTCTCATATCATTGCTCAAATTCTTCTGGTTCTTGGGTGTATTTTTCTACTTAATATTGAAGGGCTACTGATGTGTCTAGTTTCCTATAAACATAAGGACCATCCTGCATATACCAAATAGGTCAATAATTGCAGAATGAAAATTTTAATTCACATGATAATATTAATGAAATGTTTCATCTAATTTTTTTGCATATATTCTGTAGTTCTTCTATGCAGTTAGGATCACCTGTAAACACAATCGTGAAAGGTAATATAAGTATTCCTGATGGCCTTGCTGTAGACTGGATCTACAATCATATTTATTGGACAGATACTGGAAAAGATACTATTGAAGTTGCTGACATGTTGGGAAAGAAACGCAAGACTTTAGTAAACACTGAGTTAGATGAACCAAGAGCTATAGTTTTAAATCCATTAGAAGGGTTAGTACATTTTTTATTTGACTAGAGACTTTTTTATGTGAAATGTATTTTAGCCAGTGGTAGTTTAAATAAATGTGGTGAGAGTACTCAAGTTTTCCTTAACCAAGCAGTGGTGATTTGTTGCATCTCACATGTATCATTATCAAAATATCAGTTGTTTGTAAATTATTAGTTCAAGATTAAAGTGTGTAGCCTCTGAGTTCCAAAATGTAGACATACTTGTGTAAAAAAAAAAAAAAAAAAAATATATATATATATATATATATATATATCCAATTTTTTAAATTTAATAAAATATAACATAAGCCAGTAGTATGGTAAAACTGTAGAGCGAAAATTAACATAAAATAACCCAAATAAACAATCGAACGAAAAAAGGAATAGATATAATTAGTAGCCCCAATGAATTATATATATATATATATATATATATATATATATATAATTCATTGTACTAACATCAAGAAAAACGAAAATAAATATCATAAAGCATTACAAAATAATAAGCATTTCTTTTTCTAGTAACAAGCATCATATCAGGAACAAAAGGAAATTTTTGAAAAAAAAAAAAAAACAGTGGACAAGTTTATAAACTTGTTCTCTCTCTCTCTCTCTCTCTCTCAAGGACAGGCAGTGCTAACAACGATATAGCAGTCATGAATATAATGCTAAACAAGTGTGAAATTGTGAAATTCAGTGTTAAATACAGTTATAAAAAATACCAATGGATTATCTAGATAATATAATTGACAACCATGGATTGTAAAACTGTTTACCAACGCACAGGGTAAACAGTTTTACAAAAACAGATCAAACTCCCATTATAATACTCCCACTCGGATAGCACTCTTCTTATGGTCACATGATCAGCCCTATGATGGAGGAGTGGGGTAAGGGTCCTACTTATGTGCTCTTTGGAGCCAGTATCTTAAAAAAGTGCTACAATGATTTGTTTACTATATATGTATTCAGATTAATTTAGTTATATTCCTTACATGTGCTTATTATACATGTAAGGAATATTGCCAAATAATACTAATTAGCCTTGCACTACATGGCTAATACTAATTAGCCATATGGTGCAAGGAAGCTCCATTGATTTAAAATATAAATAATATATAGTAATAATAGAAGCAAACTACAAAAAAAGAAAAAATCCTACCCGCTTTGTTTTCATGCCCATCCCTTAATAACTTATCAAAACCTCCTTTATTCAAACTTGCTCTACCACAACACCTAATAGAAGTTTATTCTGACAATCTATTTCCTGGATAATGACCATACATATTTGGGTATGGTGAAAAAACAAACAGGAAGGTAAATTTCCAAAATTTCCTGCTAAAGGCAAATTTTTTACCCTTTTAACCATTCTTTTAAATTTAAATTTGTGTATGTCATCCAAGAAAGAGCAAAGATAGCATCTGCATTCAATTTACATAACCCATATAATACAATACCCATTTAATCAGATCACTTCATAGATGCCTAATTTCCAGCTGCTGTAGCTTACAGACCCCCAAGATTTTTTTGGTGTGAGTGCCCTTTTTTGCTTCAATTAATTTTGTTTCTCTTCTTTCGACCCAGATCTACATCCATCCTAAATTCAGGTTTCCAAACTCGTATTCACTATTCAAGGTGAGTCATCACTTTATCCAATGGAATAATTACTCCTTAGTCCCTGTTGGCAGAATTCCTGTATATCACTGATAGAGCCCCCATGAGCTGACTTAGCAGCCTGTCTATAGAGAATAGCTCAGAGAATTTTATGGTGGGCTGTATACAATTACTCCTAGATTTTATTTTTCACTATCAGTTACCTTGAGTTAGTGCTACCCACATGGTATGTTATTCTAAGATTACTGCTATCCAAATGTAGGACTTTGGCTTTATTATTTGTCAATTTTAAACCCCAGTGCCATTTTTCAGCTTATCTGCCTAATTTGTTCAGGTCTTGTTGAAATAAGACACCCTGACAACTGCCATTAACCATTCCTTCCAAACTTTATATCATTGGCAGTCTTAGACATTAAATTTGAACAGCAAACCCTGTGAGACTCCAATCATAACTTTAGTCCACAAAGAGCAGTGGTTAATAACTACTCCTTTTGCCTACTATTCAACCACCTGCTATTCATAACAGTAACTTACTCCCAGTGCTGCCACATTACTCCAATTTGTACAGTTTTAAATTTAGATTATTTTAAAGGTTTAGGAATGACATAATTTAATGATAATCTAATTTATAAAATGGGCAGACAGAAATAAATTTTTTCATTGGTAGAAATAAGTAAAAAAAGTTATATAAAAAAGAAAATTATGGTCAATGAAATGAATTTGAATGTTAAGTGCTTCTGGTTTACTCATTTTATTTCCTATAATATCTTAATTACTTTATGAGATGATTGTCTTTGTTTTCTTGCCTTCCTATTAATAATTTACCCTATTAATAATTTCTTGCTTCCTATTAATAATTTTATTATTAATAATTATTATTAATAAAATGATCAATATAAAAATATATTAATAATTATTATTAATAAAATGATCAATATAAAAATATATTGATCATTTTATTAATAATATATATGTATATTTAATCTATTATGAAATATTGGAATACATGTAAAAGGTATGTCAGATCAGATTAATGCCATCAATTATAGATTGAAGATTATATCAGTCTGTAATCTAATTACTATTGTAAGAGTATAATTGGTACTATATAGTGTACTCAAAGTGTATTAAAACATTGGCATAAAAGCACTCAGGGGCCATATGACCAAAAGAACCTATAAAGAGTAAGGTAGCCTGTGTTGGTTTACATTGCTATACCCTAGAAATAAATATAATTAGCAATAAAATAAAATAATGATTATGCAGCTGATTATTGATAATTGGATCTAAAAAAGACTAAAAAAGTGCCATTCAGTGTATCTGATTATCAATAATTAGCTGCGTAACCATTATTTTATTTTATTCTATTTTGTATTTTTATTTTATTGTTAATTATATGTTTATTTCTAGGGTATAGCAATGTAAACCATCACAGGCTATCTTAGTCTTTATAGATTCTTTTGGCCGTATAGCCTGCTGATACTTTTATGCCAATGTACTCAAAGTGTACCTATATAGTACCAATTATACTCTTACAATAGTAATTATATATATATATATATATATATATATATATATATATATATATATATATAATTATGAATAATAAAATTAAAATTAAGTAAGGAAAGAAAATGGATTTGAATTTGAATAGAATAGAGATAAAATGAAATATCGATAATATGAATTATGGATCAGGGACACTGCAAGAGCAAAGGTACCCTACAACCATAATGTATATAGAAAAATATTTTTATGTTATGTGTAAATCTTTAATTTAACTTATGCTAATAATGAAAATATCGTGTACCCTGGGAGCGATGTATGTTGAATAAAGGGGGGAAGAAAGGAAAAGAAAAGTGTAACGTTATAAACAAAGTGCGAATTTTGAAAAAATGCAAATTTTGAAAAAATGCAAAAATTTTTGAAAAGAACGAATTTTGAAAAAATGCAAAAATTTTTGAACCATTTTGAACGACCAAAATAGAAATAGCATTGCAGTATCTTTCATAATTTCTGTGTCTTCTTCAGAGGTCATCCACCTAAATTATGAAAAAGAACAGCAATACTCTTACTTCTGTATCTGACATGTTCTGTATGTCAAAAAACACGTGTACGCAGACACGTGGTAAAAACTAAAATAATAATTTAGAATATAAATTTTGAATAAATAAAATACAAATTAAGCAAAAATATTATGCCAAAGTATAACATACAGAACATGGATGACCTTACAGAAGTAAGTAGCCCGCCAAAAAAGGTGAAGACAAAAGAAGGGAGCGTCCGAATGACAAGAATGACAAGACTTACCGCTACTAGACGGGTTGACAGAAAAAAGAGACAGAGCCGGAGGCTAACCCGTGTATATATGCGAAGAAACGCTAGCGGCTCCTAGCGTTAGACGAATTTTGGTGTCTGTATATTATGTAATTTACGTATGCGGTGGAGCAACGCTAGGTTAAGTACATGATGTGTAACGTTTATAAAAGTGTAACGTTTATAAAAGTGTAACGTTTATAACGTTACACTTTTCTTTTCCTTTCTTCCCCCCTTTATTCAACATACATCGCTCCCAGGGTACACGGTATTTTCATTATTAGCATAAGTTAAATTAAAGATTTACACATAACATAAAAATATTTTTCTATATATATATATATATATATTTTATGGTTGGTATGAAGAAAGTGTGAAGCAGATATTTTGTTTAATCCTATTGAATCTAGGATACATGAGAACTGAATTCAGCAAAATGGATAAGAAATGTAGCGATATATGGTACGATGAAGTGATCATGTAAGATATGAAAAAGAGACAGATAGTTGGCAAAAAATTAAAATAAGATGAAAAAAGCAACCAAAATTAGACTACATTGCAGTGTTTTTCACAATTTCAGTGTCTTCATCAAAGGTCATCCACTGAAATTATGAGAAAGATGGCAATGTACTTGCTTCTGTTTCCAACATGCCCTGTATGCTATGGTGCACGTGTGCTATAGACATGTGTTAAGCATGAAATTTGAAATTTTGCGGCTAGAATAAGGTTTAATAATTAGTGCCAATAAATATAATTATAATTATTATTAGTAGGGCATAGAGATCATGGATGACTTTACAGAAGCAAGCAAAAGAATTGCAAAACTAAAGTAATGATATTGAAATGTAGGAATAAGCAAGAAGAAAGGAACTTATCATTACCTTGTAAGAAAATGACCAAGATAGTGGAATGCCAGTTTATTTATGTATTAGCATTAGAAATAGTGGGGGGGGGGGGGAATGGTATAGTGTCTGTAAGCTATCTGGATCTATAAATTGAAACGATATATGTGATGATGAATGCTGTTAAATACATGGTGCACAAACTGCCCAGGATAGTTGAGAGATATAATAGCTTACAAAGTAGTGGTGAAAAGCTGCTAAACTTTGTTAAGCAGCTTTAACTAGAAAAATAGATTGGGTAAAGGAAGATGGTAGTACCCCGCATATAACGTTCGTAAAACTAATGGCTCACAGGACATAAGAAGTAGGAACAAGTAAAGGAGAAAGGTAGTAGTAGTAGTAGTAGTAGTGGCATGTGACGCAAGAAAGCAAATGTATGAGCTTATGCAGCATCAGCCAAAAAAAAAAAATCACACCATTCCCTCCAAATGCCTGTCCAGTTCCTCCTTAAATTTATTCAACCTATCAACTTCCACAACGACAGATGGAAGTTTGTTCCAGCAATTAACCACCCGCTGGCTAAAGGCAAATTTCCGCACATCTATTCTACATCTGTCTTTTCTTAATTTGAATTTATGCCCCCTTAGGTTCGTAAGCTGAACAAGTGGAAGGATCCCATCAGAATTCAGCGTGCTCAACCCATTCAAGGTGAATGAAGTAGAGGTAAGTAGATGGGCTCGGGTAGTTCGGGGTTGCAAATCCTGTTCCTATAGATAGGACCCTGAACGTGTGTCTGGGAGTGTGTACATCATGTATTTAAGGTCAGTTGTGTGAGTAACGATAATAACATAATAGATAGATAATGAAAATTAAAGTTAAAATTAAAACAAGTATAAATATATACACAATTATATGTATATATTTATACTTGTTACACATATTTATATATGTGTATATATATATATATATGTATATATGTATATAGGTTAATGTATATATTTAATACACTGTAATTGGCCAATTGGTGGGTACAGATTTTCTAAGTTGTAAGATACCACAGAGGCCAAGTGCATTATTTATACACTATTTACAAACTTGGTGGATATGGACTTTTGTCATCAATTGTTGCTGGTTATGTTGTTTATATTGATGGCACATAGTTTTTTATGTTTGACGATGTTGAGGGCTTTACAGAAGTGGTAGCAGAGATAAACTGTAGGGAAAAGGTTGTTTATTAGTTTTTTGTATAGCATCCTGATGTTGTTGATGGTTATTTCCTTATTGCTGCAGATGGTTGCTATCCTGATGCTTTGCGTATAACATTGGCATAACATTAGTATAACATTGGCATGCCCCTTTAGATAGTGTATAAATAATACTTGGCCTCTGTCTTTCTCATAATTTCAGTGGATGACCTCTGACGAAAACACCAAAATTGTGAAAAACACTGCAGTGTAGTCTTATTTTGGTCGCTTTTTCATATCTTATTTTAATTTTTTGCCAACTATCTGTCTCTTTTTCATATCTTATTTGGTCACTTCATCCTACCATATATCGCTACATTTCTTATCCATTTTGTTGAATTCACTTCTCGTGTATACCGCCAATTCAATAGAATTAAACAAAATATCTTCTTCACACTTTCTTCATACCATAAAATGTATATACATTATGGCCATAGGGTACGTCTGCTTATGCAGTGTCCCTGATCCATAATTAATGTTATCTTCCTTTTCGCTGCAGTTACGCTCCACCCCCTACTTTTACTTATTTTCTTAATACTATTTTTTATATATATATATATATTTATATATATATATATATATTATATCAGTGTAAATACACCATAGTTTCCCCATAAGTTTAACTACATAAGTATAACAGCATCATTTCATTTTTATCTCATATTGTGGCTACCTTCACAATGAGAAAACAGGTATTGCACCACTTCTGCATTATCAGGGTACCTGCCTGCCCCCCCACCAATGAGTGAGCACACAAGCTCTGAAATGCGTTTGGGTGGTGGCACCCACTGAGAATAAATAACAGTAGTCTCATCTACTAGAGAAGTGTTATTTATTTGAAGTACAGGTGACCCCTGCTTAATGCTGATAATTCTTTCCATAAAACCAGAGCGCTAAGTGAAACCGCACTAAGCGAACGCTGCATTCCCATAAGGTAACATGTATTTGTGAGTTGCGGTCGGTGCCATAGGATATTTCCTAATCAATAATAAACGGTAGTGAAAAGATGCACAAATGTTGGTCAAAATATTTAATATTCAAATATGTGTACATATAAAATATTTTGTATTACATATGTATATAATTATGTGGTAACTACTTATGTATCAAAATTAAACTTAAAATTCCAATTAAAATCATGAATTTTATTGATCTAAATTAGTAGTAGTAGTAGTAGTGGCATGTGATGCAAGAAAGCAAGTGTATGAGCTTATGCAGCATCAGCCAAAAAAAAAAAAAAATCACACCATTCCCTCCAAATGCCTGTCCAGTTCCTCCTTAAATTTATTTAACCTATCAACTTCCACAACAACAGATGGAAGTTTGTTCCAGCAATTAACCACCCGCTGGCTAAAGGCAAATTTCCGCACATCTATTCTACATCTGTCTTTTCTTAATTTGAATTTATGCCCCCTTAGGTTCGTAATCTGAACAAGTGGAAGAATCCCAGAATTCAGCGTGCTCAACCCATTCAAGGCCCTATACACCTCAATCAGATCACTGCGCAGGTGCCTAGTCTCCAGCCACTGCAATTTGCAGAACTTAAGCCTCTCTTGGTAAGAGGAAACCTTCATTCCCCTCACCAATCTTGTTGCTCTTCTCTGTACACGCTCAAGCAAATCTACATCCTTCCTGAGGCCTCCAGACCTGTACGCAGTACTCAAGGTGCGGCCTGACCATTGCCTTATACAGTGGGACAATCACCTCCTTCTCCCTGCTAGCAAAATTCAAAATTCCTATATATCATTGACAAAACCCCGTGACCTGCCCTGGCAGCCTGTCTGCATTGCTCAGAAAACTTCATATCTAACAGCACAATTATTCCCAGGTCTTTTTCATTTTCTACCACCTTAAATGTAGTACTACACAATTGTTACATTTCTCTGGGGTTACTTCTACCCATATGCAGTACTTTGCATTTGTCAAGGTTAAACTTCAGTTGCTACTTCTTAGCCCATCTGCCCAAATTATCTAGATCCTATTGCAGTAGCACACTGGCATTACTGTCATTAAAAACCCTGCCAACCTTTGTATCATCTGCAAACTTCGACACTAAGCCTGATATACCTTCATCAATATCATTGATAAATATACACAACAACATAGGATCCAACACCAAACCTTGTGGGACTCCACTAATAACATTAGTCCACGAAGAGCAGCACCCATTAATTACCACCCTCTGTCTTCTCCCGCTCAACCGTCCTTTTATCCATTATAGCAACTTACCCTTAATACCAATCTGCTCCAATTTATACAATAGTCTTCCATGTGCAACAGTGTCAAAAGCTTTCCTTAAATCCAAATATATGATATCAAAATTATTTTTTGCATCCAGTTCCTTTGTAACCACATCATAATATCCTATCAAATTTGTCAGACAAGACTTTCCCTTAACAAACCCATGCTGTGTCTGAATTATTGCTGCAGTCTTGTCTAGATGATCCTGCAATGCATCTTTAACCAGTGACTCCATTATTTTACCTGGAACAGAAGTTAAACTAACTGGTCTGTAATTACTCGTGTCACCCTTCGATCCCTCTTTGTGAATTGGAGATACATTTGCACATCTCCAGTCCGTGGGGACCTCCCCTGAATCCAAGGATGCTCTCATAATTATGGCTAAGGGTTTGCTTAGTTGCTTTGCCGCCTCCTTTAATATAACTGGATAGATCCCATTCACCCCAGGTGCCTTTCTTATGTTTAACTTCAACAATTTCTCCTCCACTTTGCTCTCAGTTATTACAAACTTTGCTACAATTTGATAACCTTCTGGCATTTTCAAACCTTAATAACTCCTCATGTGTGAATGTAGATGCAAAATATCATTCAGTTTGTTTGCTATCTGAGCAGGATCATCAGCAGTCGAACCATCGATATAAAGTGGACCAATCAGATTCATCCCCTTCCTTTTAGAGTTTATATAAGTAAAGAAATCCTTGCTGTTTTTCTTAGCATCTTTTGCCAAAGATTTCTCGTAATCCGCCTTCGCCTACCTAACTTCCTTTGTGACCTGATTACAGACTAGCTTATATCTACTACTACTACTACCATAGGCTTCTGAGTCGCTTGATAATTTTTATCATCCCATGCATTTTTATTCTCTGTCAAAGTCTCATTAGTTCATTCGATAACCATTTAGGCCTGAACCTTGAACAATATTTCTTAATAGGTATGAAACTTTTTGTAGCATCCACGATTAATTCCTTGAATGCTTCCCACTTAGAATTTACTGTGGGTAACATCGTCAGTTGATCCCACTGTACAGAATTTAAAAACTGTCTGAGACCACTGCACTCACCTTTACGAAAGCAAAAACCCTTTCCTTTACCCCTGATGGTAATTATATCTTTAAGTAAATCCCACATCAGTACACTGTGAATACTGCCACCTAGTGGTTCCTTTATCTGCAAATTCTTAATACACGAATGATCACTGCTGATAACCAGATCAAGAGTATTACCCTCTGGTTGCTTCTCAAGCATGCTGTTGCAGAAAACAATCATCCAATAAATCCACAAAAGTCTTACTAGTGTGTGAGTGACCAACCCACAAGTTCCAGTCAATATCTGGGAAATTAAAATCCCCCCATTATAAGACATTCTGATTTACTAGCCCACTCTATTTCTCTGTACAATTGTTCATTGTACTCATTCGAGTCATTTTAATTGATGAATTTAATCATGAAAAAAAATGTCGATTTTGGGTTGTACTTTGACCCTATTCCTGGTAAACTAAAAGAGGTATTAATTTTAAATCCCCCACAGCGTTAGCACTGAACAGTAAAGTCAACCGATTCTTCACCGCTTTGAAACCTGGCCTGTTTTTTCCTTCTTTCAGGCATTCGTATCCAAAAAGGTTCTGCTTCATCTATGTTAAAAACTTGTTGAGAAGTATAACATATAATACTCCTCATCAATAATTTTAACAAGTTCTTTTTTGAAAGTTTCGGCTCCTTGATCTGCACTTGCGGCTTCTCCCTGGATTTTAAATCTGTTCAACCAGCCCTTCTAGTTTTGAATGGTTCCACATTTTTTTTTTTTAGATGAGTTTTCTTCAGATCATCATATAGGCTAATCTCTCTCTTTTTTTTTTTTTAATAATATTTAACTTAACTGAATTCTGCATTAGATATTTTCAATAAAATTAGTTAGTCTCTCCATTTCAGTCCTAATAGCCGGCCTAGCCCTAGTTGCTTGCAGTGGAACAGCTGTCTTTCCTGCTGCTAAAATTAATTCTTTATTTTTTATAATTGTTCTTACAGTTAAACTTGCTAGTCCTAAATTATGGCACACATCTCTTGTCGTTGACCAGAATCGATTCGCTTCAAAACATCTAATTTAATTTTCAAATTCAGTCTCTTTCTTACATTTGTAGTCTTCATACTGTGTCCAGACATTGTTGCTTTTTCATTCTTATCTTCCATTATTAACTCTTCGAAAATGTAACTGCATTGGTTGCATTAATTATGATACAATGTTCCAGTAAACTGTCCGTTACGCACAATATCTAATACTGTAGTAAGTGATGACTAGACTTTGGATAAATGCATATAACACAAATATTACAGCAATATACTTTATCATTTTTTAAAATGTTAATCTCAGAACAAGTCAGTGTACTGCAATTAAATTAGCGTGTAAGAAAATTTCACTGAGCGTGGGAAAATTTCTCAAGTCGGCGTGGGAAATGTTTTAATGCTGTTTTGCTATTCATTTTCAAGCTATCAACTACATCAAATCAAACAATTTCATTAAATATGCCAAATTTTTGCATATTTCATTAAATATGCAATCTGGAAAAAAGCATTATAGTGATTTGTGACAGCGTTATGGTCAGATACGGGTTATAATATAAGAACAGCATTATAGCAAATCAGCGTAAAGCAAACTGCATTATAACAAGTGCCTACTGTTAGTGCAGTACTTGGTATCTCATTGTGAAGGTAGCCACAATATGAGATAAAAATCAAATGATGCCGTTATACTTATGTTGTTAAACTTATGGGGAAACTATGGTGCATTTACACCGATATTATATAGTTAATTCCTATCCATAACATTATGCCTTGTGCATTTAGTCTTCAACATATATATATATACAGTCGATTCTGATTATTTGGGACACATCGGGACTAGTGCATTTTGTCCCGATTTAGCGGCTGCCCCAATTATCCGAAGTTTCACATAAATAGTTAAAAATACAATGTATCCCCCCTTTACAATTAGTTCACTGTACCATCAAATCACGTTACGACGAACTCACCATAGTAAAGTACCGTTCACTATATGATGTGCAGTAAGCGCCGGTCATTGTGATCACGTTTGTGAATTGAATTTTAATTCTATTAAACAGCAATTCTAATTAGCGAAAATAGGAGGAATATTATTCACAGGCTATAAAAGCAAAGATATATTAAGCACAAATTTACCCTTTATTACCTTACCAATTAAAAAAATAAATGATACATGAAATTCGGAAGAATATACGTGATAATCGGAATAATTAATACCTACTGTAATATGTACATACTAACTAAACTAGTTGATATTTCTGTTCACTGACATTTGTGGGAGGGGTTAAAATTTAAAACAGTAAAAAGATAAGCAATCAATAACAAAAAACACGGCACACACAAATTGCAAGTAACACAATACACGAAAGTGGAAACTGAGTAACAAGTTACAAAGCTTTAAAAATAGGAATGAAGAGAAAATTCTGAAAATTATTTTTTTTATATGATTGAAGATTCCATGGAAGTGTAAACACATTTTACCATAATAACCCACAGAATTCCAGCTGTCAGTATTATCGCAAATTCAATAAGATTGAGTTTACTATCCGTTTATGATAGATTGCACTAACAGAAAACCCCAATAAATTGGTGACCGCTAATTGTTTTTATTGTTTTATGGTTGTGACCTCCAGAAATCTGACCGAACTACGTGGTACGGTTGGAGACAATCATAGGGTAATCTCCAGTGCTGCGGTCTCCTGCCCCGATTAAACGGCATTTTGTTCCAATTAAGCGAAGTAAACCCTGGCTATTTTCTCGATTGGGTTCTGGTTTTTAAGATTTGTCCCAAATAAACGGCTGCCCTGATTAACCGGTGGCCCAAATAACCGGAATCCACTGTATATATATATAAGTATGTATGAATAGATATGTTAGATAGAGTACGCTTAGATGGAGGTGAAAATTACACAAAGTGCCAGTGACTAGAAGGGTAAGGATAAATAGAAAAAGAAATATAGTAGATATGTAAAAGGTTAAAGAATGTTAATATCTTAAAAGTTATAATGAATCGAGAAAATTATGGGCTGAATTGCAAAGCCAATAGGAGGTGAGTGAACTGTAAAGTAAAATAATAAGGTAAAATACAATACAAATAAAATAAAAATAAAATAAGATAAAATAAAAAGTGATAAAGCTGTCATCAGATATGGGGGGACATATTTAGATAAAAGTTGAATACAGGTAAGGCAAATATGCAGAATCTGATGTCAGCTAAAGTAAATATTGATACATGGTCAGGTATTTCATTAGGGGATTACACCTGACCATGTATCAGGAACTGCGTTTTTATACAGGAAGCAAAAAAAAAATGAAATTAGCACATCGTTATATGGTATGGAGAAGGTAGTCTCAATGCAGTGTCAATTATTAAGATTAAAATAAGGATCAAGTTAGAATAAAATATAGTTAAGTGTTTTCAGAAAGGGAAAAGGTGTTGTTAATAAAAAATGTGTAGAGTTTTGTGGAAATTAGAATTAAATAATTTGGAACAAGCACATGGTATAGGGTGAGGTATTAAATTGAGGATAGAGAAGGGAAAAAGGAGTGGTTAAGTAAATCAAGACAAATAGTGATAGAAGGAGAATAGTAGGAGCATTCGTATCACCCTCGTATACACTATTACATTATTTTCTTTGGAATGATTACTTTGTTTCTTTACTTACTAAGTTTCTAATGTTAAGTTTTCACTTTTCTCCTGTATTCATTTGATATGTTTTAACAATCCTTCATGAAATTACTTATAATTCACTTCCCATGTTGAGTCTTTGTTGACATTTCCTATTTTGTTTTCAGGTATGGATTATAATATATGCAGATAAATCCAAAATTCCTTTGGGCCTCGGATCTATCAAGTATTAAAGTTACTTTAATATATCTGCATATATAATATATACACAAGATGTGGTAACTTACTACTCTACCTTTGAATATCCATCTCTGGATTTATTTTCTACTTAAATTGTATAGCTGCCTTTGGATTTTAGTGACTTGATATTGCTACTAATTTAGTATAAATTACTTTCTAGTCTCCTAACTACACCACTATTGGGTCTAGAGGCATCCAGTTATATGTTTCCTTGGAATTATTTCATGTCCTTCCATCTTCAGATTTAAACTAGTTTTGTATCCTTGGACTTATTTCCTGTTCTTTCAGGCGCCTCTGTAGCCAGGTGGGAAGGAGCAGCAGTGCGTAGGACACGCTTCTTGATTAGACCGGGGTTCGAGCCCGTCACCACCAAATACGGAGGATGTGGAAAGGTCAGGAAATGACCACCGCATATCCCGGAGCAATATGGCCTTAGTTGCTAATGCTCCTAAAAACCAAATAACAACAACAACCTGTTCTTTCACTATTGGGTCTAAAGCCACCCAGTTATTTATATCCTTGGAATTATTTCATGTTCTTTCATCATTGGATTTAAACTAGTTCTGTATCCTTGGCCTTATTTTCTGTTCTTTCAACATTGGATTCTCACTACACCCTTTTACCTTTGGATTTATACTTGAAACTACCCTTGGATATAAGACATTCTATCAGTTACAGTAATGATTACTGATATCACTTCAATATTGGTTCACTCCATTTTGGACTGCAGATTATAATTATTAATGTAACATTTCTCTATATCAGGACATTATGTGATTCTTCTCATATTTCCTTCTTTCTATGCTTGGATATGCAAGCAATTACTCCCCTAATTGGTAATTTTTCAATCTATATGAGATTATACAACTTCAGTTGTCAGCTTAATATATTGTAGCCATATCACTCGGTCTACCATCTATTAATTTTGATATTCATTCTTTATATCACTTCTTTGTTCAATACGTTTTATTTATCTATGAACTGTTATATGTTTAATTTTGTATATCTTATGAATTTATTATGGTAAAGTCCTGTTATTCCAACCACATTTCTTTTTTCCAACGCTAATCTTATGTATCTCCATGCATTTATATGTTCAAAATACAACAATGAAAGTCACTATTTTCCCATCTTTTCCTATTTCTTCACAGCTCTCTATTAAGTCCGTTATGCTGCTATAAATTGCTTCAACATGTAGCTGTGTTACTAATGTGGTTATGGTTGACATGCATTCATCTACTCTACTCTACTAAATATGCGTGCTGTATTTCCCCGCCTTTTTCCTTCAGCTAAGTATTATTTTCCCACCAGCTTACTTCTGCTGCTATGCATTACTTGAAACCTCCAGATATCATTTACTTTCTTATTATACTTTCGGTTTCATTTTCAGTTTGTTTCTTGGCGTCTCAACTTACATATTTTTTGCGCCTGCTTTTTCCTAGCAATACAAGCATTTGGTATTAGCTCCCTTTTACATTAATGCTTACAAAGCCAGAGCCCTTACTATAAGGTTGGGCTTCACAACCCCAGCTAACTCAGTGTGATTGAATAACTTTTACTTTGCTTTTTATCTTTCTGCTATCTATTTCTATCTTTCTTTCCATTTTTGTAACACTATTAGTATATATACGAGGGTGATACAAACGTTTTCATCATTATTTACTTAACTACTGCTTTTCCCCTTCCTTATCTTCAATTTAATACCTCACCCTATGCCAGTGGTGCACAAAATGTGCAGCGTGACCCCCAGAGGGGTCGCAGAAATTTTTAAATAAATTTATTTTTTGTGTACATAAAAGCTTAAAACCTGTTATTAAAATTACTTTTTCAATACTGTAGGTGTAGAGACCTTGCTACTTGAACTAAGTCTGAGATACGAATGAACCTTACTGCCTACCATGTCGGAGATATGCCTTAATTTACTCACTGGCTATGGACACACAAAAAGCAGCTGACTAGGGCGACTTCTCAATATATATTAATACTTCTCAGTACTACTCAAATGCTGAGTAGTACTGAGCAGTACTACTCAATTAATCCCTTACGATAATCCCTTTAGCTCTTAATTTATGCTTTCTATAGCAGAAATTCTCAAATTGCCTGTACTGTATTGCCTAAAGGCCAGAGGTGCGAATGTCCGGTAGTAGTAAATATACATAGCAAGTGTGTTGCACACAAGCTTTATTCTGCTTCATAATTCGGTGCATTCTCTTTGTTGCAATAAAAATGATTTCAATTATGCATGGAGAAAAGTACAGCAATGATTTAAAAACCATTCCTCTGTCCAGAGGAATGGTTTTTAAATCACTGTGAGACTGTGTTTTAAAAAACATAAAATTCAATTTATTAAATCGATTGAGAGAAAGTCCAATTTTTGCAATACAGTTAGATGAATTCACAGATATTTCAAACAGATATTTTTTGTTTATGTCGGATACTGCCATGAGGCGTATATTTTGGAGGATTTTCTATTTTGCAAAGCTTTGGAAGGAAGAACGACAGACCAGAAGATTTTTGATATTATAAATATTTTCTTTCAAACAAACAATCTAACTTGGAACAACTGTGTTGCGATTTGTACTGATGGCTGCATTAACAGGAGAAAATAAAGGTTTAAAAGGCAACATAAAGGAAATTGCTTCAAATATAGTTTTTAATCATTACATTATACATAAGGCAGCATTAGTAGTGAAGGAAATGCAAATTATTTGCACAAAGTTTTGAAAAATGCAGTAAGTGTGATCAACTTTATTAAAAGAAGAAGCGTAAATAGCAGACTTTTCACTACACTTTATAATGAAATGGGATCCCCTTATGAAACTTTTTTTATATATGAAAGTGAGATGGTTGTCCAGTGGTAAAATGTAGTGACATCTCTATGGCCTCAAACATGAAGTTTTATTGTTTATATGAGGTTTGTTTCTCAAAATTAACAGCTATAAAAACAAAACAGCATTTCTGACTTGATCCAGAAGATGACATGAGATTAGCAATTTCAAATATAGACCAAATATTATCGGTTATCCAAGCAAATCCTTCTCATTAATTGTTTTGTTTTGTAATTGTTCATTTTTATTGTTTTGTAATCTTAATTAAAGAATAAGAATTTGATTTGTTGTTTTTGCTGTATTCAATTAAAATATTAAACAATTATTTTGCACCTCCGTAGCCAGGTGGGAAGGAGCAGCAGTGCATAGCACACGCTTCTTGATTAGACCGGGGTTCGAGCTCGTCACCACCAAATACGGAGGATGCGGAAAGGTCAGGGAATGACCACCGCATTTCCTGGAGCAATATGGCCTTAGTTGCTAATGCTCCTAAAAACCAAATAACAACAAGCAATTATTTTAATGTGTAAATTAAAAAGGAAACAATTTTTTTAAATTCCTTTCTCAGTACTCAAATAAAATTTTCTACTACATAATTTATAAAATGCCATATTTCTTCTCTAAAAATCTTATCATTGAGAGGTTGCATTAATTTTATATTTAATAAAGGGGGTCGCGAGCAAAATAAGTTTGCGTGTCACTGCCCTATACCATGTGCTTGTTCCAAATTATTTAATTCTAATTTCCACAAAACTCTATATATTTTTATTAAAAACACATTTTCCCATTCTGAAAACATGTAACTATATTTTATTCTAACTTGATCCTTATTTTTACCTTAATAATTGACACTGCATTTGGACTACCTTGTCCATACTGTATAAGAATGTGCTAATTTCATTTTTTTTTTGCTTTTTGGCCCTTCACCTTTCTTTTTTTTTTTTTTTTTTTTTTTTTGATTTGGTAGTTGTTGGCGCATCGGCTTCTGTGGCCATATTGCACCTCCCAAGGTTTTTGCAGTACTTTGATCCAAGCCCGAATCGGGAATCGAACCCGCGACCTTTGGGTTGCCGGGCAGGTACTTTACCCACTCGGCTAGCCCGGTCGGCTTACCTTTCTTCTACTACTATGGACAAGTATAGAAATGCAGTTCCTGATACATGGTCAGGTGTAATCCCCTGATGAAATACCTGACCATGTATCAATATTTACTTTAGCTGACATCAGATTCTGCATATTTGCAGAATTACTGTGTGTTGTGACACACACAGTACATCGAACCCTGCTGAAAACGGGGCTACGTAGCCACAGGCCACTCTGAGTGTCCATGCTAACCACGATTCACCAGTGACAGCACCTACAATGGGCACACGAGCATCGAAACTGGACCTTGAGTGATTGGAAGGTCGTCTGGTCGAGTGAATCATGTTTCGTATTGCACCATGTGGATGGCTGGGTACGTGTGTGTCATTTACACGGGGAAGGGATGGTGCCTGGATGTGTCGTGAGACGAAAACAAGCCGGTGGCGGCAGTGTCATGTTTTGGGCAATGTTCTGCTGGGATACCCTGGGTCCAGTCATCCATGTACCGGACACTCTGATGTCTACCACCTACCTAAACATCATTGCTGACCAGGTACACCCTTTCATGGCAACAGTCTTCCCCTCTGGCAGTACCATCTTTCAGCAGGATAATGCACCATTCCACACCGCTCGGATTATTCGAGACTGGTTCGTGGAACATGAGAAAGATTTCCAGGTATTGCCCTGGCCTCCAAATTCCCCAGACATCAATCCCATCGAGCATCTGTGGTTTGTGTTGGAACAGCAACTCCGATCTGTGGCTTCTCAACCATGGACCTCACAGGAGTTAAAGGATCTGCTGGTTATGTGTTGGTACCAGATACCACATGACATTTAGAAATCTTGTAGTGTCCATGCCTTGCCGGGTACGAGCTGTTTTGGCTTCACGTGGAGGACTAACGTCACATTAGGTAGGTGGTCATGTTTTGGCTCATCGGTGTATATATATTATTGTTCCATTGTTCATTACTCGCCTTTTTATTTAAAAACATGATATAGGAACTATAATTGAATAAAAAAAAAATTATTAATCTGGTTGTTTTTTTTTTTTTTTTTTTTGACCTACAGATGGATGTTTTGGACAGACTGGGGAGAAACACCAAAAATTGAGAAAGCTGCAATGGACGGCAGTCACCGTAGAGTTATTATCAACAGGGATCTGAAATGGCCAAATGGATTAGCTATAGGTGAAGAAACAAATTTTATTGCTTCCTGCTAAAGCTTTAGTGAAATTATGAAATAATTCTGCATTTATTTTTCAGTTAATTATGTTTTTTGCCATAAATGGATGAAATGTAAATACAGAATTTTGTTATTTTTCACCATTCCAAATGCCACAGCCATATTTTAAGTTAAAACAGCCATAATTTTGTAAAGCTTAGGTGTAAAGAGAATTTATTCAGAATTTATAAAAAAAAAAAAAAAAAAGAATAAGCAGATGCATAACCTAATATGAATAAATATTTTTACTACTTACATATCTGTTCCTATATTTTTTTAAAGTTATCTTATTATTTTTAAGTGTTATGCATAATCAGTTTTTGCTCCCATCAGAAATACCTTGGTTCTACTTCACATATCTTTATTTCACAAAATGTTACCTGTTTTCTGACAGTTGAGAGTTCCCCCATTAAAACCAAATCTTTTGAACTAGAGAATATGCACTTCATCATTTCATTTCTGTTCCTGATCATTCTTTTCTAGTATCTAATCATGTTGTCATCTATTCAAATGACCTTGAATTATTTTAGTAACTATAGAATCCGTAATTTTCCCTTGCACAATTACGCTTCAAATCCACACAATTACCCTTCAAATCCACACTTGTGAATAGGAGAGCCATTCAAACATCTACCATTATAAGAATCACCTCCAGAAAATCAAAGGATACTGTGTTTATTTTAGCTAAAGGTTCAATTACCTCTTTTTCAGCTTATTTTAATTTCTCTTCTAGCTTCCTTAGTGTAATATTAACTCCCAGTTAATATTACACTAAGGTTCAGTATGGTTCACCCATTTCCAAAGGATTATTTGTATATGGTGTTAACATATACAAATAATCCTTTGATGAGATGATTTGCACTGTTCACCAGATATTTCTCATAATCTGCTCAAAATCTGCATGGCAAATTTTTTGAGTAACTTGATTATGGTAGGATTCTTTTCCTCTGAAAATATATAATTTACATTTGCTTTTTTTTAAACTTTGAATATTATGTGAAAAACTACAGGGGCTTACATCTGGTGAGTATGGGCTTGGCACACCCAGGGTCCTGAGCTGGATATCATCATTCTTCTCTTTCTTGGTGATTCCCTTTTACTTCTCTCTCTCTCTCTCTCTCTTAGGGTAACTCGGGAATTTTTTTTTTTTTTTTTTTGGCTGGTGCAGCATAAGCCTCAGGCTTCCTTGCACCATATAGCTAATAATAACTATAGCAATGTCTGAGTACAAGATTAAGAAGTTTGCAGACGAAGAATTTTTAGCTCATGGGAACTAATAACTTTTTTGAAAATTTTTACCTTCCTTTTGATTACTTAACATTAAATTGTGGTTGACAAACAGTTTAATAGTCTTAGTCATGTTCATTAACTTATTTTTAAATTTACCTAGAGATTTTATAAATATATGACTTATTATTCTTGGACTTTTGTATCGATGTTTTGGTGTGAATATCATGACATGTAACTAGTAGTGCAGTGGAATTATAGGGGTTTAATTGTGATAAATAAGTAGCTTGAAGGTACTAAGCATGTAATTTGGCATACTTTTTTTTTACTTTTAGTAAGGATATAACTAATTAAAACTGTTTCTGTAACAGTATAGCATAATGTATGTAAGTAGTGATGTAAGGCATAATGTAAACTTGATAGCTTTGTTTAGTCTTGTTAATGAATCAATTAAATTGATTGATTTTATTAATTTTCATTGTTAATCAATTAAATTGTAATTAAATGGAAATCATTCCCCAGACTAAAGCAGCAAAACAACAGACACAAAGTAGTGGAAGTGCTGTGACTCAGGGGACACTATTCTGAGTCAGTGATATGCTGATTTGATTATCCCCCCCCCCCCCCCACAAACATGCAATTTTGCCTTCTCAGTGTCATTAGTAAAAATCCTTGCACCTCTCAATTTCAGTGAGTACCACCTTTATGAAATAAATCTTTGAAATTTGAGTATCTACAAGTGACCAAAACCAACAGAGACTTATAGAAAATAGGTTTAACAGCAAAAGTTTAATATTTAAGTTATTCACACAACTTTGAAATTTCCAATAATTATGTTCTTTTTCATAATATTTCTTTAGTATAGATAAAAAATGACATGCCAGCAAAATAATGTATCGTATTTTCCGGCTTATAAGACAGTTTTTTTCGCGAAGAAATACTTGGAAAACCACCCTGCGTCTTATATGGTAAATGTCAGATTAGGCCTAAAGACTACCAGCAATGCATTTTTGATGACGCAGTGCCGGTAAACTGAGTTCTGAAAACTTCCCTTTGAAATTCACACCAATTTTACTTAAGATTTATCTGTTTAAATATATTTTTAACAATTATCAGTGGTTACAATCTATGGCAACAATACATATCAGTAATCTTTTTTTTTGTGGAAAATTTGTTGAAATCTGCGTGATATGAATCTGACAATCAGACATAAGTAAAAACTTGTTTCATTTTCCCATGTGTTTGCTTCCTCTATAATATGATCTTGCGCTTTTATGGTATGGCGGGCTAATTAGACTGGATCGGGATTTTTCAATTCCAACCGTCTTTTACAAAGAGAAAGTGATGCCCGTATTTGTCTTAGGGTAAGTAAGAATTTCTGTTACGTTACTTCTGTCAGCTTTTTTCAGAAACAAACATTTCATTATTGGTTGAACATTTACCCAAGCGTATACCATTATTTTGAGAAAAATATATTACCGTATTTAATTTTATTATTATTATTTTCTTTATCAATAATTTTTTTATAAATTTCAGGACACCCTGTTATGATGGAGTTGTTGAGAAGGTATTGCTACACAATTGCCTTTAAATTACAAGTAATAGAATTTGCAAAGCAATATGGGAACCGTGCTGCTGAAAGACATTTTGGACCACCTCCTACTGAGAAAATGGTACATGCCTGGCGAAAGCAAGAGGAGAAACTTCGACAAGCAATAAAGTCAAAATACAACCTTTGCAAGCAAAAAGCTAGATGGGAGGAACTGGAGAATGAGATGAAGACGTGGGTTACAGATCAGAGGAGCCAAGGTATTGTGGTAACGACTAAAAATATAATTTCTGAAGCTAAATTGAGGGCAGCTGCAAGAGGGCATGATGACTTTACAGGTGCTATAGATTTATGAAGAGACATTGATTAGCGATTCAAACAAGAACAAAAATAGCACAGAAAATGCCTGAGGAGTACGAAAAAAAAATTATTGATTTTCACCGATATATTATCAAAGTCAGAAAAGAAAATGACTTTGAACTTAGTCAAATTGCAAATATGGATGAAGTTCCATTGACGTTCCCTCTAATAAGACAGTTGATTTTAAGGGTGCTAAATCTATGACCATTAAAACTTCCGGCAATGAGAAATCCCATTTTACAGCAGTGCTGGCACGTTGTGCTGATGGTACCAAGTTACCAACATTACTAATATTTAAAAGGAAAACAATGCCGAAAGAAAGCATTCCAGCAGGAGTTTTTATTCAAGTTCACCCCAAAGGATGGATGGATGAGCATGGCGTGAGGTTTTGGCTGGAAAAGGTGTGGTCACGCCGTCCTGGTGGACTTCACAAGAAGCCGTCGCTTCTCGTGTGGGATCAGTTCCGGTCTCACCTAACAAATTGTACTAAGATAAGATTAAAAAGTTTAAACACGCAAATGGCCCAAGTGAACCAACGTAAGCAGGGGTCGAGGTGTGGTGCCCACACCACATGGAGGAATGCCGCCCCTCTATGTTACCAGGCAGTACTAGGTGGTAGATGACTCTCATCAACCGGTGAAATACCACCACTTTGCTTATTGGAGGCTTGAAGTGGTGGAACCGATGTTTAGTCTCTAGAGCTAAGTTCCGGTCAACCCTTCCCTATCTCTTCCATCATGCAGTATGATTGATGACTTTTGAGGTTATGATGAACGTCGTGGCGAGATCCAATATTCCTTACATTTCAAGGGTACAGCTCTAAAACGGTGTTCGCAGGCCGGCCGCTAGTTAGTACACCGGACCGAACCTATTGGTAACTCTCTAGGAGGCTTCCGGATCAGCTAATGTATAATCTTGCTACCTCAACTCTGCCAGATAGTGGCTGGAGGGAGTCCGAGTAGTGTGTATACGGGGAGCATTGTCGAGGCCACGTTATATCAAGGGTCTGGGTATATTCTTACCACATGTACGCCATATCCAAAAATTTCATTACTTCATACAGCATGTCCCACCCACTTTTTATTACTATTGAATACACCATGAATTGTCAAACTAATAGAGCAAGCTTATCTGCGAAAAGATCTAAACCTCCCAAGGACTTCCTAATTCATTTCACAAATATACGTGGTCTCAATTCTAATCTCAACGACGTTCATTTCCACCTGCAGTCTGCCAAACCCCATGTACTTTTTCTGACAGAATCTCAGTTATCGGTTGATTCAACTACTGCTCATCTCAGATGCCCAAATTATTCGCTGTATGATTCCTTTCGCCTCAAAGGTGGTACTTGTGCATATGTCCGTTCTGATATTCCCTGTCAGAGACTTGGCAATTTGGAATCTCCTCTCTTTGATCTTCTCTGGCTTAAAATCTCTCTACCTCATTGTGTCAAATTCATCTGTTGTCTCTACCGTTCTCCCAACTCCACTAATCACTTGGAGCTCTTTGACTTCCTCTCATTGCAACTTGACTTTCTCCAGTCCAACTTTCCTAACAGTGAGGTAATTTTCCCTGGTGATTTTAATGTTCACAACTCCAGCTGGCTTCCGTTTTCTAGTCACACCGACCCAGCAGGTCGAGATGCTGAGGCTTTTGCAATTACTAATGACCTAGCACAGATTGTTCATTTACCTACAAGAATACCGGACAATCCTAATCATACAGCCAATACGCTTGATCTTTTTCTCACAAACAACCCTTCTAAGTACACAGTCGAAGTGAGAGGTCTTTTAGGCACTTCAGATCACAACTTGGTGATTGTCTCTTCTCCAATGGAACCTTTATCTCATGGCTATTCCCAACCTCGTGTTGTTTGGCATTACAAGAATGCAAAATGGGATGACCTGCGAGACTTCTTTTCTTCTTTTCCTTGGTCGGATTACTGTTTCAAAAGTTCTGATGTCAACATTTCCTCAGATCGTGTCAGTGAAATTATTCTTGCAGGAATGGAATCCTTTATCCCACACTCCACTTTAAAATCTCATCCTTTATCTAAACCTTGGTTTTCCAATAAATGTGCTAAGGCTGTCCAAGAGAAGAATGTTGCATATCGTAATTGGCTTGTTTCTAATTCTTCAGTTTCATTTTCTGCCTACACCAAAGCTCGCAACAACTGTAAAGCAGTTATTAATCAGTCCAAACTAGAGTTTGAACAGGCTAAGAGTAGAAAACTTGCTTCTTGCCCTAATGGTAGTCGAGCATTCTGGTCTCTTGCCAAAGCTATTGGCCGCAACGTTTGCCTATCTCTACTCCCACCTCTGTCCAAACCAGATGGTTCTGTTGTCACTTCAGCCAAGGATAAAGCTCACCTGCTAGCATCCCATTTTTCTTCCAGCTCATGTATTAATGATCTTGGTAAAACACCTCCCACCATTCCCAACACATTCCATTCAATGCCTCCTGTGGTCTTCCGTCAAAAGGATATCAGAAGGATTTTGATGAATCTTGATGCTAAGAAAGCTCCAGGTCCAGATGGTATTTCTCCACTTGTTCTCAAAACCTGTGCTCCTGAACTTACTCCTATTCTTTGCCGCCTTTTTTCACTTTCTTATTCCAAAAGTGTTTTTCCTTCTGCTTGGAAATTTGCTCATATCCAGCCAGTTCCTAAAAAGGGTGACAAATCCCTCCCATCCAATTATTGTCCCACTGCAATTACTTCTACTCTTTCTAAAGTAATGGAGAAATCAATTAACCGCCAACTCTTAAACTACCTAGAAACCTTCCGTCTGATCAACGATCACCAGTGGATTCCGTCAGTGTCGATCCACTGGTGATATTCTGGCTTATGTTACCCATTTATGGACTAATTCAATGGAAAGGTTCGGTGAAACACAAGTAGTTGCTTTTGACATCTCAAAGGCTTTTGATCGTGTTTGGCATAAAGGTCTTCTAAACAAGCTTCCATCTTATGGTTTGCCAACTGTTTTTAGTAATTGGTTATCCAGTTTTCTCTCTGATCGCTCACTGAGGGTGATGGTAGATGGCTCTCTGTCTTCTAACTTCTCCACTAATGCCGGTGTCCCCCAAGGTTCAGTTCTTTCCCCCACTTTTTTCCTCTTGTATATCAATGACCTTCTTCCATTGACTGGAATTCCTATCCATAGTTTTGCCGATGATAGCACATTGCATTCAACTTTCCATTTTGAGAAACCTTGTCCTGCTCAATCAGTTTCAACTTCTCGAAAATCTGCTACCAATTCCTTAAATGCCGATATTCAGGTAATTCTCCAGTGGAGCAAAGACAACTTAGTTGATTTCAACCCTTCTAAAACTCAGTCTTGTCTTATATCTCGCAAAAAGGATTCTTCTGCTCCTATGCTTATCTTTAGTGACACTCCGATTTCTAGGCAAAATGATATATCTCTTTTGGGGATTACCCTGACTTCTAATCTCTCTTGGCACAAGCACATTACAAATATTTCTTCCTCTGCATCTAAAAAACTTGGTTTTCTCTTTCGCTCTCGGCGTTACTTTTCTTCCAAACAGCTGCTCACTCTGTATAAATCGCAAATCCGCCCTGCCATGGAATATTGTTCCCACATCTGGGGTGGTGCCCCCAAAACCTCTCTCAGGCTTCTTGATTCCATTTAGAAGAGGGCAGTTAGGTTAATTAATGATTCATCTCTAACAGAGTCTCTCCATTCGCTGTCTCATAGACGCACTGTTTCTGCTGCATCCCTCTTCGACAGATACTTCCATGGGCACTGTTCTTCTAAATTGGCTTCTATAATTCCCGCTCTCTCTTTCAAAACAGTCCGAACACGTGCCGCCACCAGCCAACATCCATTTACTGTCCAACTTCAAACCCACAGAACCAACTTTTCATCTTCCTCATTTATTCATTCAACTGCCGTTTTCTGGAACAGCCTTCCTTCATATGTATTTCCTGAAAATTACAATCTACAGAAGTTCAAGTCCAATGTCAACAAATATCTTCTTTCATCTTCTCAACCTCCAACCCAAGCATGGTACTAAGTACTATAGGTTCTAATACCTCTCGTGTTTGGGGTTCACATAAAAAAAAAAAAAAAAAATGGCTGTAATTCCTGGAGGGTTAATGGGTCAGTTGCAACCCCTGGATGTATCAATAAATAAGCCTTTCAAGGACTACATGTGTGAAGAATGGAATAAATGGATGATGCTCCCACATCATGAACTAACATCAACAGGGCGCATCAAAAGACCTACCATTGTACAGGTTTGCCAGTGGGTCAAAAATTCTTGGAATGAAATTAAAATGGAGACAATAGTACGATTGTTTAAGAAGTGTGGCATAACCAATGCTCTTGATGGCACAGAAGACGACTTTTTGTATGAGGAAACAGATTCATCTGACTCAGAGATCGCTCATAACATGGACGATGGTGACATTGAATATCTTGAATATTATGATGATTTCAGTAACGGCTTTTTAGGGTTTAAGGATAAATGAAAATGTCAGATATTTCATAATCTTTAGAACAAATAAATATTTTTAAAAATTTCATGTGTTTTATGAATTGAATAAAAACTCCATGTTGTAAGTCCATTTAATTAAAAAATTTAAAAAAATAAATGTAACTCGATTTAATTTATTTTTAATACCTACCCCCTGATTACGTCCCGTATCATGCCATGTAGCCATATTTGTTTACATCAGTCGGTAAAAGATCGCTTCTTAGTTTCACCGTAAACAGTATCGAAGGATAATAGAAGGGTTATTGTTTTTTCCAAAATATGTGGCCAAAACTAGGGTGCATCTTGTATGCCCGTGAATCTTACAAGCCGGAAAATACGGTACTAATTTTTCATATTTATATTCTTCCTTAGTTTCTTAGGATTTCTTAATTATCCATGTAGAATAATTTGAAAGACTAGATGAACATGTTGTTTATTATTTTAACCCTTTATTTTATAGATTATGTAAGCCAACAAATATTTTGGGCTGATGCAAAACTCCATCTGTTGTGTAGTGCAGGTTATGATGGTGAAAATCAGCGTGTGATCACAGCAGAAGCAGGACTTGTAAAGCATCCTTTCTCTATTGATGTATTTGAGGTATGTCTATGTAATTAAACTTTCTTACAAAAAAAAAAGTACAATCAAAATCTTCACTGCTGCCAAACTATATCATAGACCCCCCCCCTTTGTGATGAGATGAGGAATGATATAAATAAGTTATACCTTAATTAAAAACCATTCCTTTCAATATTTTCTACATTCACACCAAAATTGTCACAGTATTTTGGTACTATTGAAAGTAATTCCTTACATAAACTGTCAGTACTTTCATTTCAAGCCTTATAATCAATTTATTTTATTTTATTTCAGTATACTCTATTTGGCATTATATTATTTGCTTTCTTAATTATTTTAATTTTTTTTTTTGCTTACCTGGAACATAAAGCTTGATAACCAGAACATGGTAACTGTTGACCAGCTTTAATATTACCTATCTCTTTTGCAAATACTACATTATATAATATATGTAGATTATGCAAATGCCCCTCATAGTGTAGTGAAACTAGAGAGTGGCTATAAAGTAATTTAACATTAAAAGTGCAAATGTTTTGACATAAGTTAATCTACATAGCAGAAAACATAATAATCAAGTGTCATTGTGAGGCTTCAATTTACATGGCTACAAGTATTGCTTAAAATGTCATCACTGAATCAGCAGCAATTCTAATTCAGGCAAGGAAATAGGAACAGCAAAGGAATGCTGATCTTGGAATGCATTCTGTTTAGATTGCCTTCTTTAGTTTTGCAATATCTTTTGGGTAAGATTTGTGTCAGATGCTGCCTTTTAGGTAGCATCTGACACAAATCACCTGCAACCATTAATCAGCAGAGTTCCAATCTGTACTGAAGGGTGGTCACTTGCATAAAAAGCTCAAACAGTGTTCCTTCCGCAAATGTGCTTTCTCTGGTGAATATGTGTGGATACCCCATCCTTGTGAAAGATCACCTAGTCCATCGTCCTGTTTTTTATGTCTACATTGTCAAACCTTTTCCAAATATAAAAAAAATTATGTATCAGGTACATAATGAGTTGCTGTCACTCTACTCTGAGACTGATAGTCACTGATAATGTCACAGTGGCAGCCGTTAAAAACGTCTTTACCACAGGAACTTGTTATGAAACTGGTACAGTAAAATAAATAAAGTATTGCTGCATTATTTTTATTGAAAAAATAATTTCAGTACAATGAAATACAGTTATATAATATCGGTGTAGATACACCATAGTTAACCTATAAATTTGAACTACATATGTAGTGTAAAAGGCATCGTTTTAATAGTATCTCATATTGTGGGTATCTTCACAAGATAGCTGGTATTGCACTACTTCAAATAAATAACGCTTCTCTAGTAGAGAAGACTACTGTTATTTATTTTCAGAGGATACCACCACCCACACGATCGTTTCGAAGCTAGTGGGCTTCATCATCAGTGGGCAGGCAGGTACCCTGGTAATGCAACATGCCATCGCAGTTGCGAAGTTATATCCACAATATGAGAAATGCCACAATATGAAAGATGCCACAATATGAGAGATGCCTGGGTGGTGGTATCCTCTGAAAATAAATAACAGTAGTCTTCTCTATTAGAGAAGCGTTATTTATTTGAAGTAATGCAATACCAGCTATCTCGTTGTGAAGACACCCACAATATGAGATACTATTAAAACAGTGCCTTTTACACTACATACGTAGTTCAAATTTATGGGTTAACTATGGTGTATCTACACTGATATTATATAATTAATTACCAAAACCCATAAGGATTATGCCTTGTGCATTTTGTTTTCAAATGAAATACAATGAATGGAATTTTTTATTGTACTAGTGTACAATGAAATAATTCGTATAAAATATATTATAACAACACTAAAATTATTGGTCTATGGTAACTGAAATAAGATATATAATTTTGACACTCAAATGATTTTAATTCCCGAGTGAATACTCCATCGATTGTCGTTCAGTTACATGTAGTATTTACTAAAGTATTTGACTTAATATCTAAATTGAGGACATCTTTCATAAATTTACAAAACTTCTTTCCAGCCTCAGAATTTAATTCTAGATTAAAATCACCAGCGAGAACTATAGGTATACAATCCAGTGGCTCTTCCAATAATTTTGCACCTTCAGTGGAATATGGCATCAAATTCTTGTTTATGAATTTTTGAATTATATCTAACGACGTCCCTGGAGTGATGTATATGGCAACGATGGAAATAGATTCACTATTGAATTTGCCAAAGATCCACAAATGTCTCCAATTTCATCTGATATCGCTATCGCATTGCTGCTATTATGTTGTGCAAAGATATGTGGTGTACTGATGATAGTTGAACCTTCACGTTGATATTTCGCAACACCACCACTACGAACATCCGACCTTTTAAATTGAGTCACACATTGGAGTTACACAAGTTGCTGTTGATGATCTTTCTCATAATTATATACAACTTTGTCGAAGGCCCCTCCTTGAGATTTATGTATAGTCAAAGCACAAGCACATACTAAAGGAAATTGTGTAAGTCTACATGTTAATTTCCTATTTTTCTTGAATGGAATCATAGTTGATCGTTTTATAATAGGTACGGATTGACTAGATAAATGTTTATCTTTCACATATTGTTTATAACGAGTTGAAGGTTATGTCCTATTTTTGACTCAGGAAATTTCATCCATACTCGTTTAACTGTTTTGTTGTCCTAAAATGTATACTAAAGTACCGATTGCACCATTTACCAATCCATCGACCACATCTATATTTGTAGTAATCATGTACGGTTTTCCTTTCAATAATGGTAGAATGTATGGAAGTCCTGCAGTTTCAGTCACTGACATTTTACGAATTTTATTTCGCATACTTGCTCATACTCGCATACTTTATTTCGCATAATTGTTCTTCAGAATGATATCCGTGGTATAAATCTTGTGCAACCACTTCGTGGATTTCATCTGCAACTAAAGCGTTTGTATTATAGGCATTTACATCACTGTTTCTTAAAAATAGTCAAATCCCTTACGGACATAAATTAGTAGCATCTTCTTTGGTAACAAATCTCGATTCTATAATTTTAAGTTCATCTGGTAATAATGCTTCTCCATTGCCTATTTTTGTAAGAATTTTAGAAAATGTACTATCGGACTGTCGAACAACTTGTACTAATTCATGAAATTGTAGTGATTGATTGCCATAATTCTGAAGCAATCAATTCTGGAGCAATCTCTAATGACTAGTTTATAAATTCTTTCAATTCCAATATAGAACAGCTAATGTTAGCTGTTATTCTTACTGATTTAAGTGCAATTTGCAAATTTTCTGTGGTACACATTCACATAATATTAATTGCCATGTATAGAAAATGTTGTGGAGTTACTCCACGATGATCAGATCTACGAATTTCACTCGGTGCCATCATAAAGGGAGTAATTTTCAATCCATTTTTAAATTTTCATGCATGTCCCAAATATATAGCTGGAAAAGAAAGTTCTTCTGCATGTATATCAAATATGAAACTTGTTGGAGATGATTTCTGACCAGATGCTATACATAAATATTTATCTTCAGACCACAATAATGTTTGTTGTTGAATTAACAACAGTTCATCATCATTGTTGACAGGTTCCACAATTTTATCTGATATCTGAATGTTCCTGTTCACTATCATCATTTGTCCCCAAGAAATTGTCACTCATTTTCATGCCGTAGAATTTATACAAAGGTGAATTTATCAAATACCATAACCATATTTTCATTATTTTCTTCTGCACATAACCTTGTAGATATGATGATTTATGTATGAATCTTCATTTTATATGTACATTAATGGCATAATCATCATCTAATTCTCTGAGTAATCGATGAACCATCGTATTTATGTTAACTGGTACATTTATTACTTGTCCAATGATCCCATATTATCCGTGTTCATAACATAAATGGCAAATTTGCATAAAGGTAATCATGGTGATATCAAACGCTCAGTTACAATGTCCAGTGGAGGCAAATGAGTAGGATATGTTGGATATATAAATCCATTTGACATGGCCATAGTTGGTATCCGTCCATCTTTTAATGAAGTATGACATGTATTACACATCATGAAAGTACTCACTTCTTGTAAATGAAATTCATTTTGAAGTAATTCATATTGTTGGAAATGGTTTCCAATCTAATTGAAACCATAAACGATCACAAACATAAACGATCACAAACTAAGTTTCTTGAAAGCATCTAAAGATGGGCAATTTGCTTGGTAAGATCTGGAAAAGGGTATCCACATGAGAAAATACGGGCTGCAGAGCTTGGCAACCAGTTACCTTAGAGGGAACTGATTAAGAACTATAAGGCTGTGAGAAAGGATAATAAAATGAATTTTTCTGGAATTAGGGATGATAAATTCATTTATGGGGAATGAGATTTAGACTGGATTTTAGGAAGTTTTCTTTTGGCCAATGAGTTGTTTATTAATATTATAAGGAATAAGTTGCCTCCAGGAGTAGCTGAAGTTGACAGCATGGGGAAATTCAGATATCAGCTGATTGGTTGCTTATGCAAGGAGAGAAACACAATGGATAGTTTATTTTATTTTTTATATATTTAGTCTTTATTATTTTAATTATTATTTTTATTGTTTATATTTTTAATTTTTTGGTATTTATTTTTGGTTGGTGCAGCAGAAGCTTGTGGTTTGGCTGCATACATGGCCTAATACTAAATATCCACACATATCTGTTAATTCAGATAAGTAATGCAGTGTACACACACACACCACAGTCATGTATATCAACAGCACCATAAAGATAAATGTGGCTTTGTCATGCAAAAATGCAATGCAGCCAGGGTTTGTCATATTCAGGTTGGGGAATGTACAGGTTTATGAAATTCAGACAGATTTTGGGGTTAAAGGCAGCCACTGTTTTGAACTTAAGGTTATAACATATTCAGTTTGTTTGAACTTTGATAACGTTATTGTTTTCAAGGATTCAGTTGAGCAAGGACCTTTACTTTTCTTCATATTTTGTTTTGAGAGCAATCATAATACTCTTACTGTTTTGATAATAACAACAGATAAGAGAAATATATTGAGAAATTAAATATATACAATTTAAATGCATTCCGAGAGAGAGAGAGAGAGAGAGAGAGAGAGAGACTATGAATTTTGTCTTGTTCCTTATAAATGAATTATATGAAATTTGTCTATAACATGGCATTCTTATTAATATACTTACATGCAAGTTAATTTGCATAACACTGATTGAATATTCCTTTTTTCCATATTTTTTTTACTTTGAAACATACAGTAAAACTTGGTTTTTATAATTTCTTGTATATAGATTAATACGTTTTTGCATTAAGTTATTTTATAACCATTTTGTACATGAAAAAGATTTATTCAATAGATCAAGAAAAAGATATTATTCCTACTGAAGGGGAAATGTACAGGTGTCTGTAAAGTGCCTGTGTACCACTACAAATTGCATCAATAATTTGAAAGGTAGATCGATTGTAATGCAATGTACAAGTGAACTTGATGCACGTAAGCAGTGAACTTCAATTTATTCTGTCCTGCAGTGCTTCATCCTTGAAGTGTCTATGCTGTTCTGGATCATGTATTATAAGATATTTAATCAGTGCTGGCTTAAATTTGGTGTGTGCAAGATGTAAAGTCGACACCTTATCCCATATATTAAAAATGTTACACATATCAGCTTATTATTCCTCTAAGTACTAAAAATCATAAAAATAGATAATTGACCCAATATATATACATATATATATATTTGGTTGCTATTCCTCAAGTGTAAGACCTTGCATTTTGCTGCATTCAAACAAAGCACCACTTTTCCGAGCATTCTTGCAGCCTGTTCAAGTCACACTGAAGTACTTGGTACTGATCATTAACTACTCTACCAATCTTTACATTGCCTGAAAATTTTGACATCAAGCCTTCTACCAATCATCGATGTTGATTATGAAAATCAGAAACAACAGTAGTCCAAGTGCCGATCCTTGGGAACCTCACTTCTGACTTTACACCAATCTGAAGGATATCCATTAATCACAACACTCTGCCTTTTCCCGTGCAATCCATCTTAGAATTTTTCCAGTAATCCCTATATGTTCCAGCTAATACAATAACCGCTCTTGAGGAACTGAATAAAATTTTTTTTTTTTTTTATGTAAACCCCAAACACGAGAGGTATTAGAACCTATAGTACTTATTATTGTGCTTCGGTTGGAGGTTGAGCAGATGAAAGAAGATATTTGTTGACATTAGCGTGAACTTCTGTAGGCTGTAATTTTCAGGAAATACGTATGAAGGTTGTTCCAGAAAACAGCAGTTGAATGAATAAACGAGGAAGATGAAAAGTTGGTTCTGTGAGTTTGAAGTTGGACAATAAATGGATGTTCGCTGGTGGCTGCACATGTTCAGACTGTTTTGAAAGAGAGAGCAGAAATTATAGAAGCCAATTCAGAAGAACAGTGCCCATGGAAGTATCTGTAGAAGAGGCATGCAGCAGAAACAGTATGTCTATAAGACAGCGAGTGGAGAGACTCTGTTAGAGATGAATCATTAATTAACCTAACTGCCCTCTTCTGAATGGAATCAAGAAGCCTGAGAGAGGTTTTGGGGGCACCACCCCAGATGTGGGAACAATATTCCATGGTAGGGCAGATTTGCGATTTATACAGAGTGAGCAGTTTTTTGGAAGAAAAGTAATGCTGAGAGCGAAAGAGAAAACCAAGTTTTTTAGATGCAGAGGAAGCAATATTTGTAATGTGCTTGTGCCAAGAGAGAGATTAGAAGTCAGGGTAATCTCCAAAAGAGATATGTCATTTTGCCT
Source organism: Mastigoproctus giganteus (assembly GCF_048544385.1). Taxonomy (NCBI): domain Eukaryota; kingdom Metazoa; phylum Arthropoda; class Arachnida; order Uropygi; family Thelyphonidae; genus Mastigoproctus; species Mastigoproctus giganteus. Next base: position 173,313,039 of record NC_143586.1, on the reverse strand, counting down.
AGAAATCGGAGTGTCACCAAATATAAGCATAGGAGCAGAAGAATCCTTTTTGCGAGATATAAGACAAGACTGAGCTTTAGAAGGGTTGAAATCAACTAAGTTGTCTTTGCCCCAATGGAGAATTACTTGGAGATCGGCATTTAAGGAATTGGTAGCAGATTTTCGAGAAGTTGAAGCTGATTGAGCAGGGCAAGGTTTCTCAAAATGGAAAGTGGAATGGAATGTGCTATCATTGGCGAAACTATGGATAGGATTTCCAGTCAATGGAAGAAGGTTATTAATATACAAGAGGAAAAGAGTGGGGGAAAGAACTGAACCTTGGGGGACACCAGCATTAGTAGAGAAGTTAGAAGACAGAGAGCCATCTACCATCACCTTCAGTGAGCGATCAGAGAGAAAACTGGATAACCAATTACAAAAAAACAGTTGGCAAACCATAAGATGGAAGCTTGTTTAGAAGACCTTTATGCCAGACACTATCGAAAGCCTTTGAGATGTCAAGAGCAACTACTTGTGTTTCACCAAACCTTTCCATTGAATTAGTCCATAAATGGGTAACATAAGCCAGAATATCACCAGTGGATCGACACTGATGGAATCCATACTGGCGATCGTTGATCAGACGGAAGGTTTCTAGGTAGTTTAAGAGTTGGCGATTAATTGATTTCTCCATTACTTTAGAAAGAGTAGAAGTAATTGTAATGGGACGATAATTGGACAGGTGGGATTTGTCACCCTTTTTAGAAACTGGCTGGATATGAGCAAATTTCCAAGCAGAAGAAAAAACACCTTTGGAATAGGAAAGTGAAAAAAGGCGGCAAAGAATAGGAGTAAGTTCAGGAGCACAGGTTTTCAGAACAAGTGGAGAAATACCATTGGGACCTAGAGCTTTCTTAACATCAAGATTCGTAAAAATCCTTCTAACATCCTTTTGACGGAAGACCACAGAAGGCATTGAATATGGTGTGCTGGGAATGGTGGAGGTGTTTTACCAAGATCATTAATACATGAGTTGAAAGAAAAATGGGATGCTAGCGGGCCGGCTTTATCCTTGGCTGAAGTGACAATAGAACCATCTGGTTTTGTCAGGTGGGAGCAGAGATGGACAAAAGTTGTGGCCAATAGTTTTGGCAAAAGAGCAGAACATTAAAATCACCAAGGAAAATTACCTCACTGTTAGGAAAGTTGGACTGGAGAAAGTCAAGTTGCAAAGAGAGGAAGTCAAAGAGCTCCAAGTGATTAGTGGAGTTGGGAGAACAGTAGAGATAACAGATGAATTTGACACAGTGATGTAGAGAGATTTTAAGCCAGAGAAGATCAAAGAGAAGAGATTCCAAATTGCCACCTCTCTGACAGGAAATATGAGAATGGACATATGCCCAAGTACCACCTTTGAGGCAAAAGGAATCATACATCAAATAATTTGGGCATCTGAGACGAGCAGTAGTTTAATCAACCGATAACTGAGATTCTGTCAGAAAAAGTACATGGGGTTTGGCAGACTGCAAGTGGAAATGGACATCGCTGAGATTAGAATTGAGACCACGTATATTTGTGAAATGAATTAGGAAGTTTAGAGGGGTTTAGATCTAAAGAGGTTTAGATCTTTTTGCAGTTAAGCTTGCTCTATTAGTTTGACAATTCATGGTGTATTCAATGGTAAGAAAAAGTGCGTGGACGTGCTGTATAAAGTAATGAAATTTTTGGATATGGCGTACACATGGTAAGAATATACCCAGATTCTTGGCATAATATGGCCTCAACAATGCCCCCCCCCCCCCACAAGACTACAGTAATAGTTCAGACACAGCATGGGTTTGTTAAGGGGAAGTCTTGTCTGGCCAATTTGATTGGATACTACAATGTGGTCACAAAGGAACTGGATGCAAAAAATAATTTTGATATCATATACTTGGATTTCAGGAAAGCTTTTGATACTGTTGCACATGGAAGATTGCTGTACAAATTGGAGCGATATTGATTAAGGGCAAGTTACTGCAATGGATAAAGCGATGGTTGAGTGGGAGACTGCAGAGAATGGTAATAAATGGACGCTGCTCTACGTGGACTAATGTTATTAGTGAAGTCCCCCAGGGTTCAGTGCTGGGCCCATTGTTGTTTTGTGTATTTATCAATGATAACAATGAAGGTATATATCAGGCTTTAATGTCCAAATTTGCAGATGATACAAAGGTTGGCTGGGTTGTTAATGACAGTAAAGACAGTATGCTACTGCAACAGGATCTAGAAAAGTTAGGCAGATGGGCTGAGAAGTGGCAACTGGTTTAACATTGACAAATGTACTGCATATGGGTAGCAGTAACCCAAGAGAAACGTACCAACTGTGTGGTACTACACTCAGGGAGGTGGAGAATGAAAAAGACCTGGGGGTAATTGTGCAGTCAGATAAGTTTTCTGAGCAGTCAAGACAGGCTGCCAGAGTAGGTCTTGGTCTTGTCAATGATATACAGGAATTTTGCAAGCAGGGATAAGGAGATGATTATCCCCTTGTATATGGCAATGGTCGGGCCACACTTTGAGTACTGCAGGTCTGGAAGCCTCATTTTAGGAAGGATGTAGAGTTGCTAGAACGAGTACAAAGAAGGGCAACAAGATTGTTGAGAAGAACAAAAGGGTGCACTTACGAAAAAAGGCTTAAGTTCTGCAAGTGGCAGCAGCTGGAGACTAGGCACCTGCGAGGTGATCTGATCGAGGTGTATAAGGCCTTGAATGGTCTGAGCAGGCTCAATGCTGATGGGATACTTCTGCTTGCTCAGATTAAGAACCTGAGGGGCATAGATTCAAATTGAGGAAAGACAGTTGTAGAATGGATGTGCAGAAGTTTGCCTTTAGCCAGCGGGTAGTTGATTGCTGGAACAGACTTCAGTTCCAGCAATATATTGTTGTTAAAGTCGATAGCTTAAATAAATTTAAGGCTGAACTAGACAAACATTTGGAGTGACTGGATGGATGAAATGGGAAGGGTTTTTTTTTTTTTTTTTTGACTATGCTGTATAAGCTTGCTTTCTTGCATCATATGCCTCAACTAATTCTAATAGTAATGTGATAGATTTAACATGTTAATTCTAAACAGTATGAGAAAGCACAATTTCTCCACAGCACAACACTTGTTCTGTTGGCGCATTATAGCCAAAGCAGCTTATGCACCATAAAACCCCCACAACAACAACAACAACTTGTTCTGTGGAGAAATTCAGTAACTTTCTCACACATGATAACAAGCTTAATTTTTGTAGCCATCACTGGTCATGTAAACATGTATACAACAAACTGTTAATATATTAAAATAAGTGATTCTATCCATGTTGTTATGTGTAATTGTATATACCTTCTGAGAGAGAGAGAGAGAGAGAGAGAGAGAGAGAGAGAGAGAGAGAGAGAGAGAGAGAGAGAGAGATGTCACTAAATGCTGTAGAAAGTTTGATTCCAACTAAGCACTCAGACCCAGTGACTTATGTTGCTACATATATCATCAGTATTGCAACTCAGAGTTTTGTTTTTGCTGGTTCTGGTACTTTAGTAACACTGAAAGTTTTGTTTTCAGTGAATTGACTGAGATGAGCAATTTCCAGAAAGAAAAATATTTTCAAAAGAAAAAAATTCTTAAATGAAGAAATTAATTTATTTAAAATGCTGAGTGTATTCAAGAGAGAGGGAAAAAAATTATATATTTTTCATTTAAATCATCAAAAAGCATTATTCTGAAAAAGTAAGTGATTAAAATCATTTAAGGATGTCATCAGCAGTTAGTTTACTCAACCCATTTAAAGCTTTAAGCACTTTGATCAGGTCTCCTTGCACATGTCTAGTTTTATGCCTATCATTAAATCATTAATCTGTCACCCCCCGCCTCAACTAGTAGTTTTCTGATTCACCTAATGCCGCCTGGATGGCTTCAACAAATATTCTTGCACCTGTTCTATTTAAGTGTTTCCTAATACTATAAAAATAGTCTCTTCTGAGAAAAATATTGCTCTATGTTTCTTGCACAGTGTTTCTGGTGGTGCCAAATTGATTGATGAGGCTATCATCTCCTTTCTCCAATCATTGCTGGCAAAATTCCAGATACTTTGAAATTCACAGATATTTCACCTCATATCTATGAAGTAAATCCACAGATTGCCTGTGCTTAATAGCATTACCTGCATGTATAATAGTATCAGCTCTTGTGTCTTAAAAAATAACTGTTCTACAGTATTAACTTTTGCCACTCACAGACATTGGTCCTATTTTACTTATCCATTTTGTATTTCTCATTTTCCCAAAAATGCTACTTCCCATGGCACCTGTACCGTCTGCTCTTGGTGATCCCACTGTTACCTGATGTTACGATGGACTCCTTTAGTGTTTTTGGTTAGCTGAGTACTTGGTTGGTCCTGTTTTAATTCTTTCAAAAGCAACAAGGTTTTTTTTTTTTTTTTCAGTCACTGAAATTTGCCAATTAAAATGCTGAATTTCTGCTTAATTTCTTCATTGTTTGTATTGAAAACACACAGCAGTCCCTGTGACTATTATGTGCACACTGTGTCCTTCTACATCCAGTTTCAGATACATGCTATGCACAATACAAATGATAATGCTGTGATTTGTAGGAGAAAGTCTGACATAGCTGAGTAGTCTGGAGCGAGAGTGCAGTAGCACATGCCTCTTTGAATGGACTGTGGTTCAAGCTTGCATGACTGCTAAATATGATTAACAATTGTATTCATGATTTGTTGTAAACTCCTGAGTATGAGCAAGAAGTGTCCTTCGTAATTTCCTCCACCATCTCCCAGCTCATACATTCTCACTGCTCTGAGCCCTTTGCTTTGTTGCTCTAGTCTCAGGCATTATTTTAGTTTGAAAATGTAAATTAATACTCAGTATTATTGCAGTAATACTGTTGTTATGTTGCTGATCAGGTTTTCTATATGCACAGTAAACCAATCAGAGTTGTGCAGTGGCATCATTACATAACATCTCAAACTGTGAATTTCCCCACAACAGAGAATAAGTAACAATAGTCTTCTCTACTAGGGAAGCATTTCTTAATCAAGATATAATATGATAGGTAAGTCATTGTGAAGGAATTTACAATATGAGATGTTATGTAATGATGCTATTGCACTAACTTATATGACAGTAAACTCACTCTTCTTGCAGTATTTTTAATGCCGACCGGGCTAGCCAGGTGGGTAAAGTGCCTCTCTTTGGCCGACCAACTCAAAGGTCGCGGGTTCGAATCCTGCCGCGGCTTGGATCAGAGTAAAATGCAAAAAACTTTGGGAGGTGCATTATGGCCACAGAAGCCAATGCGCCAACAACTAACAAAAAAAAAAAAAAAAAAAAAAAAAAAAGTATTTTTAACTCTAAATTCTATATGTATCAAACTACACCCCACTTGGCATCTCTCATATTTTGAAATTGTTATACCATCAAAGGTATGTACCCACTCACCAGTGAAGGCCAAATAGCCCTGAAATGGCTGTCTGGATGGTGGTGGAGGTTCCTACTGTGAGAATAAGTAACAATAGTCTTGTCTACCAGGGAAGCATTACTTATTTAAGGTATAATGAGATAGGCAACTCATTGTGAAGGAATTCACAATATGTGTAATGATGCTATTGCATTAACTTATGTGACAATAAACTCTTCTTCCAGCCTGAGGCTTTTTTAGCCCTAAATTCTATATTTTTTTTATGTTGTCTTAAAAATGAGTTATTCATTTTAAAATACTTTAATCAAACACATACATCATACATTCTATTTCCTATTTCCTGAGAAATATTTGCCACTCAGAGAGTTTTTATTATAGTCCATTATGCTTTCCCTCTTAAGAAACCAGCAAAAAATCACCCATCGTAACAGTATCCAAATGACCCTGGTACTGCTTTTCCATCTTGGATATGTCTTGATGAAAGCATTCTGCTTTCTCATCGCTTACATCACCCAAATTTTGAGGGAAAAAAAAAAAAAACTGAGATTAGAATGAAAAAAAAAAAAAAAGAATTTTCAAAGATATTTGGCAGCCTATGTTTTTATAACGTTGCAGTGAAGTTGACACCAGAGATTCATGATTATCTTCTTTTCTTCCAAAAAAATTCATGCATAACTAGCTGCTTTAAACAGTAGCCAAGCTACTATTTCAGTATCCTGGAGCTTTATTTCAAATATGAGGTGCAAGCCAAAATCACTTTTTAAAGATTGATGTCTTTTGATGATGTGATAGGCATCATGGCAAGATCCAATCTTCCTTATATTTCAAGTGTACAGCTTTAAAATGCGTTGGCAAGCCAGCTGCTAGATAGTCCACTAGACCAAACCTATTGGTAACTTCTAGGAGGCATCTGGATCAGCTAGTGTATAATCTTGCTGCCTCTACTCTGCCAGACAGTGACTGGAGGGAATCCAAGTTGTGTGTATGGGCAGGAGTATTATTGAGGCCATGTTAAAGCAAGGAACACTATGTATGCCACATACAACTATGCCAATTACTTCAAAAAACACGTTTCCCCTCTATGTTTACTCCAGATACTGAATGTATCATGGAATAGTCACACTAATAGAACAAACTTATCCAAAAAAAGATCTAAACTTCCTCATTTCTTTCGCAAATACATATTTCAGTTCTGATCTTAGTGATGTCCATTTCCACTTACAGTCTGCCAAGCTCCACTTACTTTTTCTGACAGAATCCTAATTATTGGTTACCTCAATGACTACTCATCTCAGTTGCCCTAATTATTCACTGTACAATTCCTTTTGCTTCAAAGGTGGTACATGTGCATATGTTCATTCTGATATTCCCTGTCAGAGACATTGTAATTTGGAATCTCCTCTTTACAATCTCCTCTCGCTTAAAATCTCCCTACTCCATTCTGTCAGATTCATCTGTTCTATCATTCTCCCAACTCCACTAATCACTTCGAACTCTTTGACTTCCTTTCTCTGAAACTTGGTTTTCACCAGTCCAAATTTCCCAACAATGAGGTGATTTTTGTTGATGATTTTAGAATTCACAATGCCAACTGGCTTCAGTTTTCTATTTTACAGACCTAGCTGGGTGAGATGCTGAGGCTTTTGCCATTACTAATGACTTTACACAGATTGTTCATTTACTTATCAGAATACCAGACGTCCTAACCACATACCCAACATTCTTGATATTTTTCTCATGAACAGCCCTTCCAAGTACACAGTCAAGGTGAGTGGTTCTCTAGAGACCTCAGCAGATCACAACTTAGCAATAGTCTCTCTCTCTCTCTCTCTCTCTCTCTCTCTCTCTCTCCAATGGAGCCTTTCCCTCTTAGCCATTCTTAGCCTTGTACTGTTTGGCATTCCAAGAATGCAAAATGAAACAATCGGCAAGATTTCTTTTCTTCTCTTCCTCAGTTGGATTACAGTTTTAAATATTCTGACTTTTAAATAGTGTCAATGCTTGCCCAGATTTTGTCAGTAAAATTATTTTAGTAGAAATGAAATCCTCTGTTCCACGATCCACCTAACAATCTTTTCTTTTTTTTAAACCTTGATTTTTCAATAAATGTGCTGAGGGTGTTCAAGATAAGAATGTTGCATGTTGCAAATCCATCCCAACATGAATTATTGTTCCCACATGTGGGGTGGTGCCCCCAAAACTTCACTCACGATTTTAGACTCCATTCAAAAGAGGGCAATCAGGTTAATTAATGACCCATTTCTTACAAGGTCTCTCCACATTATCTCACAGATGTTCTTTTTCTGCTGCATGCCTTTTATATAGATATTTCCATGGGCATTTCTTGTGAATTGACAGCTTCCAAACCAGTCTGAACAGATGTCACAATCAGTTAGAATACATTTATTGTTTAACTTCAAACTCGCAGTACCAACATTTCATCATCATCTTCTTCTTCTTCTTCTGTCCCTTATACCTCTTTTTTTCTGGAACAACCTTCCTTCACATGTATTTCCTGAAAACTATAGTCTAAAAGATATTCAAGTCTAATGTCAAGAAGGATTTTCAGTCTTTCTAACCTTCAACTGGTACTGAATACTATAGGTTCTATTACCTTTCATGTTTGGGGTTTTCATAAAAAAAAAATGCCTGTCTTCTTTCACTGTAACTAAGATATAGAGTAGCTATCAATTGATGTCTTCACTTATTAATTGTGCATCAGTGTCATATCATTAAAATTAGAATTTTCTATCTTTTCAGAGGTCACATAATTTTTTTTTTTTTTTTTTTAGGACTGGCTATTTTGGTCTGATTGGGAATCTGAAGCTATCCATAAAGTAAATAAGTTCACTGGAGAAGAATTATTTAATTTGGTTACTGGAGTACAGTCTCCCATGGATGTCCATGTGTATCATCCTTATAAACAACCTAGGGGTGGGTTTTTTTGTTATATCTCCATTTAAATTTTAAATTTTAAAAATATTTTTAAATATGAATATCTTTGAAAATAATGATTTTTTAAAATATTAAAAATATCTTTTTAAAACACACTCTTTTTATTCATATGTATCACAATTTTTTGTATACTTTTCATTTGCAGGTCTTAACTGCATTATTATCGCTTACAAATTTAGAAAGCGATAAAGTGAAATGACTTCAAATATAAAGTGAAATGACTTCAAATCCATTATTATACGCTATTTTTTTTTAAAGATAATGTGCTGACCAATAAATTTGTGTGTTTATTTCCTTCTTATTTTCAATTATGGGGATCATTCTGCTTCAACAAAACACCAATACTTTGTACTCAGCACTAAGGCTTGAGCTTATGTTCAACTTACGGACAAATACCATTATGCATGGTTCTGCCCAAGTTGTAATGTCTTTATATATATATAAACCCCTTTATGCAAAAAAAATAAAATAAAATAAAAACATTACATCATACTGTTGTAAAGACAGTTCAGTGTAGAGTTGACAAAGTAAAAAGAAGCTGAGAACATATGGCAAGTACACAGTACAGTGTACAAACAATAAGCTACAAAAGAACAGTAATGGGCTTTGAAAATGATGCAAGAAAATTGTATTGCCAAGTGCAAGTCCGAATTGCTGTCATTCTAAAGCTTAAGTTATGTGAAAAAAACTCTAAACAAACTTTTATAACTGGCTTCTTTAAATTCACTTGTAGAAATACTGGCCAGTAGCTAAAAATACAGTGGTCCCCCCTCTTGGTAGATGGCCATCCCTACAGTTCCAGCATACTGAAAAATAACAAACCTAACATCTATCTTAAGATAGTAGAACCTCTTGAAGAAGGCACAATTTTAAAGTAAGTAAATTAGTTAATAATTACTCTTATTTGCATAAAACTCCTTACATACTTCAACACTAACACTACATAGAAATACAAATTGTGCTAGAATAGTACTGTACATAGCACTAGCACATGACAAACACTCAGCAGAGAATGATGGACAAACATGCCATCCACTTTTGCACTGTTTAGAACAGTAGTTCTCAAACTTTTTTTCAGCCTGATGATGATGCCCTAGAATATGTATTATCTCACAGCACTCTTTCAAATATGACCATAACCTGTGCAGGGCCCACAAATTTGGTATAGTAGAACCGAGTTGCTGAACTCAATTCTTCTGTGAAACCATTCCACTCAGTTCTACTGTAGAAGTGAGTAGTCTCTGAACTTATTTCTTCTGTAAAAGAACTAAGTTCTATTGAATTTCTTTTACACCAGAATGCCAGTTAACTGAACAACCAGTTATCCCATCTGAAGAGTCAGGAAGATGAATTCAACAAATTTGCCTTTCAAATCAGGCAAATTTCTCAGAATGGGAATTGATTTACACAGTTCTTTCTACTAGTCATTAAAATAAGTTTATGCATTTATTGAATCTATCAAAAAAATTTTCAGAAAATTTGCAGTTCCCTTATGAAACACACACAGCACCCAGTTTGCAAACCACTGGTCTAGAACCTTGCCATCTATAGATTATATAGTATTACCCGAGAGGTGAATTTGCTGTACATTTAAAAATCTCAAACACCACTGCACTGGTCACATTAATCTAGTAAGAGTTCTGGTTCAGAATAAAACAGTGATGTAGAGTATGTAACTTTCTTTTTAGAAAGCCAGCATTAGCTTTATGAACCTAGCAGACACATGCCTTCTTTAACTACAAATATTTATTCCTATTCAGTACTTTTATCAGTTTCACTAATCGAACTTCAAAGAACAATTTAATTATGTTAACCTCACATATCGATATCCATTTAATATTTTGTTCAATTTCCCTAAGCTGATTATATTTCTGTGGATAATACAGTAATCAAATGGAATTAGGAGTGCTGCAGTGGAAAAACAAATGCATAGTGAAGTCAGCTGCATCAGTTAGCTGAATGCCTGCCTGCCTGACGTTGCTAATGCATTTCTGTTTACTTCTCTTTGGATTATGCCAAAGGAGATATCAGAGCAGTTGTTAGTGACATTACTTGAAACATGAAATGCACTGATTAACACATTTGTTGTCTTTATGCATTAGCATTAGCATTAGCAAAGGCACATGATGCAAGAAAGCAAGCTTATATAGCATCAACCAAAAAAAAAAAAAAAAAAAAATCCTTATTTCACCCATCCATTCGCTCCAAATATTTGTCAAGTTCTGCCTTGAATCTATTTAAGCTATCAACTTCTACAACAACAGATGGAAGTTTGTTCCAGCAATCCACCACCCACTGGCTAAAGGCAAACTTCCGCACATCTGTCCTACAACCGTCTTTCCTCAATTTGAATTTATACCCTCTCAGGCGAATCTTCTGAGCAAGAGGAAGAATCCCATCAGCATTGAGCATGCTCAAACGATTCAAGGCTTTATACACCTCAATCAGATCACCTCGCAGGTGCCAACCAGGCTAACCGGGTGGGTAAAGGGCCTGCCTGGCAACCCAAAGGTCGCTGGTTCGATTCCCGCCTGGGGCTTGGATCAAAGTACTGCAAAAACCTTGGGAGGTGCATTATGGCCACAGAAGCCTATGCGCCAACAACTACCAAAAAAAAAAAAAAACCTCGCAGGTGACTAGTCTCCAGACATTGTAATTTGCAAAACTTAAGCCTTTCTTCGTAAGAGCAACCCTTTGTTCCATTCATTAACCTTGTTGCCCTTCTCTGTACTCGTTCCAACAGCTCTACATCCTTCTTAAAATGAGGCCTCCAGACCTGTATACAGTACTCAAGGTTTGGCCTGACCATTGCCTTATACAAGGGGATTATCACCTCCTTATCCCTGCTAGAAAAATTCCTGTATATCATTGACAAAACACCATGAGCTACTCTTGCAGACCATCTGCACTGCTCACAAAACTTCATATCTGCCTGCACAATTACCCCAGGTCCTTTTCATTCTCTACCACTGTCAGTGTAGTACCACAGAGTTGATACGTTACTCTGGGATTAATGCTTCCCGTATGTAGTACTTTACATTTGTCAATGTGCCACCTTCATTTGCCATCTCTCTCAGCCCATCTGCTCAACTTTTCTAGATCCTGTTGCAGCAGTGTACAGTCATTAGTGTCATTAACAACCCTGCCAACCTTCATATCATCTGCAAATTTGGACATTAAGCCTGATATACCATCATCAATATCATTTATAAATACAGAAAACAACAATGGACCCAACACTGAACCCTGAGGGACTCCACTAATAACATTAGTCCATGAAGAGCAGTATCCATTGATTACCACTCTGTCTTCTCCCACTCAACCATCCCTTTGTCCATAGCAGCAATTTGCCTCCAATGCCACACTGCTCCAATTTGTGCAGCAGTCTTCCATGTGCAACAGTATCAAAGGCTTTTCTAAGATCCAAATATATGATATCAAAGTTATTCTTTGCATCCAGTTCCTTTGTGACTACATCATAGTATTCAATGAAATTAGTCAGACAAGACTTCCCCTTAACAAACCCATGCTGTGTCCGAGCTATAATTGAAGTCTTGTGTAGATGATCCTGCAATGCTTCTTTAACCAGTGCCTCCATTAACTTCCCTGGAACAGAAGTTAAACAAACAGGTCTGTAATTACCTGTGTCTCCCTTTGATCCTCCTTTGTGGATTGGGGTCACATTTGCACATCTCCAGTCCATGGGTACCTCCCCTGAGTCCAGGGAAGCTCTCATAATTATGGCTAAGGGTTTGCTTACTTCCTTTGCTGCCTCCTTTAATATAACTGGATAGATTCCATCCACCGCAGGTGCCTTTCTTATGTTTATCTTCAACAATTTCTCCTCCACTTTACCCCTCAGTTATTATCTATACAAGATTATCTAGCTTACTGCCAGAGTTTAATACACCTCTGGCATTCCCCTCCCTGAATAACTCCTCATGTGTAAATGTCAATGCAAAATATTCATTTAGTTTGTTAGCTACCTGAGCAGGATCATCAGCAGGTGAACCATCGATATCAAGTGGACCAATCTAATTCATTCCCTTCCTTCTAGAGTTTACATAAGTAAAGAGCACTTTGCTATTTTTCTTTGCATCCTTTGCCAAAGATTTCTCGTAATCTGCCTTCGCCTGCCTAACCCCCTTTGTAACTTGGTTACAGACCAGCTTATATCTATCATAGGCTTCTGTGTCGCATGTTAATTTATATGTATCCCATGCATTTTCTTCTCTGTCACATGTCTAATTAGTTCATCTGATATCCATTTAGGCCTAAATCCTAAACAATATTTCTTTGTTGGTAGAAAAGCCTAGTAGCTTCCTAGATTAATTCTTTGAATGCTTCCCATTTTGAATTTGCTGTTGATAACACCATCAGTTGGTTCCACTGTATAGAATTTAAATATTATCTCAGACCACCGTAGTCACCTTTACGAAAGCAAAAACCCTTCCCTTTACCCTTGATGGTAGTTACCTCTCTGAGTAAATCCGACTTCAGCACACTGTGATCATTGCCACCCAGTGGTTCCTTTATCTGCAGATTCTTGATGCATGAAGAATCACTACTGATAATCGGATCAAGAGTATTACTCCCTCTAGTTGCCTCCCGAACATGCTGATGTAGAAAATAGTTATCCAATAAATCCACAAAAGCCTTGCTAGTGTGTGAGTGACCAACCCACAAATTCCAGTCAATATCCAGGAAATTAAAATCCCCCATTATAAGACACTCTAATTTACTGGCTCACTCTATTTCTCTGCACAATTGCTCATTATACTCATCAGATTCATTAGGCCTATAACACACACCTAATCTCATTTTTCCTTTCCCAATGCCACATAAATTGGATGTGGATAAATTGGATCCACATAAATTGGATTTATGTGTTTCTTAACTAACAGCATAACCCCTCCTCCCTTCCTGTCCTGTCTATCCTTCCTGTACACATTGTACTCCCCAAATTCTAGTTCTGCACTGCTTATGTCTGTGTGACACCATGTCTGATATCCCAACAATATCTGTCTTTGATGTCTTGAATAGCACTTCAAGCTCATTGAATTTATTAACTATACTCCTAGCATTGGTGTACATGCAAGTATACATGCACCTGTTTCTACTCTTAGTTACTCTAACACAGCCCATGTATTTACTTGTTCCACTATGACTCCCAGCAGTCCTGGAAATTCCCATTGCCTTGCTTTCCAGGCTGCTGCTCAATTGCATTTCAATAGAAGTAGTGCAAGAATGACTTACCTCTGCCAGTTGCTACTGTTAATCTTTTAGTCTGTGTATCCGCCAAGCTAGTAGTTTTCCGACCCACCTAACTCTGCCTCGATAGCATCAGCAAATATTCTTGCACCCTTTCTGTTTAAGTGTATCCCATTTCTGTAGAAGCAGTCTCTCCTGTTAACAAGCACAGACCAGGCTGAGAAAAATTCTACCCCTTGAGCCTTGCACAATCTCTCGAGGGCCAAATTGATCAACAAGGCTCTCATCATATACTCCCTCCTATTGTGTCTGGGCAGAATTGCAGACACTTTCAAATTCAACCCTAACTCACTGCTTTTTTTTCAGCATTGTCTTGTACTTGTTAAGTAATTCTGCTGGTCTCCTACTCTTAATATCATTAGTTCCACGAATATATCACCATATATCATCATTAATATATCATCATAAGTATCATTTGTGGTTAATATCATATAAATGCAAAATGCCACTGTGATATGCCACAATGCATATCTGAGTTCAAAATGCACCCAAGTGCTGTGTTATAATGCATACAAATAATTGCTTGTATGTGTTACAGCATCCAGGTGCTGTAGCACATATGAGCAGTCATTCTTAAGTGGTCAACCAACAAGCACCTTAAATTTAAAGGCACATGAAATTAATAACAAGTCAGTATTGGGACACTGATTTAATGCTTTATAGCAGCGGTTCCCACTCAGTGGTTTGCGAACCCCCAGGGGTTTGCAAAAGTGTTCCAGGGGGTTCGCACTAAAAATTCCGTAATGGCATCTGCTTAGATTTACATAGGTATATATATTGTAAGCTACAAAATATAACTAATAATAAACAATAAAGTAAACTAAAATTAAATAAAAAGTAAAGAATTGCCAAAGAAATAAACCACAATTCCTTATAATTACTTTACTATCTTACAGTATATCATGGGAAATAAATATCTAAAATTATTTCTTGACTAAACGTCCAAGAGTATGAAAAAGGTTGTTTATGCATGGGTAATGCAAGATATAATCAGATGCATGCATACTACCTGGAGAGTAGAAATGATGCAAGTGCATTACCCATGCTTAAACAACCTTTTTCATACTCTTTGACATTTAGTCAAGAAATAATTTAAGAGCCACACACACACACACACACACCATGAAGCATCTCTCATATTGTGGAGTTATACTTCATAACTGGGTTGTCGCTATTGCAACAACAGGGTACCTGCCCACCCACCGATGAATAAGCCAACAAGCTTCGAGACGATGCCATCTGGGTGGTGGTATCCGCCAAAGATAAGTAACGTTAGTCTGGTGAAGTTACTTATTCAAAGCAGTCAATATTTCAGCCACTCATTCTGAAAGTTCATTCACAATATGAATAAGAGATATGAATAAACGATGCATTCATATTACCTGGGTAGTAGAAATGATGGAAGTGCATTACCCATGCCTAAACAACCTTTTTTAAATAAATGTTTTCCATACAATATATATATTTTTTTTCATTCTCAAGGATCATTGTTGTGTATAGGTACTTTTTTTTTTTTTTTTTTAGAACTTATAGTACTTAGTACCATGCATGGGTTGAAGGTTGAAAAGATGAAAGAAGCTACTTGTTGACATTAGACTTGAACTTATGTAGATTGTAATTTTCAGGAAATACGTATGAAGGAAGGTTGTTCCAGAAAACAGAAGTTGAATGAATAAATGAGGAAGAAGAAAAGTTAGTTCTGTGAGTTTGAAATTAGACAGTAAAAGGATGTTGGCTGGTTGCATCATGTGTTTGGACTGCTTTAAAAGAGAAAGTGGGAATTATAGAAGCCAATTCAGAAGATCAGTGCCAATGGAAGTAGTCATCAATAGAAAAGACATGCGGCAGAAACAGAACGTGTATGAGACAGAGAGTGGACAGGCTCTGTCAGAGATGAGTCTTTAATTAACCTAAATGCCTTCTTCTGAATGGAATCTAGAAGCCTGAGAGAGGTTTTGGGATCACCACCCCAGATGTGGGAACAATATGCCATGGTAAGGTGGATTTGCAATTTGTACAGAGAGAGAGAGAGAAAGAGAGAGAGAACAGCTGTTTGGATGAAAAGTAATGCCGAGAGCAAAAGAGAAAACCAAGTTTTTTAGATGCAGAGGAAGCTATATTTGTGATGTGCTTGTGCCAAGAGAGATTAGAAGTCAGGGTAATCCCCAAAAGATCACCTTGCCTAGAAATCGGAGTGTCACCGAAGATAAGTATAGGAGCAGAAGAATCCTTTTTGCGAGATATAAGGCAGGACCGAGCTTTAGAAAGATTGAAATTAAGTTTTCTTTGCCACACCAGAGAATTGCTTGGAGATCAGCATTTAAGGATGTGGCAATGGAGATTCGAGAAGTTGAAGCTGTTTGAGCAGGGCAGGGTTTCTCAAACTGGAAGGTGGAAAGTAATGTGCTATCACCAGCAAAACTACGGATAGGATTTCCGTCAATGGAAAAAGGCCATTAATATACAAGAGGAAAAGTGTGGGAGAAAGAACTGAACCTTGGGGAACACCAGCATTAATGGAGAAGTTAGAAGACAGAGAGCCATCTACCATCACCCGCAGTGAGTGGTCAGAGAGAAAACTGGATACCCAATCACAAAGAACAGATGGCAAACCATGGAAGCTTATTTAGAAGACCTTTATGCCAAATACGATTAAAAGCCTTTGAAATGTCAACAGCAATGGCTTGAATTTCACCAAAAACTTTTCCATTCAATTTGTCCATAGATGCACACCTTCTTCAAGAGGAGTGTTTCCATTTACAATGGGTTTCCTCAGCCTACAAGTTATTTTTTGGTAGGAATTTTTTCCCGCTATAAAGTGCAGTTCAAGATGTGTTGGTCAGTTAAACCTTGGGCTGTCATGCATTCCCGTACTCCATCCATGTCCTCCAAGGTCTTCCTCTTCTCCTTCTTCCAGAAGGCATCCATTCCAGGATAGCCTTTGAATATCTGGTTTCTTGCATCCGTTTTACATGTCCATAACACATTTAAACGCTTTTCTTTGATAGTGTCAATAATATTCTTTTTCACTTCCATTTTCTCTATTATGCTTCATTTCATTTTCTGTCTCTTCTAGAAGTTCTTGCATAGATGTACATAAGCTAGAATATCACCATTGGAATGACACTGACGGAATCCATACTGGTGATCGTTGACCAGATGAAAGATTTCCAGATAGTTTGAGTTGGCAGTTAATTGATTTCTGCATTACTTTGGAAAGAGTAGAAGTAATCGCAATGGGACGATAATTGGATGGAAGGAATTTTTCACACTTTTTAGGAACTGCCTGGATATGAGAAAATTTCAAAGCAGAAGGAAAAATATCTTTGGAATAAGAAAGTGAAACAAGACAACACAAAACACGAGTAAGTTCACAGGCACAGGTTTTGAGAACAAGTGGAGAAATACCATCAGGACCTGGAGCTTTCGTAGCATCAGATTCATCAAAATCCTTCTGACATTCTTTTGACGGAAAACCACAGGATTCATTGAATGGAGTGTACTGGGAATGGTTTGAGGTGATTTACCAAGATCATTAATACATGAGTTGGAAAAGAAAATAGGTTGCTAACAGGTCAACTTTTTCTTTGGCTGATGTGGCAGCAGAACCATCTAGTTTTGACAGAAGTGGGAACAGAGATGGGCAAAAATTGCGGCCAAGCTTTGGAAAGACCAGAATGCTCAGCTACCATTAGAGGAGCAAGAAGCAAGTTTTCTACTCTTAGTCTGTTCAAAATCTGGTTTCGACTAATCTATAACTACTTTACAAAGTATAATACTTAATAATAATTTTTATTATGCGATGTCGCTTATAAAAACGTAGTACTGGAAATATTTTATAATGAAAATTCAGTACTTTTATACGATTTCAGAGAATATAGGCTCAGGGGTTCGTGAAAAAAATATTATGTTGAAAGGGGTTCGCGAGTCAAAAAAGGTTGGGTACTGCTGCTTTATAGTAATGCTTGGCTTTGGCACAGTTTTGTTCGTTCTTTGCTTGTGTTGATGTTATATTGCTTGTGTTAGTTTATTAGCATTAGCAAAGGCACATGATGCAAGAAAGCAAGCTTATATAGCATCAGCCAAAAAAAAAAAAAAAAAAAAAAAAAACCCCTTATTTCACCCATCCACTCGCTCCAAATGTTTGTCTAGTTCTGCCTTGAATCTGTTTAAGCTATCAACTTCTACGACAGATGGAAGTTTGTTCCAGCAATCAACCACCCGCTGGCTAAAGGCAAACTTCCGCACATCTATCCTACAACCGTCTTTCCTCAATTTGAATATATGCTCTCTCAGGCGATTATTCTGAGCAAGAGGAAGAATCCCATTTATGTACATGAATGATTTTTTTTTTTAATGGTTTATTCATGTATATGAATAAACTTTGTATAAAATTTTAAGAGTTGTTCTGATTTAGAGCTCAGCACAAAAGTAAGTGTTTGCTTTTAGCAATGAATTCTAAACATTTAACATTCCACCATTATGTACAAATTTTTGGAATGCTGGAAATGTTGGAATGCTGATTTTTTCAACATTTAGTTTTGAAAAAATCATGGCACATTGAATGAGTTCTTTCACATTTAGGTGGAAGCAAATGTGTTAACAGAGTGATTTTGACTCAATGAGCATGTAGTGGGAAAATGGGTTGTTGATAGTGCTCTAATGTTCAATTAATCTTTTGCTATTTTTTTTCTGCTCTTTAAGACTCCTTTAACATTTCTATTCAAATTGCCATTGCAAAAATGCTTAACCTCATATGAGCAGTTTTTGGATATAAACTAGGAAGGATTATTCCAACTGCATATCTTAACAACTGCATATCTTAAGAAATATCTCTTAAGAAGTTATTTTGATATTGGACATTTATTCTACCAAAACTAGTGACTTGCTTTTTATACATCAGTCAGTCAGGATGTTCTGTGCTCAACTTCAGAGGCTTTTGCTTTAGTGATTTTGAATTGAAAATGTTATATAATGTGGATCCCATTCTGAAGCATTTTAAAGAAATGAATATTTTTAAAGCAGTGCACAATTTTGCTGAAAAGTCGGTAAGTGAAAAGCAAAGCAAATTATAGAGTATACAGATGAATAAATAGAACAAAACCTTTTACCACATTTTACAAAAGCATGTTAAAAATAAACAAGTTATTAAAGTTGTTGGTTATTTGTATAGCTTGTCCCCCCCCCCCTCCAGTTACACTTGAGAATAAAGCTGTTGGTTGGAATTCATACTATTTTTCACTGATTTTAAGAGTACACTCTTAAAATCAGTGCTGCACATATAATTATAATTTATCTTTATTAGTTTTACTGATTTGTTTATATGTTTTAATAGTTTGCTTTTAATTACTTTTACTGATTTGTTTATAGGTTTTAATAGTTTGCTTTTAATTACTTTTACTGATTTGTTTATAGGTTTTAATAGTTTGCTTTTAATTACTTTTACTGATTTGTTTATTTCAGGCATAAATTACTGCACTCCTTTGAATGGTCACTGCTCTCATTTCTGTTTTCCGGCTCCTAATATAACAGCTGGCTCTGCAAAGATTTTTTGTGCCTGTCCTGATAACATGGCACTTATTGCTGATCAAAGAACTTGTATTGTTAAAGGTAAGTCATATTAACAAGAACTGTTTTTAATTTTTAATAATAATATATGGTATTTTATGTTTATGATGGTATTAAACATGAAGATTTTTATTAAAACTTGTAGTACACAGGTATTCTGGATCAGCTTATCCAGAATACCTTATCCTATTGGTTGTAATTTTGTGTCTTGAACTACTATTGGTTGTAATTTTTCAGGAAGTACATAAAATATTGTTTAAAAGAGCACAAGATGGGAATAAAGAAGTAGAAAAAACTATTCATAATAACTGTAATAAATACACCAACCCATGTATATAACAGTAAATTTAATATAAAAATAGAATGCATTGATAACTAAAGAGTTAAAAGCAATAAAAATAATAAATAGATAAAGTTAAAAGTATATAAATATTACGGAATTAAAAGCAATAAAAACAACACTGAAATTTCAAAAGTGACTGCCTCCTTTGTTAACAGTGTAACTTTACAACCATGAAACATCCTTAAATAATACCAGCAGTATCACAACTCTTGGTACTTGTTTCTGGAGGAGCACAAGAATTACCTTCTATGTGCATGAAGACAGGAAATGGTCTGGCAGCATGCCAGGGAACTGTTTATCTTGTGAAAAGGAAATTTGAAGAGAAGAGTACCAAATTTTTGGAGAAATTTGATAATCTTTCACCCAGAAGTGCTCAGCCACAGCAGATTTCCCATAATCAGCAGACTGTATTGCTTTTATATATGCTTCCCCATATGATCTTTAAACCTACACACATTGACTCTCCTATATAACAGTCCCCCACAATCCATACATTTGATCTCATATATAGTTCTACTTGTACCCTTGATGGGTACAGGATCTTTTACCCTTGACACAACTGAGTGCGATCTTTAAACCTTGACACACTGTGTGCAGCTGCCACACAGTGTGTCTGATAAGTCAGTAATATTCTTCAGATCCATTCTGTTAAGTCCGGATAGAAAGGAATATATATGGTAGCAAAGAACGCCAATCTCCAGCTTTGTTCCTCTTTCCAAATATACTTGTCCAAAATCTTCTGGAGGTAGCCACATTTTCAGAGATCTACTGTGACATGTCTAATCTCCTCCAGTCCATCCTTAGGGCCCTAATTACACTACAGGGTCCAGTCACATTATTATGACTACCTACCTAGTATCCAAAATATGCACCTTTCGCAGAATGTACCACAGCCAGCTGCCATGGGAGGGACTCAATAAGTCCGCCAAAGGTTGCTACGGGTATCTGTGACCATGCAGACTGCAGTGCACCCCAGAGTTCCTGTAGGTTCCTTGGTGGAGGATCCATCCATTTGATGTGTCGATCAAGGTGGTCCCATAGATTTTCAATTGGGTTAAAATCCGAGGAATTTGGTGGCCAAGAGAGTAGCTTGAAGTCTTCGTCGTGCTCCTCAAACCACTCATGGACAATTCTGGAATTTGGCATGGCGCATTGTCTTGCTGATAGATACCATTGCCCCCAGGGAACATGGTCAACATGTACAGGTGTACCTGACCGGCAATGATCAATAGGTAACCATTTACATTCAAGGTACCCTCCAGAGGTATCAGCAGACCCAAGCCATGCCGTGAAAACATTCCCCAGACCAAAATGCCACCCCACCAGCCTGCCTTCTGCCAACAATCGTGTTCGGGTGGTCTGTTCTCAGCGGTTTCACGCCTAATACGCCACCGTCTATCCACTTGTTGGAGCAGAAACCATGACTCATTGGAGAAGGCCACTCGGCCGGGGTCCAGTGTTGGTATTGCTGTGCAAACTGATGCCGTTGTTTGCAATGAATGGCCATCAGCATGGGTGCTGTCACCAAGCATCTGCTCCGGAGCCCAATGCGCAACACGGTTCACTGCACTGTCATGTTGGAGACCTTTCTGGTGGCCCCACGGTTCATTTGGATGGCCAGTTGAGCAAAAGTAACGCATCGATCAGTCCTGACCAACTGTTTCAGTCAATGTTCACCTCTGGGATCAATGGCGCATGGGGCTCCACAGTTGGCACATTGAGTCGTCAAAACTGTCCCATTCGTCCAGTCTTGATACACTTTCACCACTGCAGCACGTGAGCATTTCACAAAGTCCACTGTTTCGGAAATGCTGGCCTGATAGCCAATGATCATACCTTTGTCCAGGTCTGATAGGTCATGTGCTTTGCCCACGACAGAGACTGTTACTGTGTTCACAGATGCCAAACATCAACCTTCTACTTCAACCTCTGAGGTAAATCAAATGAAAAAGTAAAACCCATTGAGAAAATTTAGAGTTTCTAATTATAAATGTGTCATTGACATAGTGTTTCCATGCGTGCATGGGGAGGAGGTGGAACTGATCAAAAAATTCTAGACTCCAGCTCTCCCATGGCTTAATTAACAACAGTAGTACTTATGAGAGCCCATAGCTAGCTGTGTTGTGAACCTGCTTATACATGACAACTTGGTATAACATAGTAGACATAATTCAACACTACTGCAAATATCCTTCATACTCAAGGAAATCCTTTCCCTTAATGCGGCATCCCTCTCCAATGCCATATGCACACACTACACATTATGTTCAATGGAGATATAGAGGGATACTACATCAAAGGACACCACAGTCTTCAATTACCTGAGAGTGTACAAAACCTGCAGGTCTTTACTGTCCTTTTTATGGTAAAGCTGAATCATCCTACAATAGGGGATATAAATTTGGCCAGTAATCCAGAGAGTGCATGTGTAGGCTGTTCACGAATGACACAATGGACCTAAGTGGAATTCCTATCTTATGAATTACTTACTTTGATCTTAGCCAGCCAAAAGGCCAAGAAGCGACCCTATCTTATGAACTTTCAGCAGGCCATAAAATCTAGGCAACTGGTAACCCATGGCATTCAACATCCAATATGTGTCCTTAGAAATCTTGCCAACCCTTCAGGATTTATTAACATGGCATTCTAATCACACCTAGGGATTTTTGCAGGTCACCCTATATATAAGTTGCCCTAAAATTTAACAGTTCCAAGGCTTTGTGATGGTAATCCACTCTGTTGAAGATCACAGTTAATCTCCCTTTGTCTAAAGGTAGGAAAACAGTGATATCATCCTGTTTCAACTCCCTAAGTTCCTTCCTCTGGATTGTTGTAAGGTTAGGAGCCGCACAAGCCTGACTCAAGGCCACCAAAGATTTAGTGCATACTTCATAGGCTGTGTTGTCTGATAGTTGTCTCACCACTATTTCAACACCCTTAACTATTTCCACTATTAGAGCGTTTGAGAATTTTGCATTGATTTCTCAACACCCTCTAATAGGAGAAATAACTGCAAAGTACTGCAAAAACCTTGAGAGGTGCATTATGGCCACAGAAGCCTATGCGCCAACAACTACCAAAAAAAAAAAAAAATATATATATATATAGTTATTGTTATTCTTTTTGTATTATCATTCTATTGTGGTTTTTTTCCAGGTATTTTCTACACATAGGTATTATAGTTAATACATTACTGGTCTTTAAGCTAGCCTAATCTCGGTTATCTTAATTTCCCATGGCCTATACATTCAGGATTTTTCAACTTGTTACGTATTGCTAAAAAAAGTCATATCAATTATTGATGAAAAACTGTAGCAATACTATTTTAAAACAATATGATATAATATTAAACATATTTATACATTTTTGTATTACATCTTTATACATTTTTGTATTACATCACATGGACGTCAATCCCCTACTTCATCGGGGGCTTTGAGCGGATTGACGGTCCATTCGTTGTAATGCATTTCTTACTTACCCGTTTCTGTTTGTGTCCGAGGTAAGGCATAAAATAAATGTAAAAATAAAAATAAATGTAAAAATTATGTAAATACACAACTAAGTAAATTCATCGAAATCCAACTACAAAACCAACATAATAAATTAATTTTAATTAAACTTAATTAATTTAACTTAATTTAATTAATTTAATTTTAATTAAATAAATTAAACCAACATAATAACATAATTTCGGCGGGAAACTTCCCTTTTTCGACTCTTCGACTCTACGACCTCCATTGAAACACATCAAGTAAGTAATGTTATTGCAATATATTAAATAAACTTACCCGTTGGGCTTTGTGTATTCTATCACAGTTGCTGTAGAAATTATGGGGAATTAATTTGGTTCATAATAAATTTATAATAAATAATACTGATTTAACTAATAACAATTAAGATAAACATGGGTCCAAAAAATTAAAAATAGAAACTTAGAATTTAGTAATTGGATAAAATAGCAAAGCTGTGATAGATACAAACAGAAACGGGTAAGTAAGAAATGCATTACATCGAATGGACCGTCAATCCGCCCGATGAAGTAGGGGATTGACGTCCATGTGATGTAATACAAAAATGTATAAAGATGTAATACAAAAATGTATAAATATGTTTAATATTATATCATATTGTTTTAAAATAGTATTGCTACAGTTTTTCATCAATAATTGATATGACTTTTTTTAGCAATACGTAACAAGTTGAAAAATCCTGAATGTATAGGCCATGGGAAATTAAGATAACCGAGATTAGGCTAGCTTAAAGACCAGTAATGTATTAACTATAATACCTATGTGTAGAAAATACCTGGAAAAAACCACAATAGAATGATAATACAAAAAGAATAACAATGTGTACTCTGTTCGTACCCATGCATTGCTAAAACAGCTACTGGGACAACAGAAAAAGCTAGAGATAGAAATAAATTAAGTAAAACTACTATAAAAGCATATTAAAAATAAAATACAACATGAATTATCATATTACAAAAGAATAATATATATATATATATATATATATACAAACTGAACCTTGTTGAACACCAGCATTAGTAGAGAAGTAAGAAGACAGAGGACCATCTACCATCAATGGCAATCAGTAGTCAGAGAGAAAATTGGATACCCAATAGGAGATAGTTTAATAAGATCAAGATTTAAAATTGCAATAATAACATGGTGTCAAATTGTCCGATTTTTAATAAATTTTAAGTATTCATCTCATGTAATACCTTTTGCAGGTGTATTCATAAAAAAAGTGTTTTCATTGTAACGTCTTTTCTTCTTTTTTTTTAATTCTGTCCTGGAACTTCAGTGTCGAACCATGTATATTTATATAAAAATTTAATGTTAAGATTTTATTCTATAATTACAAATTTTGTTAATCTTTATTGACTGTTTTATAGATTCACTGACTACAAGCACTACTACTACTACTACCACCACTAGCACTACTACTACTGCTGCAACCACTACTGATCGAGCCATATCAAGGTCGACTTTTATTAGACCTGCTATTCAGACAACCACTGCAGGAACAGTTTCAACAACAGCAGGTACTTCTCAAATGACTGCTGCAGGTGTAGCTTCAACAACATCAACAACCACTACTTCTGATACTGTTAATCATATAACTACTCCAAGAGCAACAATGAGAACAACAACTCTTTACATTACTGTTCCTTCATCACTGGAGACAACCACATCAGCAGTTGCCCTGTCAACATCCTCTGTAATATCAGGTAATTAAAATTTATACAATATTCTTGGATATGCAGTGTTACTGGTTCTATATTGCTGTGCTGGCTGAAAATTAAGAAAAGGCACATATCACAGCATTAATGGCCTGAAAAATCATAAACAATATTTAATTTAGAATTAAATATTAACTATGTGATCAGCACAAAGAATAAAAAGATTATAGTTCTCACTAGGAAATCCCAGACACGTGGAGAGTTGGACTTTGCAAGTCAGAGAAGAGCTGTTGTCTTTTTGTTGGATGAAGGTTTCCTGATTGCTCTCAAGTTGTTTCACTGATTAGGTGTTTGGTGGGGGGTGGGGGGGGGGGCACTTGAGAGCCTGTTGGAAAATAGGGCCAGCTAGTGGAAGGGATGGTGACATTCTATCTTTCTATAAAGACAATAGTGATTGTCTTTATAGAAAGGTCTGTATATTAAAAAAAAAAAAAAATACCTCTGTCTGTTGAAGAACACTTTGACCAAGTTACCACACCATCCCAGGAGCAGCCTTCTGCTGTGTTGGCTGATCTTTTGCAGAATCCTTTACTTGGAATTTGACCTTATGTTTAAATCTGTTGAATATAGGATTTAATACACTAACAGAGCATCTGGAAGAGAGTATCCCCTGATTCTTAAGGAGGGGATGAGTCTCAGAATCTGCTTAAACTTTTTTTGTTTCCTGTGAAATCCATTCACATTTTGGTTTTATGATCCTGGAAAACATTTTGTCCCATCCTGAGTGGTAAGGCAGAATTGTGATGGTGGAGAAGGAAAGAAAGCTTTCTCACTTTTGGGGGCAAGAAGAATCGAAGTTAAAGATAGTTTCTCATAGGCCTTCTCCATTTCGCTCTCTGAAATGGAGAAGACTTATGGGAACTTTCTGGAGAGTCCAGGTATTTGGGGGCTACAGGTACATGGTACCATTAGGATGAGACTCATTATTCCAAATTGGACATGAATTAGGGACATTCTATGTGGAACTGTAGTCAGGTTCAGAAAATCATTATTTTTGCAATAGTGATTTCAATCCAGGAATGGTAAGGATTTGTTGACTTATTTGTAGTTACAAGGTGAAGATTGTTCTGTGAGTTCAGGTAGGCATGGAAAACATTCAGAGTCTCTTTGACATGACTCTCAGACAAGGGTACCCACATATCTAGCACACAGTTGAAGACAGAAGGAAATTATCCACTGATCTTACAAGATGAACACCACAACTAGAAATGACAGCAAATTACCCATGTTGGATCCCTTCTTTTTGAAGTAGGGTTGGCATTTGAACTGGAAGTATTCTTGTTCAACTATTGGACCCATAACATCTAAAATGTAGAAACATATCAAGATGCATTATGTTCTACTAGATTCCAAATCTTACTCCACCCTTCAGTACATTGCACAAAACAACACAAATCTTTTCGTCTCTTTATCATGGCTTCAGAGAATGAGAATGCCATCTACATATCCAGTCCACAGCCATGAGACAGGCAATGGCATTCACAGTGAGGTTAACTGAGGGACCCTTCTCTTCTTCAAGAGAAGAGAAGGGTCACCGCGAATGGCATTGTCTGTCTCACGGCTGTGGAGGCACATCCGTAACCAGGTGGGCAGGAGCAGCAGTGCATAGCACAAGCTTCTTGATTAGACCGGGGTTCGAGCCCGTGACCACCAAATACGGAGGATGCAGAAAGGTCAGGGAATGACCACCGCATATCCTCAGAGCAACATGGCCTTAGTTGCTAATGCTCCTAAAAACCAAATAACAAACAACAACAAACAAACGGCTCTGGACTGGATATGTGGATGGCATTCTCATTGTCTGAAGCCATGCTAAAGAGACAAAAATATTTTCTGAACTCACAAAACAACTCTTTAATCTTGGAACTTGAAGTGGGAACAAATTTTTTTCATTCTTAGATGTACAAATCACTATTGCTGAAATAACCATTAATACTACAGATAGATTCAGTGGATATCCTAGTATTAGTATTAACAATGGCCACATAGTGCAAGGAAGCGTATTGCTTATGCTGCACCAGCCAAAAATAAATAAATAAAATAAAATAAATAATAATAAAAATAAAATAATAAGAAGAAGAAAATTAAAAAAATAATAATAATTAATAAAATAAAAGGAAATAGACAACCTATGCATTTCCCTCCTCCCAAAGGTTTAGTTTATTGAATGATTTAAGTTCAATCATTCAATAAACTGTGCAATCTGGGCTTGTGAGAGCCTAACCCTAAGGTGCCTCTGCACCTGCAGCCCTAATATCTGGACCTAATACTTTAAACCATTAAGATTTCGGCAGCCAGCATCCCTCCCTCCCCCAAATAAAACATTCCTATAACTTCAGATTACTACACATCACCCTATCTTACTACCCAAAGTGGGACAGAAAATTCTCCAAAATCATTGAGGAAGCATAATGTGAAAGTTTATTTCTCAGACAGCAGAAAGCTCAAGCAGATCTTGAGAGATTCCTCCCTAGCTTCCTTGGGGATCCTGGTATTCTATTTACAAGGTATTTTGCCAGTATAACAAATCCTACAATGGACAGACATAGTAGAAGAAGAAGATAAAATTTCTTGCTAGAGTATTTTTTTTTATTTGCACCAAGGAAAGTCACCACTCCCTCCCCATTCCACCAGCAACTCTGCATATATTACAGTCACAGTCTGTGAACAGAGCTGCTCCTCAGCTGCCATAGCCAGTGCCATTGGCTCTGACATGCTGCAAGACAAGTGAGGAACCTCCATCCAATAAGAAGCTAACTCTTCTCTGACTTGTGACCTCCATTTTTCCCATATGTGGACTTCCCTAGTTGGAACTATAGTATATTGTTAAACTTCTTGATGATGTTGCTAATTTAAATTAAATATTTTTTTATTAATCCCACTGTTGAAGGTCGAGAGAGAGAGAGAGAGAGATTACTCCATGTGGTAACTTGCGTATATATATGTCCATTCATTTAGAGCAGTTGTTCCAAACTGATGTGCTGTGAACCCTTTTCAGATGTGCCACAAGATTAGGAAAAACTCCATTGCCAATCACTATTTATGTATGAATGAATATGTGTCTTTTAATTTCAAGTATAACAAGAGATTGCAAACCACTGATTGAGACCATTGTAATTGTACTTTTGTGCTTAATTTTTAGGCTATTAAATGGCTTTAAGTGTCACACTATTTTCACTTAAGCGTGTCCTTATAGCTTTCATTATTATTTTAATCAGTGGTACTGTTTGAAGTTATTGAGAAATATCATTTAAACTTATTATAAATTAGAAGCATGTCCTGTAATGCCCTTCTTTCTAATAATTTTTAAATGTTTTCAAGAACAGCCACAATTTCTCCCCTCCCCAACATTCATCAGGCCTATATACATTATGTCCTATATTTTCTGTTCTGTATGTTACTTGTGTTGCCAGTAGATTATAATTCCATCACAATTCCTTCCTCTTAAAAAAAAAAAAACAAACATCAGCATCACAAAGTCTTAAACAGAGGACAGACAACATGACTGGTTTTAACAGTTAGATTCAAGAAATACCCAACTCTTAGTGTTCAGGAAATGCCTTCGTCCTCATCCCCATTTTTTTTTGTAAAGTTTCAGTTCTGCTTCTGATCTTAAAATAACTACAACAACTTTCAAAATAAGAAATTAGTTCTTTAGTAAGGCTTTTAACAGTTGTACAGAAATGTATTACAGTTGTTAATTTTTTTGAAGGCTAAATGCGCAAGGCATAATATGTTATAGGTTGAAATTAACTATATAATATTGGTGTAAATACACTATAGTTTACTCATAAGTTTAATTACATAAGTATTGTAAAGGCATCGTTTGATTTTATCTCATATTGTGGCTACCTTCACAACGAGATACCAGGTATTGCACTACTCCAAATAAACAATGCTTCTCTAATAGAGGAGACTACTGTTATTTATTCTCAGTGGGCACCACCACCCAGACGGCACAGTCTGGGTGGTGGTGCCCACTTAGAACCCAATTAACAAGAAATGCTAAAGAGTGACATGCATTAAAGTTTTCTTTCAGTCACAAATGTTGGCTCACTCATTGGTGGGCGGGCCGGTACTGTGGTAATGCAAACACGCCATCACGGTTGCGATGTTAATTCCACAATATGAAAGATGTCAAATGGTGTAGGTAATAATAATATTTTGAAGACTTAATGCACAAGGCATAATATGTTATGGATTGAAATTAACTATTTAATATTGGTGTAAATACACCAATATTAAATAGTTAATTGCACAAAACAGCACAAATATTTTTGTATCTTTAGCATGGCTTCAGAGAATGAGAATGCCATCCACATGTCCAGTCCACAGCCATGAGACAGGCAATGCCATTCACAGTGAGGTTAACTGAGGGTTAGGAGACTACTGTTATTTATTCTCAGTGGGCAAAACCACCCAGACGTGTTTCAGAGCTTATTGGCTCACTCATTCGTGGGCGGGCAGGTACTCTGATAATGCAGACATGCCATCATAGTTGCGAAGTTAATTCCACAATATGAGAGATGCCAAATGATGTAGGTAATAATAATATTTTGAAGACTAAATGCGCAAGGCATAATATGTTATGGGTCAAAATTAACTATTTAATATTGGTGTAACACCATAGTTTACCCATAAGTTTAACTACATAAGTAGTGTAAAGGCATTGTTTGATTTTATCTCATATTGTTGTTGTTGTTAGTTGGTTTTTAGGAGCATTAGCAACTAGGGCCATATTGCTCCGAGGATATGCGGTGGTCATTCCCTGACCTTTCCACATCCTCCATATTTGGTGGTCACAGGCTCGAACCCTGGTCTAATCAAGAGGCGTGTGCTATGCACTGCCGCTCCTGCCCACCTGGCTACGGAGGCGCCGTATCTCATATTGTAGCTACCTTCACAACAAGATACCAGGTATTGCACTACTTCAAATAAATAACGCTTCTCTAGTAGAGGAGACTACTGTTATTTATTCTCAGTGGGCACCACCACCCAGACATGTTTCAGAGCTTGTTGGCTCACTCATTGGTGGGTGGGCAGGTACCCTGATAATGCAGCCGACTGGGCTGGCCAGGTGGGTAAAGTGCCTGCCTGACAACCCAAAGGTCGCGGGTTCGATTCCCGCCTTGGGCTTGGATCAAAGTACTGCAAAAACCTTGGGAGGTGCATTATGGCCACAGAAGCCTATGCGCCAATAACTAAAAAAAAAAAAAAAAAAAAACCCCTGATAATGCAGACTGCCATCATGGTTGCGAAGTTAATTCCACAATATGAGAAATGCCAAATGGTGTAGGTAATAATAATATTTTGAAGACTAAATGCGCAAGGCATAATATGTTATGGGTTTAAATTAACTATATAATATTGGTGTAAATACACCATAGTTTACCCATAAGTTTAACTACATAACTACATTTCAACCCATAACATTTGAAATACACAATATGCCTTGTGCATTTAGTCTTCAAAATATTATTATTACCTACACCATTTGGCATCTCTCATATTGTGGAATTAACATCGCAACCGTGATGGCATGTTTGCATTACCAGGGTACCTGCCCGCCCGCCCGCCCGCCCACTGATGAAAGCCAACAAGCTCCAAAACAGTGCCGTCTGGGTGGTGGTGCCCACTGAGAATAAATAACAGTAGTCTCCTCTATTAGAGAAGCGTTGTTTATTTGAAGTAGTGCAATACCTGGTATCTCATTGTGAATGTAGCCACAATATGAGATAAAATCAAATGATGCCTTTACACTACTTAAGTAGTAAAACTTATGGGTAAACTATGGTGTATTTACACCAATATTAGGGCGTTTCTGTAGCCAGGTGGGAAGGAGCAGCAGTGCGTAGCACACGCTTCTTGATTAGACCGGGGTTCGAGCCCGTCACCACCAAATATGGAGGATGCGGAAAGGTCAGAGAATGACCACCGCATATGGGGAGTCTGCTGACGAGGCTACTAGAGACGGTCGTGTTCCAAGCCGCTAAGTGGATTTTTCTTATTTATTGATTTGAAATTATTGTTTTTCTAAAACTTTTGATTTAAATTTAGTAGTATAACATTATTTTGTGATTTTCTGATTAACTTGGTGTATTTATTCTTTACTCGGCCTTGTAATTGCATAAAAGTATCAGTAAAGGTTTCCACGTGTTTCAACTCCGGTACCGTTCGTAATTTTCCCGCCATTGTGATATGATAGTTGTATGCCGTACTAGATAGCGTTAGTTGAACTCGTTAGCAGTTAAATTGTACGTTTAAATAAATATATATAATGACTTAGATTACAAACGTAATATAATTAATTATATTTAACATAATTAATAACATAACATAATTAATTATAATTAATTAATAAATTAAAAGAATCATGACTCAGACCAGAGCAGCAAAGCAAAAGGCTCAAGCTAATGGAAGCGCTGTGGCTCAGAGCAGAACTGAGGGGGGGCAGTTGTCCTCTGACTCACAGCCTTATAAAATGCACTGTTTGCTTGATGTTTGCAGAGCAATCGGGTACGGGACATGATACTGCCAAGGGGGATGTCTTTATGTGTGCGCGATGCAAGGAGTGTATCGATCTCAGGCAACAACTCGGCGTTCTTGTGGGCCTATATGAGAGCTTGAAGGACAGGGTGGATGCCCTCGAAGAAACTAAATTGAGGGGCCCATCAAGCTCTCAGCTGCCCACATCAACGCCAGAGCTTGCACTTGGGCATCGCGTGACACAGAGACAACCCCCAAGGCAGAATGCGCTGGTCCCGAAGGAACTAGTAGTTGTTGGTGACTCTATTGTCAGGGAAACGGGGAACATGCTTTGTAAAAAAGATAGGTGGAACAGGACCAGGGTATGTCTGCCAGGGGCAAAGGTTGATGACGTTGTAGAGCGAATATCATCTTTTAAGGGCACAAAAGGTGATATAGTTGTACACGTTGGCACTAATAATATTAAGAGTAGGAGACCGGCAGAATTACTTAACAAGTACAGGTCACTGTTGAACAAAAGCCGAGAATTAGGGTTGAATTTGAAAGTGTCTGCAATTCTGCCCAGACACGATAGGAGGGAGTATATGATGAGAGCCTTGTCGATCAATTCGGCCCTGGAAAGATTGTGCAAGGCTCAAGGGGTAGAATTTTTTTCAGCCTGGACTGTACTTGTTAACAGGAGAGATTGCTTCTACAGGGATGGGATACACTTAAATAGAAAGGGTGCAAGAATATTTGCTGATGCTATCGAGGCAGTGTTAGGTGGGTCGGAAAACTGCTAGCTTGGGGGGAGACAAAGACCAATAGATTGACAGTAGCCACTGGCAGAGGGGAAAGAGATTCTTGCACTGCTTCTATTAGAATGAGCAGAAGCCTGAAAAACAAGATGCATGGTATTTCAGAGACTGCTGGGAGCCATTGCGGTACAAGTAAACACATGGGTTGTGTTAGGGTAGCTAAGAATAGAAACAGGTGCAGGTATACTTGCGTGTACACCAATGCTAGGAGTTTAGTAAATAAATTTGATGAATTTGAGGTATTGCTCAAAACATCAAAGGCAGATATTGTTGGGATATCAGAGACGTGGTGTCACACAGATATAAGGGATGCAGAACTGCAATTTGGGGAGTACAACGTCTACAGAAAGGATAGACAGGATAGGAAGGGGGGAGGGGTTATGCTATTAGTTAAGAAACACATAAAAACCAAGGAAGTGAAGCCAGTCGACATCGCTGGACAGTGCAGTGTTGAGTCAGTTTGGTGTGACATAAGCATTGGGAGATCAAAATTGAGAGTAGGAGTGTGCTATAGGCCTCATGACTCTGATGACTATAATAAGGAACTGTACAGGGAAATAGAGTGGGCCAGTAAATCAGAGAGTCTTATAATGGGAGATTTTAATTTCCCAGATATTGACTGGAATTTGGGGGCTGGTTACTCACACACTAGCAGGGCTTTTGTGGATTTATTGGATGATTGTTTTCTACATCAGCATGTCTGGGAGGCAACTAGAGGGAGTAATACTCTTGATTTGATTATCAGCAGTGATTCTTCATGCATTAAGAATCTGCAGATAAATGAACCACTAGGTGGCAGTGATCACAGTGTGCTGAAGTGGGATTTACTGAAAGAGGTAACTACCATTAAGGGTAAAGGGAAGGGTTATTGCTTCCGTAAAGGCGACTACGATGGACTGAGACAGTATTTAAATTCTATACAGTGGGACCAACTGATGATGTTACCAACAGCAAATTCAAAATGGGAAGCATTCAAAGAACTTATCTTGGAAGCTACTAGGCTTTACATACCAACTAAGAAATATTGTTCAAGGTTTAGGCCAAAATGGATGTCAGATGAACTAATGAGGCATATGGCAGAGAAGAAAAATGCATGGGATACTTACAAATTAACACATGACACAGAAGCCTATGATAGATACAAGTTGATATGCAACCAAGTTACAAAGGAGGTTAGGCAGGCGAAGGCAGATTACGAGAAATCCTTGGCAAGGGATGCAAAGAAAAACAGCAAAGAGTTCTTTACTTATGTAAACTCTAGAAGGAAGGGGATGAATCAGATTGGTCCACTTGATATTGATGGGTCAACTGTTGATGATCCTGCTCAGGTAGCTAACAAACTAAATGAATATTTTGCATCGACATTCACACATGAGGAGTTATTCAGCAAGGGGAATGCCAGAGGTGTATTCAACTCTAGCAGTAAGCTACAGAATCTTGAAATAACTGGGAGTAAAGTGGAGGAGAAACTGTTGAAGATAAACACAAGAAAGGCACCCGGGGTGGATGGGATCTATCCAGTTATATTAAAGGAGGCAGCAAAGGAAGTAAGCAAACCCTTAGCCATAATTATGAGAGCTTCCTTGGACTCAGGGGAGGTACCCATAGACTGGAAATGTGCAAATGTGACCCCAATTCACAAAGGAGGATCAAAGGCTGACACAAGTAATTATAGACCTGTGAGTTTAACTTCTGTTCCAGGAAAATTAATGGAGGCACTGGTTAAAGAAGCACTGCAGGATCATTTAGACAAGACTTCAGTTATAGCTCAGACACAGCATGGTTTTGTTAAGGGGAAGTCTTGCCTGACCAACTTGATTGGATACTATGATGCAGTCACAAAAGAACTGGATGCAGGGAATAACTTTGATATTATATACTTGGATCTTAGAAAGGCTTTTGATACTGTTGCACATGGAAGACTGCTACACAAATTGGAGCAGTGTGACATTGGAGGCAAATTGCTGCTATGGATAAAGGGGTGGTTGAGGGGGAGAAAGAGAGTGGTAATCAATGGACACTGCTCATCGTGGACTAATGTTATTAGTGGAGTCCCTCAGGGCTCAGTGTTGGGTCCATTATTGTTTTCTGTATTTATAAATGATATTGATGATGGTATATCAAGCTTAATGTCCAAGTTTGCAGATGATACAAAGGTTGGCAGGGTTGTCAAGGACACTACTGACACTATGCTGCTGCAACAGGATCTGGAAAGGTTGAGCAGATGGGCTGAGAGGTGGCAAATGAAGTTTAACATTGACAAATGTAAAGTACTACACATGGGAAACAGCAACCCCAGAGCAACGTATCAACTCTGTGGTACTACACTGACAGTGGTAGAGAATGAAAGGGACTTGGGGGTGATTGTGCAGGCAGATATGAAGTTCTCTGAGCAGTGCAGACGGGCTGCAAGAGTAGCTCATGGAGTATTGTCAATGATATACAGGAATTTTTCCAGCAGGGATAAGGAGGTGATTATTCCATTGTATAAGGCAATGGTCAGGCCACACCTAGAGTACTGTATACAGGTCTGGAGGCCTCATTTCAAGAAGGATGTAGAGCTGCTGGAACGAGTACAGAGAAGGGCAACAAGATTAGTGAATGGAACAAAGGGGTGCTCTTACGAAGAAAGGCTTAAGTTTTGCAAATTACAGTGTCTGGAGACTAGGCACCAGCGAGGTGATCTGATAGAGGTGTATAAAACCTTGAATGGTTTAAGCATGCTCAATGCTGATGGGATTCTTTCTCTAGCTCAGAAAAATCACCTGAGAGGGCATAAATTCAAATTGAGGAAAGACAGATGTAGGATAGACGTGCGGAAATTTGCCTTTAGCCAGCGGGTGGTTGGTTGGTGGAACAGACTGCCATCCTTTGTGGTGGAGGTTGATAGCCTAAATAAGTTTAAGGCTCAGCTGGACAGGTATTTTGAACGAACAGAGGGGTAAAGTGAAAGTGGAAGTGGGTTTTTTTTTTTGGCTGATGCTGCATAAGCTTGCTTTCTTGCATCAAATGCCTCTACTAATGCTAATGCTAATGCTAATATCCCGGAGCAATATAGCCTTAGTTGCTAATGCTCCTAAAAAACCAAAAAAAAAACAAACAAAAACAAACACCAATATTATATAATTACAGTTGTTAAAGGCACGAAATAAACTTCCAATATCTAAACCTCGGCTTAGCTGGCGAGCACTAAAATTAATACCTTTAACAAAAGATAAAATAAACCTCCAATTTCTAAATATAAGTTTAGCTGGCTGTCACTAAAATTAATACCTTTAACATTAAGTTGTATTTTTAAACAATAAAAAATAAAGAGAACCCAATTAACAAGAAATGCTAAAGAGTGACATGCATTAAAGTTTTCTTTCAGTCATTAACCCTTTTTTTTTTTTTTTTTTTTCCCAGTTATAAGATATTTTATTTACATAGTTCAGCTTTATTTGATGCTTGATTGATTTTGATTTGGTAGTTGTTGGCGCATCGGCTTCTGTGGCCATATTGCACCTCCCAAGGTTTTTGCAGTACTTTGATCCAAGCCCGAGGCGGGAATCGAACCCGCCACCTTTGGGTTGCCGGGCAGGTACTTTACCCACTCGGCTAGCCCAGTCGGCTCTTTATTTGATGTTTAATATGCTAGCCACCAATGGTTCAAATTACCCTTTGGCTTGTGTTGATTTAACTTCAACTTGCTGATGAGGTGAAACATTAATATGGATTCCATAAATTCAATATTCAGATTCCTTTAATAAAGAAAACATTCTTTGGCATATATTTTCTAAAATTATATTTCAGTGTTTAACTCTACAAGATGTTTCAAATTGTAATGAATGCATTTTATATGAATTATTTATAAAATGGGAAAGAAGACTGCACTCTGGGTATATATGAAGATGACATGGCATCTCTCAGAGGTCTACTTGCTAGCAACTCCATTAAGGATAAGGAGACTGAACAGGCAATACTTTTTCCTTCTGGGCATTATTTAAGAATTATAGCCTAAAAAAGTATGTGAACTACATTGTGAACATGCTTGGGATCAGTTGAATTTTAGAAAAGATTGTACAAACAATTTTTTGTTTTTAATTTGTTGTGTATGTTATTTATTAGCTTTAGTCTTTTGGTATTTGCATAATTGAACTTAATCTAATTTTTTTTGTCTATAATTATTCAGATGGCACAGTGAACAGCTTATTCAAAAAAAAAGTTGCGAATTTTTTTTTTTTCTTTTGGGGTGGGTCATGATTTGTCTGTTTTTTTCACATGCTCTCACTTTGTAACTGAGGGTAAGGTAGGTCATTACTTGTACTTTGTAGCTAATTTATTCTGTGTAATGTTTACACATTCTGCCTTGAAGAATGGACTTTTAGCATCTGCCTTGAAGGTGTGATTTTAAAAAAAATGGATATTACATTCAACCTTTCATGAATTTGTCTTGCTAAAGTGAAACATTTGTTAAATTACATCATAAATATTTTAGAATTTTCAAAATTTAACCTCTCTCTCTTTTTCTCTGGTACTGGATGTTGTCTTATTGCTAATACATAAGTATGTGTCTTGTGACAGGAGGCTATTAAAAAGGGATGAGGAGAAGGATACATCAGTAGGAATGTTTTGTATGTGCTCTTTAATCTGTTTAGCATCTATATATGCAGTTAATATTTTATAAGAAAAATGCATGCTGAAATAAAACAAACACCAGAATATTTCTAATCAGAACTAAATAGGTTCCACTATATTGAATGCCAAAAAGCAACCTTTAATTAGTATTAATATTAATATTAACCATGTGGTGTAAAGATGCCCTAGGCTTTTGCTGCACTGACACAAAAAAAATAAATAAATAAATAAAATATAATTAATAAAAGTAAAAATAATGATAAATAATAAAATAAAATAAACTGCCTATTTGACTCCCTCCTCCCATAGGTACCTTAGCTGACCTTTAAATTTTCTTAAGCTGTCAGCCTCAACCATCTATGGAGGCACCCAATTCCTGTAATTAACAACTTGCTGGCTAAACGAAAACTTCTTGCAATCCATTCTAAACCCATAACTCTTCACCCATAATTTGAGTTTATGGCCCTACTTCTGGAATCATTTATAAGTGAAATGCATTAATAAAATGCAAAATATGTAAAATGAAAATTAAATGTGAATATAATATGTAATATGAAAATAAAAATGAATGAGGATGAAAATTCCACCCTCATTCATTTATTTTTACCGCTCAGAGCCTTATATACCTCAATCAAGTCTCCTCTAAGGTGTCTAGTTCCCAAGCTCTATAGCCCATATATTTGAAATCTTTCATCATATGGATGCTCTTTTGCTAATCTCACCAGCCTCATTGCCCGTCTCTGGACCATTTCAAGAAGTGAAATGTCTTTTTTTTACACAATATTAAACACAGTAATACAGGCGGGCTTAAAATTGCATTATGGTGGGATTATGTCTTGAACTATCTGTGATAACACTGGCATTTTAAAAAAGTTCTCTGATGTTAACTACTGATAAGAAGTCTGATATATTTTTAATGGAAATTTCAAAAGTTACTTGAAATTTGCTCTATCATGTCAGAATTTTTTACAAATAAAAAGAAAATATTGGGGGAGATGCTTAGTTTATTTTGTTAGGGATTTTACAAATAGGTTATTTTTATGTAAAAAATAAAAATATATAAAAACAAATATCAAAGGCTATATCCTCCTGTCAAACAGAAGGGCAGGGCCATAAAGTGGATTTCCTATACTAGACTGGGTTAAACTTGCACCCTTTTTTTTAATTTATTTATTTACTCAGGCAGCTAGTTTCAGCAGGTGTTACTCATATGTAATTACACCCAGCAGTAATCAGCCATCATATTGACATTCCAATCCCCTTGGTTTTTTTTTTTTTTTTTTTTGTATTTCTTTATATCCTGATGGAATAATTTTTCCTCCTGCTCTAAACTACCTATAATTTCTGGAAAACAGCTGGATGAGAGTGCAGGAAAAAAAAGTGTACCTTAGAATGCATATTGCTGCCTGGTTTTCTGCCCTTCTCCAGCATGCCACTCACAGCCCATCTCATAATCTGATTGTTTATTGTTTCCCAAAAACTGTGTATTATTTTTAAAGCCAGTCCAAGCTTCTTGTTCAATTTGGTTCTTAGAATCTTCAAATACAGTCTAGCAGCACCCTGCAGATTTCAGGTCAAACAAAAATTTTTTGTTTTGATTTTTTGATGTAAGTGATGAGAATTTAGTGAAAACATCCTTGAAACAATTTTGTTCTTATTCAGGGCATGGAGAACTGTTTCATTAAACATGGCTTTATATGCAAAGGAGCTACCAGTACTGTACTTTGTTGCAATCTGCTATGCCTATTCTTTGATGTTGACTTTGTTTGAAAGTAGTGTTAGAGATGCCTTGACGAACACTTCCCTTTTCCAGTGTTCACTTTTTGTTTGACTATCCCACTCACACAGAAACCAAGGCATATTTGTGTAACCAGTTTGTTGGCTGAGTAGCAGACCAAAAACTTTAAAATCTCCACACACACACTAGCAACCATGCATTTTATTGAATTTTTTCCAAAAGAAATAACATTTTCACAGTTTTATTTTAAGCATGTTGAATTGGGCTAAAGGAATGGATGCATCCTCATTTTCATTATGAAGGAGAAATCCATTGAGACTTTAAATATTTCAGTGGTCCATTTCAGTTTCAGTTTGATCTGAATATTTTAGTTTGATTCATTTCCTCTTTTATCTTCCTATTGCTTTTTTGGTAGAAACTTTTGCATAAGCAGTAAAAACCTATTAATAAAAGTCTTTCACTAAATCAATAAACAGAATAATAATAAAAATGTTATTATGAAAGGTAGGAGAAAAACTATGGTTTAGGATTTCTTTCATCTTCTCTTGTGTTTTTACAGATAGCAGGATTTAAATTACTGAGTAATTTGCAATAGTTTTAATGCTCACAGCCTAATTCTCTGCCTTTAGTATGAATTGCCATGGTATTGTACTATACTACTTTTAAACAAATAGCATCATCAAAAAGTTAAGCTGCTGTTTGTTTAAAAGGAGTCCCAAAACATGCTGTCATAGTGTCTCATTTTTTTAAATAAATGGCAGATTAGCTTTAGTGATGCCAATTAATGCAGTGGGGGTGCAATACAAAGGCAACTTGTGAATCTGAAGATGAACTTCCTTATGCACAGTTCCATCCCTTGCCAAAACAGCTATGTGAGATCCTTTTGTTGATATATTTAAATGTATTTGATGAATTTCACTGAGTAGCAATATTCAACATTGTTGTGTGCATTGAACATCCATGAGAAGATCAGTATGAAACAACCTATCCATTGTCAGCTATGACCTCATTACCATGAACTTTAACATTCATTGTGAACATGCCATGACTTTCTTTGACAATATAGTGGATATACATTTTTTCTAGTCAGTATCTCTTCAAAAAGTTTCATATGAATCTTTGTCTAGTTGTTATCTTTATTGCATGGAGAGTTTGGATAGATGCTTCCATATGGTCCACATGTCATCTGTGTTTTGGCAACTTGGAAAAAAGGATAAATTTTAGGTTTGGAAGTTCTGCATAGATTAAGTCATCACAGCTTGTGTACATAAAAATGATATTGAAGCCACAGAATGTAGATGTGTGCCAAGACACTCTTAATTTATTTCTTCAATGCCCCAAATTTTTGTCGAGATACTTTTGCTGTGGTGAACCTGTGGCTTTTTACCTGGGTCAGTTCATCATCTACCTAATCCTAAGAGGATTACAGTGAAAGTGGTTATCAGAATGGCTATAGTTTCGCACAAGCATACAATGTCATTGCACGCATACTTGTAGAGAAAAGGACCACCTCTAATGCTGGAAGGAAATATGATCAATTTGCTAAAATTGACTGCTCCCCCAAATCTTTGTTTTTGACATCTCTGGGAGAAACATAATTTCTATGCCACCCAACTCCACAACAAATTAGAAGTGATATTTGCATCATAAGATTTGATTGAAACATCTAGCTTTTAACATTATCACAGCTGCTAACTCTCCAGATTTATGATAGAGAATCATTTTTATTTGATTTGACCACTTATCCTTTGCTATCATAATATAATTAATGATAGAGTTTCTTCATCTTTGCAAAAACTCAGCCTTTTCCATCTTTTTCTTTTTGCAAAAAAATGTAAAACAATTTTGCAAAAAAAAAAAAGAAGTAATTTCTTATATATATTAGGTTCTTAATTTAAAAAAAAAATTGTGAATTTCTGCTTATCTTCATTAACGAATTGGCTGTCAGATGTGCCAGTCTATATTAAAAAATAGAAAAGCAGTATTATAGCATTAGCAGAGAAATATGATGCAAGAAAGCAAGCTTATACAGCATCAGCAAAAAAAAAAAAAAAAAAAAACCCCTTCCCATTTCACCCATCCATTCACTCCAAAAGTTTATCCAATTCTTCCCTATTGTAATTGTAATCAAATGCATTACTTTAAACATTTAACTTAACTGTCCTGGCAGGCAAAAGGGCTTATGTTGCAGTCATG
Organism: Mastigoproctus giganteus; assembly: GCF_048544385.1. Lineage (NCBI taxonomy): Eukaryota > Metazoa > Arthropoda > Arachnida > Uropygi > Thelyphonidae > Mastigoproctus > Mastigoproctus giganteus. Next base: position 173,272,380 of record NC_143586.1, on the reverse strand, counting down.
TTACTAACAACAGGTAAATTAACAAAAATTTAAAATTACAGGATTCAAATTTAAAGAAATGTTACAAAGGTCAAGAAAAGTGCATATTACAAAAGCATAAAAATATCTATATAGAACGAGAGCATAATTAAAAGATGTACAACTTATTCATTACTACATCCTTTTTTTAAAGAATTGTTTACCCCATGAGAATTTCTTAATTTCAGCCTTATATGAGATCACGATTGTTGATGAAATTAAATGAATGTTGATGATGAATGGGCATGGGGCAGGAAACATCATATATATAAGCTTTCATTTTTCTTACTATTCAGTAATGTTCACGATGCACCTAGGCCGACCGGGCTAGCCGGGTGGGTAATGTACCTGCCTAGCAACCCCAAAGGTCGCGGGTTTGAATCCCGCCTCGGGCTTGGATCAAAGTACTGCAAAAACCTTGGGAGGTGCATTATGGCCACAGAAGCCGATGCGCCAACAACTACAAAAAAAAAAAAAAAAAAAAAAAGATGCACCTATCCTCATATTTTTAGAGAGATATGTCTCTCAATGGTCTCTGAGAGTAATGGAGAGCCAACTATTATTATACATTTTGAGAATGATGGACAGGACCTGACCTGAAGCAAACTAAAAATAGGTGGGAACTGAAGATATGTGTACAACAGATCAGGTTGAAAAAGGCAGTTTTTAAATTTACCTATTTCAAACATATATTAAACTGAAAGTTTAATTTTGATATTGGAAAGTGCATCCATAGAAAAAAGTTCAGAGGAATAAAAGATTTTTCAGAAATTAGTGTGAAAACATACTGAATAATGTTAAGGTCAGCATTTCATATGTGAAGTAAATTTTGTGGTACTTATTTATTATTCTACCGCCAGTTGATCAGTGCGACTTTTGTCACCATTAAACTTTTGTACAAACTACAAAAGGTAATATATGTTGCAGGAGATAACAGACAGGTATACCAGTTTTGTTTTAGAAGCTTTAATTTTTCTATGGATAACAAGTCTTTTCAGTGAGAATCAAAGAATCAATATGATCTATAGTAAATCCCAGATCTTTCCAAGTTAGACTATGGTGCCCCAGTCTATGGCTCGGCAAGACCTAGTGCCCCGAGATGGCTTGATCCAGTACACCACTGCACACTCTGAATAGTTCTAGGAGGTTTCTGTACTTCGCCTTTCTGTGTTTCTGTACAAAATCATACTGGAAGATAGAATAAACATCACAGACGTTTTTCAGTTCCTCAGGGAAATAAATTTCTATAATCTAATCTGAAACAAAATATAATCTTCGCAGTAAGCTATAGTCACTCAGTGACTCTTGGAAACTAATCGCAACAAAATACGAATACAAACAAAACTGTTGTAAAAAACCTTCCAGGTGCATTTTAGCCACAGTAGCTCTTGCGCCAAGAATCTCTAAATCAATCAATCAACTCAGATCTTTGCAGATAGAAACTTTCGAATAACCACCAAAAGAATAGTATAAAATGGAAATGGCATAATTAAATATGCTGGAGTATATAGCATTATGTAGTATTTTTTTTCCCATGCCATTATGTAACAAAAACTATAGTGGATATTTGAAAAACTGAAAATGTATTCTAGATTTTAAATACATATTACTAGAAATCGGATTATGACACTAAAACATGTCAAATCTGTAAAATAAAAAAAATATATATATAAATATGCACCAAAATGCTAATATATGCACTACAATTTTTACATTTATTACTCATTTGTTACATTTATTACTCAGTCATCTACCACCTTACTAAGTGGTAGATGACTCTCATCAACAGGTGCAATACCACCACTTTGCTTATTGGAGGCTTAAAGTGGTGGAACCCATGTTTAGTCTCCAGAGCTAAATTCCAGTCAACCCTCCCCCCCGTCTCTTCCATCATGCAGTATGATTGATGTCTTTTGAGTTTATGATGAACACCATGGCGAGATCCAAATTTCCTTACATTTTGAGGCTCCAGCTCTAAAATTGTGTTCGCAGGCTGGCCGCTAGTTAATACGCTGGACCGAACCTATTGGTAACTTTCTAGGAGGCTTCCGGACCAGCTAGTGTATAATCTTCCTTCCTCTACTCTGCCAGATAGTGACTGGAGGGAGTCCGAGTGTGTGTATACGGGGACATTGTCAAGGCCATGTTATGTCAAAGATTTGAGTATATTCTTACCATGTGTACGTCATATCCAAAAATTTCATTACTTCATACAGTTTTTTCTTACTATTGAATACACCATGAATTGTCAAACTAATAGAGCAAACTTATCTGCGAAAAGATCTAAACCTCCCAAACAGTTCCTAGTTCATTTCACAAAAAAGTACACGGGGTTCTGCCAAACCCCAGGTACTTTTTCTGACAGAATCTCAGTTATCAGTTGATTCAACCACTGCTCATCTCAGTTGCCCGAATTATTCACTGTATGATTCCATTCGCCTAAAAGTTGGTACTTGTGCATATGTCCGTTCTGATATTTCCTTTCTGAGACAGTAATTTGGAATCTCCTCTTTTTGATCTTCTCTGGCTTAAAATCTCTCTACCTCATTCTGTCAAATTCATCTGTTGAATCTACCGTTCTCTCAACTCCACTAATCACATGGAACTCTGACTTCCTCTCTTTGCAACTTGACTTTCTCCAGTCCAATTTTCCTAACAGTGAGGTGATTTTCCTTGGTGATTTTAATGTTCACAATTCCAGCTGGCTTCCGTTTTCTAGTCACACAGACCCAGCTGGTCTGTGTGACTAAATGCTGAAGCTTTTGCAATTACTAATGACCTCGCACAAATTGTTCATTTACCTACTAGAATACCGCACAATCCTAACCATACAGCCAACATGCTTGATCTTTTTCTCACAAACAACCCTTCTGAGTACACGGTCGAAGTGAGTGGTCCTTTAGGCACCTCAGATCACAACTTGGTGATTGTCTCTTCTCCAATGGAGCCTTTATCTCATGGCTATTCCCAACTTCATATTGTTTGGCATTACAAGAATGCAAAATGGGATGACCTGCACGATTTCTTTTCCTTGATCGGATTACTGTTTCAAAACTTCTGATGTCAATGTTTTCTCAGATCGTGTCAGTGAAATTATTCTTGTAGGAATGAAATCTTTTATTCCACACTCCACTTTAAAATCTTGTCTTTTATCTAAACCTTGGTTTTCCAATAAATGTGCTAAGGCTGTTCAAGAGAAGAAGAAGAAAGTTGTATATCTTAATTGGCTTATTTCCAATTCTTCAGTTTCATTTTCTGCCTACACCAAAGCTCGCAACAATTGTAAAGCAGTTATTAATCAGTCCAAACTAAATTTTAAACAGGCTAACTTGCTTCTTGTCCTAATGGTAGCCGAGCATTCTGGTCTCTTGCCAAAGCTATTGGCCACAACTTTTGTCCATCTCTGCTCCCACTTGACAAAACCAGATGGTTCTATTGTCACTTCAGCCATGGCGCCTCCGTAGCCAGGTGGGAAGGAGCAGCAGTGCGTAGCATACGCTTCTTGATTTCGAGCCCGTCACCACCAAATACGGAGGATGCGGAAAGGTCAGGGAATGACCACCGCATATCCCGGAGCAATATGGCCTTAGTTGCTAATGCTCCTAAAAACCAAAATAACAACAACATAACAACAACAACTTCAGCCATGGATAAAGCCGGCCTACTAGCATCCCATTTTTCTTTCAACTCATGTATTAATGATTTTAGTAAAACACCTCCACCATTCCCAGCACACCCTGTTCAATGCCTTCTGTGGTCTTCCGTCAAAAGGATGTCAGAAGGATTTTGACAAATCTTGATGCTAAGAAAGCTCCAGGTCCTGATGGTATTTCTCCACTTGTTCTCAAAACTTGTGCCCGTGAACTTACTCCTATTCTTTGCCACCTTTTTTTACTTTCTTATTCCAAAGGTTTTTTCTTTCTGCTTGGAAATTTGATCAAATCCAGCCAGTTCCTAAAAAGGGTGAGAAATACCTCCCATCCAGTTATTGTCCCATTGCAATTACTTATACTCTTTCTAAAGTAATAGAGAAATCAATTAACTGCCAACCCTTAAGCTACTAGAAACCTTCTGTCTGATCAACGATCACCAGTATGGATTCTGTCAGTGTTGATCCACTGGTGATATTCTGACTAATGTTATTCATTTTTGGGCAAATTCAATGGAAAAGTTTGGTGAAACACAAGCAGTTGCTCTTGACATCTCAAAGGCTTTTGATCCTGTTTGGCATAAAGATTTTCTAAACGAGCTTCCATCTTATGGTTTGCCAACTGTTTTTTGTAATTGGTTTTCCAGTTTTCTCACTGAGAGTGATGGTAGATGCTTCTTTCCCCCACTCTTTTCCTCTTGTATATTAATGACCTTCTTTCATTGACCGCAAATCCTGTCCATAGTTTTGCTGATGATAGCACATTGCATTCCACTTTCCATTTTGAGGAACCTCGCCCTGCTCAATCAGCTTCGACTTCTCGAATATCCGCTACCAATTCCTTAAATGCCGATCTCCAGGTAATTCTCCAGTGGGGCAAAGACAACTTAATTGATTTCAGTCCTTCTAAAACTCAGTCCTGTCTTATATCTCACAAAAAGGATTCTTCTGCTCCTCCTATGCTTATCTTTGGTGACACTCTGATTTCTATGCAAAATGATATATATCTCTTTTGGGGATTACCATAACTTCTAATCCCTCTCTTGGCACAAGCTCATTATAAATATTGTTTCCTCTGCATTTAAAAAATTTGTTTTCTCTTTCGCTCTCAGTGTTACTTTTCTTCCAAACAGCTGTTCACCCTGTATAAATCGCAAATCCTCCCTACCGTGGAATATTGTTCCCACACATCTGAGGCGGTGCTCCCAAAACCTCTCTCAGGCTTCTAGATTCCATTCAGAAGAAGGCAGTTAGGTTAATTAATGACTCATCTCTAACAGAGTCTCTCCACCCTCTTTATATACAGAAAATGAACTTTCTACCTCTACGGAAGTGAGTGGGCTATATTTAAAAATGTGGGCTTTTGTAGCCTCTACTTGAAATGAAAGTTCATTTCCTTTTCCATTTAGCAATTCATCTATTTTCTTTAAAGTGTGAAATCCTGAGTACTTTTCAAAAACATTATTTTTTCTCTTATTTCTTTTCCTATTCTTCCAGGCACAGTTGAAATTTGCAATTGAGCCTTTTCCATCTCGCTAATTGCACTGCTCAAAGAAAGTCCCCACGTTTCAAGTTCAGTTTATACAACTAGGCAACTGGCTAAATGTTTTCTAGCCAAAGAATCAAAAAGCATTGCCTTAGCATTATCGATAGCCAGTGAATCTACAAATTCTTTTATAGAACCAAAATCTTTAGCATAAAACAACACTGCTTGTGACCATGTTCCCCATCTTCAGAGAACAGAAATGGAAATGGCATAATTAAATATGCTGGAGTATAGCATTATGTTTCATATTTCCCTTCTTTTGAAGTAAGTACGTTAAAAGTGACTGTTCTGGAAATTTTTGCTAACTTTTTCATTGTTTGGCCAATAATGTGCGATGCTGTTTTCACATGTTCATCAATCGAATTTTTTTCCTTGCATGGAATGTTCTTTTTGCAAACAACAGAGAACATAATTAGCATTAGCATTAGTAGAGGCATTTGATGCAAGAAAGCAAGCTTATGCAGCATCAGCCAAAAAAAAAAAAAAATAAATAAATAAAAAATAACCACTTCCACTTTACACCTCTGTTCGTTCGAATTACCTGTCCAGCTGAGCCTTAAACTTATTCAGGCTATCAACCTCCACAACAAGGGATGGAAGTCTGTTCCACCAACCAACCACCCGCTGGCTAAAGGCAAAAAGGCATAATGCCACCCATAGCAAAATCTTTTCTGTGATTGGCAATCCATGATTCCATATGAAGTTTTGTAACAGATTTAATTTAATTTTTGCATGTTTATTGAAAACATTTCATTTGTTGTTGTCGTCGATTGTTGTAGTTGCATGAGAACGAATAGCAAACTAGCATTAAAACATTTCCCATGCTCAGTGAAATATTATACCACGCTAATTTAATTGTAATATAGCAACTTATTATGTACTTCTGAGATCAACATTTGAAAAAATGATCTCTAGTTAAAGAAATATGCAGTACTGCTTGTAATATTTGTGGTATATGCATTTATATGCACTAATGGCTACAATGGCCACAATATACATTTGCATATGCACACATGCAATTGCATATAATCTGAAGTCTACATTCCTACTGTGACAAATGTAATATGTATGGCAAACTCACTGTGAGGTGGTGTGCTCCATGGCATTGCAGAAAAATCTCCCTCCCTCCCTCACAATATGTACAATGCATTTTGATGGCATTAGTAAAAAAGAGAAAAGCTTTTTTTTTGTGAGGGAGTAGAATTTTTTCATTCATTTTCTTATACATGTATAGGCGCCTCCGTAGCCAGGTGAGCAGGAGCAGCAGTGCGTAGCACACGCTTCTTGATTAGACCGGGGTTCGAGCCCATGACCAAATACGGAAAGGTCAGGCGCCTCCGTAGCCGGGTGGGAAGGAGCAGCAGTGCATAGCACACGCTTCTTGATTAGACCGGGGTTCGAGCCCGTCACCACCAAATACGGAGGATGCGGAAAGGTCAGGGAATGACCACCACACATCCCGGACAATATGGCCTTAATTGCTAATGCTCCTAAAAACCAAACAAAACAAACAGCGGAAAGGTCAGGGAATGACCACTGCATATCCCCAGAGCAATATGGCCTTAGTTGCTAATGCTCCTAAAAACCAAATAACAACAAACAAACAAACCCGTGTGTAACACTAATTCTACAACACAGTTTCGCTCTAACATGGTGAGAGAATTGTGGCAAACCTCGAATAACACTGTATTTTTGAGCTTTTGTGCAGGGGAAGCTCTGCTTTTATGTTGGATGTAATATTTCAACATTTCCCTTCTTTTTTTTGAATCCCTACTTTTGGCTTGCTAGTTGTTATTCAAAAAAAAAAAAATTATTGGGAAATCCCAGTATTTCATTTTGTTGGGAAAAATCCCTGTGTTAGATTCTGTGCTATTGAACTTGTGCTGGTTGAACTCGTGAAAAAATCTAGATTTCAAAGTTTAATTACTATTGCATAACGCGCTAGGCCATCCAAAAGATTTAAGTCATCAAAACGTTGAAATTGTTCCTTCCACCTAATACAACTTCTTTAATTTACCTTTAAAACTTATTACATCAGAAAATTGTTACAATGGATTTTGGAAAAAAATTATTCCGAATCTATTGAAGTGATGGAGGCATGGAAACATTTTTCAATTGTGGACTGTATTGGAATCACAGCTTTATCACTCAAAGAAGTAAAACCAACTGTCAACATTAACTATGTGTTGGAAAAATGCATGGCCAGAGTCAGTAGTGTCAGTAGGAGGAGCAGGTTTTGATGACTACTGAAGATGTTCAAGAATTACTGGTAGAAAAAGAGGCTGGCAAAGCGATTTGGTGGAAATGGCATCAGAGGTAAACCAAATCAATTCAGAGAATGATAGCACAGATGAAAATTCTGCAGTTCTAAATTTTACACTGAAAAGCATACAGGAAGGCATCAACTTAGCCGCACAATTTGAATCTTATTTTTTGAATGCAGATCCTTCGACTGAAAGGAGCACAAAGTTCAAAATGGAGCTTCAAAAATTATTAGCTGCATACCACGAAACTTCCAAAGGTCTATTAAGTAAAAGCAAACAAGCCCAGATTACTGATTTTTTAGAAAGAGCAGAAGATACACGAAGTCTAGATTCTGCAGAAGGTGAAGATGAAGATATTCTGCAAGAGAGAAAATGTTCTCGTTTGATTGTGCTTAGCAGCGATGAAGAGGAAGAAAATTAAATGAACGTACATTATCTGTCATATATGTATGATGTTTGTTCAGTTATTACTATTTTGTAAAAAAAATTAAGTTTCCAATAGTTATAAAAATGGCATATTATTGTTAGCTTTTGGAATGTAACCCCCCCACACCTTTTGTACTGGTTCTTAGTCCCGTACAAAACGCTTTTACACCACACAAGATTTTATAGGAACCTAACTACCATGTTATACGAGGGTTACCCGTACTGCTTTACAAGCCCCAATTTCTTTATTTTAAGTAGTACTAGTACTAAGGAAACTAAGGTAGTACAGTAAACCCTCAATTTTCTCAATTAGCTCTAATTTCTGTGTCATATTTAAGTTCACATGCTTTCTTTTAACTCCTCTATCACTTGATGCCATTTTAAATTGTAAGGATTGCAAAATTATTTAATAAATAAAGTCACAATTCAGAAATCACAGAAACACTCTGTATACAACCTGACTGCACGATAGCTTGAGGCAGACCGAGACCGAAACAAAGCGAGTCAGTAGATCTGCAGTTTAGTGTCCCGAGTCGTGTTTAGCTCGCAAGTCACCGCCTACTCATATCTGTTATCTGTAATCTGGGAAAATAGCTATTTGAACACATTTTCAGAAAGAATAAAAAACAATTTCCTGAATTTGATTTTAAAAATAAAAGTAAGTAATTATCAAAACAATAATGGAAATAGGTAATTATTATTCATTTTTAATTAATAATAACACTGAAGTTTTGTATAACCTAAAAAAAAAATAATATGGTCAAGATACTCAATAATACATTACTGTATTATTATTTGTCCGGTCCGTTAAATCCGAAATCCGTTATATTGGGGTCCGTTAAATCGAAGGTTAACTGTATGTGCATAATACTGAATGTATCATGTGCACAATACAGAAAATATACTTGTACAGTGAATCTGGGTGGTTAAGCAGTTGTTTTTCAGTTAATATATAATATTAAAACTGGGAATTAAAGATACCTCTTCATAATACGAAGAACCTGACCTGGAAAAGTGGAGAAGTTTTCATATTTTGTTCAATTATAGTTGATTTCTCAATTCAATCAGGACTATGTAACCACATCACTGGATAGAAAATTAAATGTAGTGTAAGATAAAAGTTAATTGCAAAATAGCTGTAAATATATTGAAAACAGAATTGAGGCCTTTATTTGGTAATTGTCAGCTGTCAGTTTAATGATAAACCTGATAAAATTCTTTGCTTAATAAAATAAACAAAGAATTAGATGACGGGATCTTTGCACTAATAAGAATAAAGAGTTGCAAGAATGTATGTACTAAGACTAGAACATTGTGAGGTTTCTGCTACCACATCCCATCCATGACAGGGCCTGGCACATTGTGTTTTCATATACCTTTTTCACACCACTGTTGTACTGTGCTGTACTCACTGCTTACTGCATTATCATCTGACTGATTGTAGCCTAATCTGTTAGATTCTTTTCAATTGGCCTGTCAGGTCTCTCACTCTATCCAGAGATTGTTGTATGTGCACACACTACTATCCTTTGGTATGTGAGTACTTGCTTTATACAGCCTGGTATGGGTGGGTGACAGTGTCTGAGACAAAGTAATTATTTCCTTGGATGATGGGGGTTGTGTCTAATAAACTGGCCACTCAATCTACATAAACCATACTACTGCCTAGTCCATCCAAAAACTTTAATGGTCAGAATCAGGGAAAGTATGCAAATCCAATCCCGCCCCCCCCAAAGAATAGATTCACAGCTCAATTTCCTGCAACGGGACAACAATCTTACCCCCCCCCCCATCACAAAGGGATTTCCTCCATTCACAGTTCTTGTTTCATTTCTGAGAACATTTACCAGAATCCAGACATTGAACTTGTCATCATAATCATTTGGATTTGTATGTAAGGTATGGAATTTATGACTTAAATGAATAGGAGCTAATGAAACTAATCAGATGTGGCAAAAAAAGTTGAGAATAATAAAATAATAAAAAGTAATAATGACAAATAATAAAAAAGAGGGAATGCGATCTACCTATCCTGCATATCACAAGAAAAGAGCATAATAAACAATTTTACTCTGGCAAGTGACTAGTTGGGAGAATTATAAAGGCTAATAAAACTAAAAATAGATAAAATAAACAAAATTTATGTGTATTTTTTCTCATCCTTCAGTAATCTAATAGCTTGACAAGTAAGAACAAGAATCAGAAGGGGCCAAACTCACTACTTACTCTGGTGTCATTATTATTTTTTATATTATTCTTCTATTATTGTTTGAATTAGGAAACTAACATATTACTAACCATACTTGCACTTTATTTTTCACACTTATGCTTTGACTTTTTTATTGTATTTATTTATTTTTTTCACTTTTCTACCTATTAGATTACTCAACAGCAGGAAAGTATTTTTTTTATACTTCCTATATTTATTTTACCTATTTTGAGCTATTAATAGTCTTTAAAGACCCTACCCCACAATCAAGCCACTTGCTGGAGTACCAGTGTGTGTGTGTGTCACTGTAAACTTCCATTAAAATGCCCCTGTTTATGCCCTCCTTTTTTTAATGCTCTTTTCTTCTTAGCCAATCTTATGAAATGCCATGCATTTTTTGTGAATGTGAAAACATTCTCACATATATTGCTTTTTTTTTTTTAAGAGGGAATAAACTCAGGATATAATATATAATTTCTTCTTCCTATCCACTATTAGACCTAGTGGCCTGTTATGGTCTCTCTCCTTCCCCAGGGTTTGTAGTTCAGAATCTCCTTTGGATAGCATCCATCCTACATTCTCTCTACATGCTGGATAATACATGTTCTTGTATGAATCGATAAAATTCAGTATTGAAGTTGTCTCCAGTTCTGACAGGATGACCTGATTTTTTTTTTTTATGTCAAGTCTGGCATAGCCTGCGGTTTTGCACATAAAGCACATTACTGCACTAGTCAACCTTCTCCTATCCCCTTTGCTCATTGTCCATGCCTCTGAGCCATAAGCTAGGATAGGTCTGGTGTTATGTATTCGTGTCCTTGTTTTCTGTTGTAACAGATTAGGTTTAAAAATATGATTTATAGTTTTAGTTATTCCTATGTAATTGTTTACTTTGTGTTCAATATCCTTTTCTTTTTCATAGGACAGATGGTATCCTAGGTATTTTAAAGTATTAACTTGCTCAATGATATTATTGTCGATGCAGGTCTTGCTTCTTATTGGATCTCTTCCCTTGAATGCCATCACTTTTATCTTTGAGGTTGAAATTTCCATATAAATTTGCTATTTTGTTTAGTGCAAAGATGGCTTTCTGCAATGAGTTCTCATTTTCTTCTATTAGAATTTGATCATTGGCAAAAAGTAGCTTGTCTATTCTTGCTTTGTTGCTGATTTCAATGCCTGTCTTGGAGATTTTCTTTCATTATCTTATAATATGATTTATATACGTGTCAAATAGAAGTGAGGACAGTCCACATGCCTGTTGCACTGCTGTATTTATTTTCTCAGATTCAGTTGTTTCTGATTCAATCTTAATTTCTATTCTATTATTTTTACAGATATTGAAGATGGCCGTGATCAACTGACTTGGCATATTATCTTCTTTTAAGATTTCAAATAGTTTTATTTGGTTCACCTTGTCGAAGACTTTTTTATAATCTATACAATTCCAAATTAAACTTCTTTTTTCTATCAGGCGCTTGGGTGTAAAGTAAGCGCCCACATATGATCTTCCCCTGCTGAACCCATTTTGTTCTTTTCCAAGAATTTTTTCATAATATTTGTTAAGTTTCAGTTTTAAAAGGCTTGAATATACTTTATATCCAGAGTTTAGAAGACTGATTCATCTGTAGTTATTGCAGTCATTTATGTTGCCTTTTTTAAAGATTGGCATTACAAGAGCATTTTGCCAGCTATCTGGTGATGGACCACCTGCAAAAATCAAATTCAAGTAGTTTAATTTTTAAATTTTTTCCTGAATATTTCATGAACTCTGTGTTAATTCTGTCGTCACCTGGGCATTTTTGGTTTTTACTATATTTAAGCACTATTTCTAATTCTTCATTAGTGAATGTTTCTATTATATTATCATTAGATATTGTTTTAGCAAGGGGAGGATCAACTGTGGTCCATAGATTTTTATAATAGCCAATCTTCTAATGGTATTGTGTTAATTTGAACTGTTTCCTTTAGGTTATCATTCATTTGTTTTGTTACTTTATATATGCTATTATGTGGCTTACTGATGTCTTTTTCTAAGTTGGTGACAAAATTGTTCCATTGATCTCTGTGTTTTTTCCTTGTCTCTCTTTTGGCTATGGCTCTTTTACATTTCATTTTACTTTTTTATTCCACTTCATCTTCTAATTTTTTTGTTGTTATCCATTTCTTTTATGCATTCCGTTTTTCCTGAATGGTAGTGCTAATTTCTACATTCCACTGTCGCAACCCCTTTTTTCTCGGTCATTGCTTTTTCACACCCATTGTTACCTCCGCTAATTCTGAATTTTGGAAAGGTGGCTCCAGTTCTTATTCTTATTATTACTAGCCATATAGTGCAGGGAAGCCTGAGGCTTATGCTGTACCAGCTAAAATAAATTTCCGAGTTACCCTGAGAGAGAGAGAGAGAGAGAGAGAGAGAGAGAAGGGAATCACCAAGAAAGATAAGAATGATGATATCCAGCTTAGGACCCTGGGTGTGCAAAACCTATACTCACCAAATGTGAACCCCTGAGGATTATTATCTTCTCTGTTTGCTCCTGCATGATAGTTTGTTGTCAATTTCTTATCTGTTTCTTGTTGGTGTTTCTTCTGTATTTTGGAATCATTTAGAGTGCTCACTTTATAAAGGCATTCTTGTGGCAGTAGCTCCTTTTTACGCCTCAGCCACGATGGAGAAAATCTCAAGGTAGTCACAGTTAAGAAGTGGTCTGATTCTATTTCATATTCTCTAAAAACTCTTGTTTCAAGTATGAATGTTCCTACTTTGCTGTTTGCCAAGGTATAATCTATAATAGATTTTGTTCCTCTTGTGGCCCATGTATATTTGTGTGCATTTTATGTTTAAATATTGTATTCATTATTCTTAAATTATTATAGATTGAGAAATCAATTAATCTTTGGCCATTTCTATTTTTGATTGATTCCCCAGAGTTACCTATGTGATTTTGGATTTTTATATTTCCTACTCTAGCATGTCACCCAGTAGGACAGCATGTCATTCTTATTTACTTTTTCTATTATTCTTTGAAGTTGGCTATAAAATTCAGAGCTATCTTCCTCCCTGCCTTCTTCTGGTGCATGTAAGCCTATTATTGTTAGATAACCTCTTTCTATTCTTTCACTGCAATAGATTTAATTATTTATTTTATTTTTAAGTGATTTGTGAATCTTAATTGACACTCCTGATCTTGCTCATTCCTCTTTGCTAACACCGCTGTAAACATGGATGTCATTATTCGTTTCTTTTGTTCCCCGAAGCTTCTTTTTTGCCTCCGTCAAAACAGCTATCTTAATTTTCTTTTGTGTCAGAATATAATCAGTGTGATCTACTTTGTGAGTTATACTTCTAACATTCCAAGCAGCAAAGAATGTTTTTTCCTTTTTCCAATTGTTGTACTTAACCGAGTCAGGGTTGTTTCCATCCTAGGCAGTCCTGAACTTTTTCCTTTGAGACTTGAAAGGAGGTGAAGAAACTTGTAGGTTGGGTACTAGCCAAAACACAAGGTGTTCAATGACAGGGCTGCTGTCTCAGACTGTCGGACCAGTCCAGTTGGCATTTCCTCCAACTAAAGATGTTATCCCCGGCAATACCTGAAAATAATATATATATATATAAAATTATAATATGTTATAATAATACAGTCCATTCCGGTTATTTGGGACACATCGGGACTAGAGCATTTTGGCCCAATTAAACGGCTGCCCCAATTATCCAAAGTTTAACGTAAATAGTTAAAAATACAATGTACCCCCCCTTTACAATTAGTTCACTGTACAATCAAATCACGTTATGACGAACTCACCATAGTAAAGTACCGTTCACTATATGATGTGCAGTAAGCACCGGTCATTGTGATCACGTTTGTGAATTGAATTTTAATTCTATTAAACAGCAATTCTAATTAGCGAAAATAGGAAAAATATTATCCACAGGCTATAAAAGCAAAGATATATTAAGCACAAATTTACCCTTTATTACCTTACCAATTAAAAAATTAAATGATACGTGAAAATCGGAAGAATATACATGATAATCGGAATAATTAATACGTACTGCAATATGTACATATGAACTAGTTGACATTTCTGTTCACTGACATTTGTGGGCTGGGGGTTAAAATTTAAAACAGTAAAAAGATAAGCAATCAATAACAAAGAACACGACACACACAAATTGCAAATAACACGATACGTTCAAGTGAGAACCGAGTAATGAGTTACAAAGCTTTAAAAATAGGAATGAAGAGAAGATCTGAAAATTGATTTTTTTATATGATTGAAGATTTCATGGAAGTGTAAACACATTTTACCATAATAACCCACAGAATTCCAGCTGTCGGTATTATCGCAAATTTAGTAAGATCAAGTTTACTGTCCATTTATGATAGATTTCACTAACAGAAAAGCCCAATAAACAGGTGACTGCTAATTGTTTTTATTGTTTTGTGGTTGTGACCTCCAGAATTTTGACCGAACCACGTGGTACCACCGGAGACAATCATAGGGTAATCTCCAGTGCTGCGGTCTCCTGCCCCGATTAAACGGCATGCTGTCCCAATTAAGCGAAGTAAACCCTGGCTATTTTCTCGATTGGTTTCTGTTTTTTAAGATTTACCCTAAATAAATGGCTACCCCGATTAACTGGTGGCCCAAATAACCGGAATCCACTGTATATATATACAGGGTGTCTCAAAAATATTGGTACAAACGTTTAGGGAAGGTAGGTAACATCTAAAGGAATGTGAATTGCATAGAAACCCAGAACTGGAAACGTCACGCGAAAGTAGTAGCAGAGGCACAAGAAGCAGAAATGACACAAGACAGTAATTAGTGGCAAACATTTATTTGACATAATATTAATAATGGAGTACGAGATGGATGCATTTCATGATGTTACAACGGATGCTCGAAGGTTCCATGAGACCCGATGCATGCGTGACACCGACGCAGCATGGATTGGCGGGCGTGGTCGAACACACCTGGAGTTTCTTTGACAGTAGCAGCAGCGCAGATGAGTCTCGCCACGAGATCCATTTCTGTCTCCACAGGCGATTCATACACGATAGATTTGAGGGCCTCCACAGAAAGAAATCAAGGCTCGATAAATCAGGTGAGTGGGGGGGCAGGCAATGGGTCCACCATGGCCAATCCATTGATGCCCAAAACACCTGTTCAAACGTTCACAAACACACCTTCCATAATGGGCAGGCGTCCCGCCATGTTGAAACCAAATGTTGCATCTCACATTTGCTGGAACGTCGTCAAGTAACCCTGTTAGAACTTGTTCAAGAAAGATCCGATATTTAGCGGAGTTCATGCGGGATGGTAACAGGTATGGGCCGACTAAGCAGTCACCGACCATACCTGCCCACACATTTATTGCAAAGCGATGTTGTGCGGCATGGGGGCGAACACCGTGTGGGCCCTTTGCTAATCCATATACTAGGTGCATGTCTGCCAGCTCACAGTTCGTATATCGATGCATGCTCTTCGTTCGGCGACTACTGCTTGAATGAGTAAACCAGAAATTTTCCCTCCTGCAAACTGATGAACAGCGGCGTGTACCGACTTACGGTGACGTTTCCGGTTATGGGTTCCAGTGCGATTCACATTCCTTTAGATGTTACCTATCTCCCCCAAACGTTTGTACCAATATTTTTGAGACGCCCTGTATATATAATATAACCCACCTTCTTCTTGATTTTTGGTTTTGGGAAAGGAATCATCCCTTTCCAAAACCAAAGCAGGCTCAATTCTAGGAATTATAAAAATCTATACAGTATTCTATTTATATTTCATATTTAACATGAACCTTTGAAGGTAGACAGACCACTCTTTACAACTCAATGTCTTCATTGCTGCATTTGCATGCTCTCCTCAGCATTTTTTACATTCAACATCTGCTTTCCATGTTGGTATAATCAGTGTCTTTTGTATGTACAGTAATTAGTGTCATTTATTATTATTATTGCTCTTTATATTATTTCTCCCTGATTGGGGGTTCCATCTCGTGACGGGTATTGCTACCAATTACACAGGGTGGTTGTTGTTATGTCAGGTGTTACTTTGGTCTAAGAACTCTCTGACTATCCTACATGTGTTCAGGATTGCGACTTTCTGGAGTTCCTTGTAGGGAGACCTATTGCTGCTAGGCTGTTGTGTAGGGTCTTTGGCACCATACCTGTGGTTTACATGATGATCGTTACTTCTTGCATATGCCACATCTCTTTGATCTCCTGTCTTAGGTTTGCCTACTTCCTGATTTTTTCCCCAAGGGTTGCCAGTGTTGGGTACCACTATGTCAATCAGATAGGTAGCCTTTTCCTTCTTGTCCACAAGGGTTATGTCCGGTCTGTTGTGCGGGATTGTTCTATCTGTTATTATGGCATAATCCCAGTACAGCTTGTGGATTGGGGTCTCTTGTACTGCCTGGGGTTCGTACTTATAGTACGGTACACTTTCTTCGATCAACTGGTATTTCCTTGCTACTGATGTATTATTCAGGCTAGCTGGTCATGTCTATGAGTGTACTCAGTCTGGGTGATCACTTTGCATCCTGCAGTGATGTGTTGGATCATTTCTGAGGCCAAGTGGCATCGTCGGCATGTGTCATCGAACACTCCGGGTTCCTTGATGATGTATTTTCTTTAGTTCCTGGTGTTGATTACCTGGTATTAGATGGCAAGCATGAATCCTTCATGTTTTGGGGAAGAGCGTCCCACTGGTGAGCCATGCATTGGAAGCAATTTTATCTATGTGATCTTGATGGAGATCATTGTAGTGTCTGCCATGGAGTCTTCTCTGCCCATCTTTCCCGCTTGATTTGTGCTTCTTAGTTTGGAGGGGACTCCTCGCGAGGTTGAGTGGGGTGTACTGCTTGTCTATCTTCCTTATGGCCTGCTGGAGTGCTGCTGTGTGTTTCTGGAAGTAATCCTTCAGGTTAGCAATCGCTGTCTTCGGTTGCTTATTAAGGTCTATCAGGTCCCTTCCTCCTTTCCGGGCAATTGTCAGTCCCTCCACGGCTGATTTCGGGTGGTGTTTGTGGCTCTTGGTCATCATTGTCCTTGTCTTTTTCATGATATCCTCCAGCTCGGTGTTAGTCCAATCTATGACCCCGAAGGAGTATGTTAGTACTGGGACTGCATAGGTGTTTATGGCTTTAACTGTGTTCCCTCCATTCAGCTTGGCTTTCAACGGGCTTCTGAGTCTCTGATGGTATTTTTCGGTCAGGCAGGCCTTAATTTCCTTGTGCTGTAACTGCTGAAGTATTTGTAGGCCTCTTCCTCTGCCATGCCTTCAATCTCTCTACCACTCTGCAGCTGGTAATTTCGGTTGACTATTCCCTGGTGTAATCCGTGTGTCTTACATTTGTCTAGACCAAATTCCATCCTAATATCATTGCTGAATTATTCGGTGATCTGGAGTAGTTGCTGGAGGTGCTTCTCGGTTCCCGTGTAGAGCTTGATGTCATTCATGTACATCAGATGAGTGAGGATGTACAGGTTCTTCCTTCCTTCCTTTGAGGTTATATTCGTACTTGCTACTGTTGAGCATGGTGGATAGTGGGTTAAGTGCTCGACAGAACCACAATGGACTCAGGGCATCTCCCTGAAAGATTCCTCTCCTGATGGGAATTGGCCTGGTTGTGATGTTTTTGACCTTAATGGTGGTACTCCATTTTGCCATTGTTTCTCCTAAGAAGTTTGTCACTATTGGATTGACTTTGTAGATGTTCAGCGCCTCTATTAGCCAGCTATGAGACACAGAGTTGAAGGCCTTGCGGTAATCGATGTAGGCTGTGTACATGTTGTGGCGCTTCTTGTAGGCTTGCTCCATAACCACGGAATCTATGGTTAATTGCTCCTTGCATCCTTTGCTCAGCCGCTTGCATCTTTTCTGCTGTTCGGCCATTATGTTCTGGCTCTCCAAGTGGTCTGATATCTTCTTGGTTATGCAGCTGGTCAGGATCTTGTACATTGTTGGGAGACAGGTTATTATTATTATTATTCTTATATTATTTCTCCCTGATTAGGGGGTTCAACCTCGTGATAGGTATTGCTACCAAGTACACAGGGTTGTTGTTGTTATGTCTGGTGTTACTGTTGGTCGAGGAACTCTGACTATCCTACAGGTGTTCAGGATTGTGACTTTCTGGAGTTCCTTGTAGGTGTTCACTGGGCGATCTATTGCTGCTGGGCTGTTATGCAGGGTCTTTGGCAACATACCTGTGGTTGACATGATGATCGGGATAGTCGTTACTTCTTACATATGCCACATCTCTTTGATCTCCTGTCTTAGGTTCATGTACTTCCTGATTTTTTCCCCATGGGTTTTCTGCAGGTTGCCAGTGTTGGGCACTGCTATGTCAATCAGATAGGTAGCCTTTTCCTTCTTGTCCACAAGGGTTATGTCTGTCTGTTGTGTGGGATTGTCCTATCCATTATTATGGATAGGATAGGTCTCTAGTACTGCCTGAGGTTCATACTAGTAGCACTGTACACTTTCTTCGATCAACTGGTATTTCCTTGCTAGCTTCTGATGTATTATCCTGGATACCTGGTCGTGTCTATGAGTGTACTTAGTCTGGGTGATCACCTTGCATATTATTATTATTATTGGCCCTATGGTGCAAGGAAGCCCGAGGCTTATGCTGCACCAGCCAAAAAATAATAATAATTCTGAGTTACCCTGAGAAAGAGAGAGAGAGTGCAAGAGTCAGAAGCATTGGCATTAGTAGAGGCATATGATGCAAGAAAGCAAGCTTATGCAGCATCAGCCAAAAAAAAAAAAAAAACCATTCCCATTTCACTCCCACCGTTCGTTCCAAATACCTGTCCAAATAAATTAAATTTATTTACTCTATCAACTTCCACAACAAAAGATGAAAGTCTGTTCCACCAATCAACTACCCGCTGGCTAAAGGCAAGCTTCCGCACATCTATCCTACAACCGTCCTTCCTCAATTTGAATTTATGCCCTCTCAGGTGATTATTCTGAGCAAGGGAAAGAATCCCATCAGCATTGAGCATGCTCAAACCATTCAAGGCTTTATACACCTCAATCAGGTCACCTTGCAGGTGCCTAGTCTCCAGACACTGTAATCTGCAAAACTTAAACCTTTCTTCGTAAGAGCAACCCTTCGTTTAATTCACTAATCATGTTTCCCTTCTCTATACTCATTCCAACAACAAAGTAGAAAGGAATCACCAAGAAAGAGTAGAATGATGATATCCAGCTCAGGATCCTGGGTGTGCCAAGCCCTTACTCATCAAATGTGAGCCCCTGGGGTTATTATTATTCAACATGGTATAATAAATTTCATAGATAGATTATTATTATTATGTAAATACATTATCCCCACATTATGCAGTAATACACAAGGTATGTTTAGTTTAATTTAATATATTCGTTTTAAATTCATTTTTTAACAACATGCAAAAAAAAAAAAAATGAAGTGTAGTACATTTTTTAGTGCATTAGGTGCGCAGGTTTTGAACTCACGTAAGAATAATAAATATTGCAAAAAGTTAAAGAATCAATGTTATCTACCAAAATATTGATGAAAAATAGCCTCCAAAGGGGGGGGGGGATCTCACTTGTAATGCATTCTCGCTTATAGCGCACTTCTGCCTAATCCCTAAGTCCTGTAACAACAGTTTACTGTATAAATATATTTATTTAAGCTGGAAGGTAGGAATAATTAAATATGCGTCCAAAGAATATTTAATTATGCCGTGGAGACACGTATCACGGCATAATTAAATCTATAAAGACCACGGCTCAATGGTAATTCTAGAGTAATTACCATTGAATATATTTAAATGAATTGCGTTGTAGAACATGGTTTGATATATGAAAGGTATCATCTGGACTTTTGGATTTAATGACGTGGTTTCATTTGGTAGTCGAGCAGGATTTTAATATATTATAAACGCTCATATACATGTAATATCTTTGAAAATGTGTTGAATTCTTAATCCTCCAAATAATTTTTCTAAGTCATTTTGTGTACGTGTTCATATACAGAAACGTGTATATGATTGTTGTTTATTTATAAATGCAAGAGAGAGATGAGTCAGGTAACACCTCTACGTATGCACTACTGACGTCTAGCCCATACACAATTCCTTTTCGAAAGCAGCTGTTCCGTCCACCCTCGTGTGTCCTTGGAACGTGACTCATCCGCTGTTTGTATGCGAGGGTTACGACTTCGGCCTTCCGACATATCGAACATGGCTGCAGTGGAGGCGTGTTGCTTATTGTGGATAATTTTAGTGTTATTGCAGATAAACACCGCCGAAATGCGAACTCAGGACACAGATACCTCTCTAAAAGGTAATCACACAGTGCAATATAACATAAAAACCCGATAATATGAATTGCGTCATAGGACATGGTTTTATGTCGGAAATTACCACCTGGGGTTTAGAATTAAAAACGAAGCTTCGATTTGTTCTCTGGTAGGATTTGGTATCGAAAATGTCACAGAAAATATATTCGTTATCTGAACAAATCAAGTAAATAAGTGGTGTATAGCTAGCAGTGAGTCACTAATTAATTGACCTCTGTTTATACTGATTGAATATAAAATAAAACTGCTGTTTACTTTTAGAAATATGCCAATTTGTATCATGGTTATTTTGAATGAAACTCGCGAATTACTAATTATTTCAATAAAATCACCGCAGAAAGAGGGGAAAATATATAACGGAAGTTAAACCGTTTTCAGAAATATATTTCCTCGGAGTAGTCATTACCAATTTCTCCTACGCGGTCGGTCGGTATTCGCCACTAGTATTTTTTCTGAAAAATACCGCTAACCCTCCCCATACATGTTCCTTTCCCAGTTATATTTTGGCTTAAAAGAATATATGAGATGTTATTTATTTATACTTTTAAAAAAGTATAAAATGTAATTTTGTAGTGCCTGTAATTTTGATAAATATACTTTTAAAACCAAACCTTTTGAGTAAATCGCACTACCGCTCATGGGGTTCTGTCAGTGATATACTAGAACTAGGGAAGTAATTATATAAAGCAATGTTAAAGTAGCATCTGGAATACTATAACAGATGTATAGTATTCCAGATGCGATAAGAATACTATACTATACAGATCTGCTTTGAAAGGGAGCGAGAAGAGCAGATATTAGTTGAAGGATGCAAAAAGGTGTTCTTACCAAGAAAGACTAGTGTTTTGTAAATTGCAACATCTGAATGTTTGCAGTGTACACCATTCCATTATGCATCTACAAAATAGGAATACTGTATATCCTATTATAAGTTATCCTATAGAGAATGGGAGGTCATAATCCCACTGTATAAGGCAATTGTAAGACCAAATTTGGAATAATGTATTCAGGTACAGAGACCTCATCTGAAAAAAGACATCGAGCTTCTTGAAAGGGACCAAAGACAGGCAACTTGAATGGTGAGATTGGCAGAAGGATGAATATATGAGGAAAGACTCCGATTATGTAGGCTGCAGAGCTTGGCAACCAGGCACCCCAGAGGTGACCTGACTGAGGTTTATAAGGCTCTGAGAGGGATTAGTAAAATGAATGAAGATGGAATTCTCACTGTTATAAAGAATTCCAGAACTGGGAATCATAAATTCAAATTACAGGGGTTGAGCTTTAGATTAGATTGTGGGAAGTTTTCATCTAGCCAGCAATTCATTGATTGCTGGAACATGTTGCCCGCGCAGACAGTTGAGGCTGACAGTTTGAATAAATTCAATGGTCAGCTGGATTGTTACCTGTGTGAGGAGGGAAGCATATAATTTGTGTTTTCTTGTCTACTTGATTTTTTTTTTTTTTTTTTTTTTGCTAGTGCAACAAAAGCCTGTGGTTTCCTTGCCTATGGTCACTTTAAAGGGACATAAATTTAAGGAAAAAAGATGGTTACAGGATAAATATGCAAAAATTTTGCCTTCAGCAAGAGAGTACTTGGTTGTTGGAATAAACTTCCACCTGGTGTTGTGGAAGTATAATATGAATAAATTTAGAAGATTGGATGACTTACTTGCCCTTGAAGAAATGGAAAAATATAATTTTTATTGGCGGATGCTGTACAAGCATCTGCCAAATATGAGTATTGCATGAAAAATACTTTCTTATTTCATTTTGTCATACTCATATTAAGAAGAGAAAAAGATGAATATAATGGTGTATTTATGTGGTGTATATATAATCATGTACCAATATATAATGGTATATTGACATGAGATTAAATTATTTGTTTATTATTATCGTAAAAATATAGATTTTAATAACTTATTAAAAATAAAAAGTAGCTTTTTGGGTAGTGTTCTCTCTCTCTCTCTCTCCCTTCCCCTTCTTATTTTAGAGAGAACTAATATACACACACTAAAGGATATAATTAGCAACTTATTGACAATAAGATAATTTTGTGAACTACATACCTGGTCACTGAAGCCAACATTTATTTAGTATCCTTCCCAAATGTCATATTGACAGCATTTTCTAAAAGTAATGCTGAAGACAGGTTGCTGTTAACCTAAAACTTGGATAGGCCCAAATTATATTTCTGTTAAAAAATATTTCTTAATTTTTATATTAACAGGCTAGTTATATTTGCCACATGAACAGCAGTAAAATTATACCATAAATTAGTGACTTATTTTCAGTGAGTAATCACATATATATTAATAATCACACATATTAGTGACATGAGATAAAACCTATAATTTCTAAATTGTATAATTTAGAGGGGAAGGGTTGCAATATACAGATATAATAAAAAAAATAAATAAATAATGAGATAAATTGGAGCATTCAGACTCTCTGTTACTGGGAGTCCTCAAAGCAGTTGCCTTGTCTTTAGTACTATTAGGATAAAACCTGTTGGAAACACCCTTTCCTACCACCAAATTATTGAAAGGGGGCAGCTTGATCTATCTAATTTGATTTGACTACTCATTTTGAGTAATTCACATGTCCAGACTTGTCTCCCGCTTTAATTAGTTCTTTGGGATATCAAAAGACCTGCACTTTATTAGCTTATTCCTTATTTGACTCAGTACTCTTACTCTCTATTGGGCATACATCTCTTCATAAAACAATTTCAACTGGCAGTCTTCAAGAAAAATTTTTTTTATTGTTTTCTCCTCCTCCATAATTCTTTCCTTATTTCCCTCATGAAGTTAATTTTGTTATATATGTTGATAATTTAAAAAGATATGAGCCATCCAAAAGATGCTACTACCAAGTACTAAATCGTTATCTTGAAATAACTAAAAATTTTTTTTTATCTGAAACAGCTTAAATATAATGCTTCTCTGCATTAACTTTTGCAATCAATCATTAGAGGATGTTGTGGTCCCTCCAGCAGTTGGGCACGTGCTCTTTAGAAATGACTATAACTGCCCATGTAGTCAATCTAAAGTAACTAATATTGCTTTTAATCAGATAACATCTTTCATTAGGATCTGTTATCCATTAAAAACTTGAGGCACTTCTGTGACCTGTTTTGGAACTTATTTATTCCATCATCAGACAACAGGTAGCCCCATAAACTGTACTGCTTTGTTGTAATTCTGTTAAACTTTACATTCTTTGACTGACATTTACTAGTGTCATAGTGATTGATTAATAATATCATTTGACCAATTATCACAATAGCCAGTGAATCACAAATAAAACTGATTGATAGATTCATTCAACCAGCCAGTAACACTGGAAAAGTTCAAGTTCACCAAAGCATTTTTCTGTGTATCCTTTAACCTTCCATCACTTGCACCCTCGATTTAACAAACATGCTTGCATGGTGTCTGTGAGACACCCTTTTTTGTTTTATTTATAAAAATAAATAATTTTTAGCTTTTTTAGAAAACCGTGATCTGCTAAACTTGATTAAAAACATCGGATGAAAATAAATGAGTGTAACAAGTAATAATAAAAAGTTTACTCGTTTCAAGGATTGAAATGCAAATGCTCGTGTGGTGCCTACCAGATGCAGTGTGTACATATATAGTATTATTTTTAGTAAAATAATAAGAGGAGTTTACCTCAGTATAGTACGTAGAACACTTCCGTATGATACCCTCCAGATACCCTCCAAAAAAGTTTAATGATTTTGTATCCATATCTTCCCTTTCCAATGTAAATTTGAGTCTAGAACGAATATTATTAAATCATTAAACTTTCTAAATTTCACGCTTACCCGGGACTCGAACAAAATACAATTTAGCATCTATCGTAAACCTACAAACACCGGTATGCTTCTACATTATAATAGCTATCACCCGTTCACCTACAAAAGATCGATTATCTTTAATCAATTTCTTAATGCCTATAAATATTCAACGACGGATTCTGCTTTGGACTCAGAAATACAAATATTAACTAGCAGATTCTTAAACAGGGGTTATTCCATTACCACAATAAACCGAATTAGGGTACAAGCTAAGGATAGGATACAAAATACTACACCAATCAACAATAGTAATATCAAAAAATACTTTATTTCTGTCCCATATGTTGAACAGTGGCACAAACAGCTTAACAGATTCTTTAAAGATACCGAATTTAAAATTGTAGCTAGGCCAATACGGAAGTTACACACTATACTGAACAATCGTTCGGTTCTTTCAGCGTTCGCAACACAAATTAATGATCTGGTATACAACATTTCTTGCGGTGATTGCGACTCGTCTTATCAGGGTTCGACCCGATTTTCTCTTAATATTCGTGTAAATCAACATGAAGCCTCAGTTCGTGCTTCTCGTTCAGCAGCGTCAGAATTAGCCTTTCATGCCATTAACGAAAAACATACTTTTTTATTTAACGAGGCCAAAATACTTAACGTTCAACGTAATTATACGCGACTATTAATTGCAGAAACCGTTGAAATTAAATTACACGAGAATTCGGTTAATGTTCGGCGGCCATATTTGATCTCCGATGCGTGGACCTTTACGCGCATGCGCGAAGACAAATAATCTCTATTTAAGTATCAGGTTTAACCCGATTCGGTAATTTTCATTCCTGTGATCACGACATACAGTCGAAAAGCATAGTCAGCTTCAGGAAGGGAAATCGTTTTGAATATTTTCGTTTGATTCTTTTAATTGCGTTAATTTGATTTTTAATTGTTTTATATTGATTTGAATTGTGTTAAATTGTTTATTTAATTATTTATATTTTACTCTAATGTACCGGTAAGTTGTAGATTTTTTCGTTTTTTCCGTTTTAATTTCTGGAGGGTATCATACGGAAGTGTTCTACGCACTATATTGAGGTAAACTCCTCTTATTATTTTACTAATATTATTATCTACGTAGAACATATTGAGTAGTACAGCTCTGATTCATACTATCTAAGTATTATTTTTGTTATTGTTATTATTATTATTTTTTTCATATTTGGTTAGTAAAACTAAAGCTACGGCAAGATTAGACACCTATTTCTTGTGTCTCACAAACACCATGTGGGAGAGAGTTCCCTAGAAGAAAAATAGATGCTTCTAATTACCTGGTATCTGTTAAACACCAAACAAAATTTAATGTCTCGCAATTCATAGTACCTTGAAATGGAAGCAGAAAATACTGTATAAACAGTTAAAGAGAATTGGAAGAAATGCATTGACCACTTAATTGCTAAAGAAAAGAACCTACGAGACATGAGATACAAACGATATTCTTGTCAATACCGACCAGACAGGAAATTGCTTAAAATTTTTTAAATTATCAAATTAAGTCAATCTATATACATATATATATATGAAGTTATGTTGAAGAATACGAGAAATAGAAAAAGAGAAAGAGTGACATTCAAAAGACTTCTATTTTTATTATTTTATTTTATTCGTAAAACTTCTAATATATCAGATAATTTTCTAATCATTATTGGATTTATGAAATATTAGGTATTCTAAAATTTCTTCTAATTTACATCAAATATCACTACATACTAAAATTTCTTTTAATTTACATCCAATATCACTACATACTATAATACCAGGATCCTTACTAAAAGGTCGGGCAATTACGCTCCCGGTAAGTCCAAAGTATCTATATAATATTCTGTTTCTATGCTTTTGCTTTCTCCTCTAATTTTTATACCTCAAAATCTATTAGAGCAATTTGAGGGAGATTTTAGGCATAAGCCTTCCTTTTCACTTCATAAATAAATAGTTGGCGCTCACATACATTATTCACTTCCATTATTTTTATTATTAATTTTCACTGCTATCTGTCGGGCTAGCAGTTATTCTGCCAGTTTTCTGCTAAATTTAACATATATTAAAGTAATTAAACCAATTTGATAATATATTCAAAGTAAATTCTCAGTATATTTGAATAGAAAAACTGGCCGATGGCAAACAGAAACAGATAGCCGCAGCTAATTATTGATGGGATATATTGAGTGGAGCTAGCCCTAGTTAACGTTCCATTCAATGTATTCATATATCTATAATTAGCTATATCATCATTTTAATTTTACTATTTTATTTTATTTTATTCTATGTGTTTATTTATAGGGTACAACAAAGAAGTCTAACTTAGGTTACCTAAATACTTGGTCCTTTGAATTAATGAGTATAGTTTTCACCCCTAATAATTATATTCTAAATTCTCCAATTTATCCAGTTGGTATTATAATTAAACAAAAAAAAAAAAAAAAAATATATATATATATATATATATATATACAGGGTGATTCACTACCAGTGCGACAAACTTGCAGGAGGTGTAGGAGGCACAAAGACGAATCGGAATCACATAGCATTGCAGGGTCCGAAATGCCTTCGTCATGCGGTAGAGAATGTTGAACGGGAGGTTGCGTGAACAGCGATCCCACTGGAAGTCAGCATTTGCAAACTGTTTCTGTTGAAGAAACCAAGTAGCAAAAGTCCTCTGGAGTGGATAATCCGCAGGCTCCAATGATTGGACGCGTTGCAGATGGTATGAACTCATTTGGTTTGTTGACAGTATCCTCCATACAGTGGATTGGGAAATACCCAATTGTTGGCCTATCACTCGAGTACTCGTACTCGGATTGCCTTCTGCAAGACGTAGGACATTCTCCTCATTGTCTGGCGTCCTCATCGTTCGCTCTTGATTCATGGTACCTCTCGTGAAACAACCAGTCTCACGTAACCTTCTGTGCACATGTGTGAAAATCGTATGATGAGGAGCACGCCTGTGCGGGAAACGTTCCTGGTACAAGCGTAGAGCGGCATGCCCGTTACAGTCCGCAGCTCCATACGCGAGGTGCATGTCGGCCAGTTCAACGTTTGAATACTCGTCCATCCTACTGCCTTGGGAACTGGTTCGCAAATGCTGACTTCCAGCGGGATCGCTGTTCATGCGACCTCCCATTCAACATCCTCTACCGCATGACAAAGGCATTTTGGACCTTGCAATGCTATGTGATTCCGATTCGTCTTTGTGCCCCCTACACCTCCTGCAAGTTTGTCGCACTGGTAGTGAATCACCCTGTATAAAATATGTTGTATAATTTTTTTTTTTTTTTTTTTTGTCCTCGCCTTTTTCCATTATTATATGGGGTCAGCGTGTATATTGTTTTGACATGCAATTTTTACGGCCAGATGCCCTTCCTGACGCCAACCCTCACCCTTTATTCGGGCTGAGGATATGCGGTGGTCATTCCCTGGCCTTCCGCATCCTCTGTATTTGGTGGTCACAGGCTCGAACCCCAGTCTAATCAAGAAGCATGTGCTATGCACTACTGCTCCTGCCCACCTGGCTACGGAGGCGCCCAAAATATGTTGTATAATATTGAAGGCAATTCAAGAAGAGATTCAATTCAATCCAATATGGATTTAAAGAAACACAAGGGATAAAGTAAGGTTTGTATATATAAATATATATATATATATATATATACACACACACAAAAAAAAATTAAAATATATACATAAAACTTATTGTTGTCTTCCCACAATCTAGGTGACTTATTGTTGTGGGTAGACAATGATAAGTTTTATGTATATATTTTAATTTTTTTTTATATATTTATATATACAAACCTTACTTTATCCCTTGCATTTCTTTAAATCCATCTTGGTATTGTCTTCTTGAATTGTCTTCAATATTATACAACATATTTTATACACATTATGGTCTTAATGCATAATTGCTCTAGCAAGTGCGTTGGCCTATAAGTATTAGTTACAGTTTGTTACAAACTGTAACATTTATTAACTTTCTTTCTTTCTTTTCATATTACTCATATAAATATATATATATATTAAAAAAAAAAAGAATAATAATTAGAATATCGAATGGAAGAAAATTTTTCAGAAGTGAAAACTTTGGAACATCACTGAGATTGTCTCCTTGATTGGCTAAAGCTATCACATATTGAAATGAAAATTTAGAGAAGGTAAAACAAAGGTTTCCTAATAGAGAATAAATGGAAATGCTTGGGAAAGATGGAATTTGGCAGCTGATGCACCATCTTTTCAAGGGGAAGCTACAAGGTGCTCCAAGGTGAAAGATAAACTAGTGTTTCAATGATCCCCTCTACTCAGACAGTTTGAGTATAGCAAACTGTAGCATATTCTTGTTAAACAATATTCTTTTGAACAGTTTTCTTTTAACAAGAATATTATTTGTATTTCATTCCTGACCTCAAGCTAGAATCATTACAGTCCAATTTATAGTTTTCACTGTTTGGAATGTTCTCGTAAGAGAAAAATCCTTCACTCTTAAGTTATTTAAACTGCCTGGAGATTTTAACATTATTTCTTTTCATTATTATTTTTAGATTTCACCTTAACTGAATTTTATCCCTTTTTCTATATATAGCAATGTGTACAGTTCACATTGCTATGTTTTAATTCTTATGCTATTCATCTTAATGCATTTCACATTCCCTTTGCTTAGTGCATTGCCTTCAGCTTGTACTGTTTCCCACATATTCTTTAGTCTAATATAGCAGGTTTTCAAGTCTAATTTCTGTTGGTGTTTTTATAGTAGTGTATCTTTATTATTTCAGACTTTGTTATTCCCACACTTTTGTTTGTTTTAATTTACTTTGCTCAACATGCTTTTATTTTATTTATTATTTTCAGCATATTCTAAATTATTTATCCCTCTTCTCAAAAATTAATTTCATATATTCATAATTTGTAATTATGAGGTAGCCTTTACTATTGTTCACAATATTAAATTAATACACCAACCGTTTAAATTAACATAGTTTAATATTTACAAAAATAATGGATATTATAAAATAATCTATTTACAATGACTGACTTACTATACATTATAATAAAATAAAATAAAATAAAAGTAAAAAGTTAAAATACAATAAAATATAAATACTTAAAAGTGTTAAAACTGTATTTTAAGTATTTATATTTTGTATTTTAACTTTTTACTTTTATTTTATTTTATTTTATTGTATTTTAACTTTTTACTTTTATTTTATTTTATTTTAACTTTTTACTTTTATTTTATTGTATTTTATTTTATTATAATGTATAGTAAGTCAGTCAGTCATTGTAAATAGATTATTTTATAATATCCATTATTTTTGTAAATATTAAACTATGTTAATTTAAATGGGTTGGTGTATTAATTTAATATTGTGAACATGAACTTTCCCAATCTTAGAGGCTTTTTTGAAGATCTAGCCTTTACTATTTTAAGTTTGAAGTGCAAATATTTAACCCTTACTATAGGTGCTGTTTTTTGATATTTAAATTCTGGTACATGTTTTCTATTTCATTTTTCATGCCTTCAGGTAGGCATTTCACTGCTCAGGACTGTCTTTGCTCACTGGTTGTCCTAGCAGCAGGGCTACAGCCACTCATCCCAGACTCTGTGGGTTGAAGGACTGGACTATTGAAACACTATGTTCATCCTTCGCCTGATGCAATGCTTTGTACCATCACCTTGAAAAGATGGGACAATGGCATCTAAATTCTTTCTTCTTTCTCAAGCATTTCCATCTCCAAGTCTGATGATAGAGATTTTGAAAATCTAAGCTGAATTGATAAGATTTCATTATGTACAAAACTCTTTTATTGGGACTTTTAACAATTTTTTTAAAGTATTCATCAAAATAAATAAAAAAAAAAAGTATGATCTTTGAAGTAAACCCCATATTTTTGTCTTAAAGTCCAAAAAATTAAGATTTAAAAAAATATATAAATCCAATAATTAACAAAATTCAAAGAAGGCAGCTAAATTACAAAGTACTGAGCTAGTCAACTAACTGATTGTATCATTGTAGTTCAGAGATAACCTTAGTTTTAGCAGTGTATTCAAAACCACCCACAATTATTTATTTTTTTTAATTTTTTGTACAAATCAGAAATTACACGTGATTACATTAATATTTATTTTTGTTAACCTAATAGCTGGCAAAACTGAGTCCATTATGTATGGAAATGTTTAGAATAAAAGCAGGAAATAATGTAAAATTGAGAAATTCTCATAAAAAGAAATAATATATAATTTTTTAATTATTATTTTAATAATATTTTTTTATAAAGTAACATTAAATAAGGATTAAAAACCATCACAGCAGCTAGTAGATAATTTTATTAACATATAAATACACACAGAGCTATCCTATGGAATATCTTTTAAACATACATGGAAAAAATATATTTTCAAGTTTTAAAATAAAAGTCTTTTAGTATATACTTTGTTTTATTATTATTATGAATTTATTTCTCCCTTGAGGAGACATCCCTGTGATAGCCATTGGCTAGAAGGGTATGTGTTACATGCTTGGGTGTAAGTGAAGCGGGTCACCATGAGAATGAAGTTATGTAGTCCATGGAGTGTTCATCCTGAAAGGTTATTATACAAAGTGCTTTACTATTACATTCAAAATTATTTAAACTTGACATTACATATTTGTCAAACCTTCAAAAAGATTAAAATTTCTGTTTAGTTTCAGTTTATAAAAGGGGAAATACTATGGCAAATTGGTTACTTGGTAGCAGTTTAAACCAGCAGACAACCACTAGAGCTGCTCGAGATGGTATGAAGACTTCTAACCTGTGGGTCTTGCTGTTGCAGAGCTTTCTTGGATTAATCTTATGTTGATTAAAAAGTTCTATGGTGTTTGTAAGCGAAAAAAAATGACTTAGAATATCCATGTTTTTTAAGTTGCTGTAGAGAGGGGATCTTGTGTCAATGTTCCCGTGCAGACCATGATGAGAGTTAAAAAGACTGTCTGTTGGGGACAACTAATATTCCTGTGAGTAGTTAAGTGTCTGTCTCCAGGGAAAAGTAAGTAGGAAAGCTTAGATATGATAAAAGGCAGGTTGTAGATCCTGTTGAGTCATCTCAATAGCCAGTATTGAATACCAAGAAATGTTTTCGAGTTGCAAAGTTAGGCAGGTAGTGGTACAATTCTGTGAGGCATGCAGTGGGATATGAAGAACGGATTTCAGGATACTTTTTAAGTAAATCTGTGTTCCGCTCACAGTGCTGAATAGACTATTTTGCTTTGATGAAATCAAAATTAGTATTAGCTAATATCAGCCATATAACAATGGCAAATGATGCAAGAAAGCAAGCTTACAGTATCAGCCAAAAAAACCACACGACACCTCCCATTTCACCTATTCATTCCCTCCAATTTTTTGTCTAGTTCTTCCTTGAATTTATTTAAGCTATCAACTTCCACAACAGCAGATGAAAGTTTATTCCAACAGTCAACCACCTGCTGGCTAAAGGAAAACGTCTGCACATCTATTCTGCAACTGTCCTTCCTCAGTTTGAATTTGTGCACTCTCGTGTGCGTGCGGTCTGAGCAAGAGGAAGAATCCTATTGAGCTTTTTCAATCCATTTAAAGCCTTAAACACGTCAGTCAGATCACCTCACACCTAGTCTGAAGACACTGCAATTTGTAGAACTAAAGCCTTTCTTGGTAAAAGGCGACCCCCCCTCTTAGTTCTGCTCACCAATCTCGTTGCCCTTCTTTGTACTCGTTCCAGCAGCTCTACATCCTTCCTAAAATGAGGCCTTCAGACCTGTGTGCAGTACTCAAGATATGGCTCGACCCTGGCCTTACCCTAATGGGATAATCCGTCCTTATCCCTGCTAGAAAAATTCCTGTATATCATTAACAAAACTCCATGAGCTGCCCTGGCAGTCTACTTGCATTGCTCAGAGAAAACACCATATCTGACTGCACAGGTCTGTCTTTTTCATTTCCCAATACCCTGAGTGTAGTACCACACAGTTGGTACCAGAAGTGGCCCCAGGTCTATCAGCGCACTGAGCAAGATTTTTTGGTGCGCCCTCTCCGACTTGAAATATACAGAAAATCAGTGAATTTTTGACGAATTTTGCGCCCCCTAATTTTTTTTTTGGGGGGGGGGCTTGATTGTGCCTTAAGCTGGCCTTGGTTGGTATGTTACTCTGGGTTTACTGCTATCCATATGCAGTACTTTGTATTTATCAATGTTAAATGTCAAAAGACCACTGTAGGGCTATTTCTTAGCTCATCTGCCGAACTTTTCTAGATCCTGTTGTAGTAGCATACTGTCATTAACCACCCTGTACCATCTGAAAACTTGTACAATAAGCCTGATATGCATTCATCAATATCATTGATAAATATAGAAAACAACAATGGGCCCAACACCAAATCCTGGGGGACTCCACTAATAACATTATTCCACAAAGTGCAATGTCCAGCTTTCCTAAAATGCAAGTATACAATATCAAAATTATTTTTTGCATCTAGTTCCTTCGTGACCATGTTGTAGTATCCAATCAAATTGGTTAAACAAGATTTCCCCTTAACAAATGCATGCCGTGTCTAAAGTATAATTGCAGTCTTAATATAGATGATCCTATATTACTTCTTTTACCTGTAATTACTTGTATCACCTTTTAATCCTCCTTTGTGAATTGGGGATACATTAGAGAATCTCCAGTCTGCAGGGACCTCCCTGAATCCAAGAATTCTCTCATAATTATGGCTAAGGGTTTACTTACTTCCTTCGCTGCCTCTCTTAATAAAATTGGATAGATCCATTCCACCTTTCTTATGTTTAACTTCAACAGTTTCTCTTCCCCTTTTCTCTCAGTTATTACAAAATCCTTTAGCTCTCTGTTAGAGTATGATAAATTTCTGGCATCCCCTTCCTAAAGATTTCCTCATGTGTGAATGTAGATGCAAAATACTCATTCAGTTTGTCAGCAACTCAAGCAGGATCATCAACAGCCAAACCATGGATATCGTGGGCCAATTTGATTCATCCACTTCCTTCTATTGTTTACATAAGTAAAGAAGTCTTTGCTGTTTTTCTTTGCATACTTCACCAAAAATTTCTCATAATTTGCATTCACTTGCCTGACCTCCTTTGTGATGATTACAGACTAGTTTATATCTGCCATAGGCATCTGTATCACCTGATAATTTATATGCATCCCATGCATTTTTCTTCCCTGTCGTAAGTCTGATTAGTTTATCTGACATCCATTTAGGTCTACATCTTGAAAACAGCATTTGTTAGTTGGCATGAAAAGATTAGTAGCTTCTATGATTAATTCCTTGAATGCTTTCCATTTTGAATTTGCTGATGGTAACATCATCAGTTGGTCCCACTGTATAGAGTTTAAAAAACTGTCTAAGACCACTGGTAGTCACCTTTATAAAAGTGAAACTCCCTCCCTTTACCCTTGATGGTAGTTACATCTTTAAGTAAATCCCAAATCAATACACTGATCAGTGCAAGAAAGCCAGAAGCTTTTGCTGCACTGGCCAGAAAAAAGAAAAAAGTAGATAAAGAAAATACAAATTACAGTGGGGCCTTGTACAGCGAACGCCCCATAAAACGAACTTTTCGTACCACGAACCCGGGTTTGTGGGCCCTCTTCCCTTACTATTTTTCCCTATTTTCATGTCAAGAAAATGCTAATTTTTTAAATAACGATTTTTATTACTTTTATGCCGTGTAATACAGTGCTTGATTATGGAACAAATTGAAGTATTCAATGTTGTATATTCCTAGAATTATTATCCAAATCAGGACTGCAATATTCTTCAGTCATTATCCATAATTAATTCTTCATTATTAATTATCCATAATTTCTTATTCATAATTAATTCTTGAAAACGAAACAGACAACCTCGTGCAGCACAGTGCTCAGGAAAAAAC
This sequence comes from Mastigoproctus giganteus, assembly GCF_048544385.1. Taxonomy (NCBI): domain Eukaryota; kingdom Metazoa; phylum Arthropoda; class Arachnida; order Uropygi; family Thelyphonidae; genus Mastigoproctus; species Mastigoproctus giganteus. Next base: position 173,238,145 of record NC_143586.1, on the reverse strand, counting down.
ACCAGGCAGCAACAATATGCAAGGGTATCAGCAGGCATCATCTGACGTTTGTCTCAGATAAAAATATTCCAAGAAACGCACCCACCGCCGAATGGCCACAAGAGCCACATTGCAATGAATGCACTACTTTACCACGTGCCGACAGCTTCACTCGGGTGACCCTTCACTGCTTCTGACAGCTTCACTCGGGTAAGTATTGAAAGAACACGAATTCGTACACGACCACAAGATATCTCGGGATAATAATTTATGACATTAAAATGCTAACCCAATTTAACTCAGGATAATCAGGGAAGTGGTTAATACAAACATAAACTGTTTTATTCACCATGGCTTTCTTTTGTTTCAGGAAAGTTCCAAATTTGTTTTTTGAAAAGAGTTTAAAAAGATTTTGAAAAGATTCAAAAATTGGGTCCTAAGAAAAGTGTCAGTGTAAGTCAGCCTAAGAAAACACTCAAGAAAATCACTATTGAAACCAAGAAAGACATCATTGCCAAGCATGAAAAAGAGCATTGAATATGGAGTCAACAAATCCACCATTTGAACCATCTTGAAGAACAAGGAGATCATCAAGAATGTTGAGGTTGCAAAGGGAGTGACCAGATTAAGTACCCTAAGAAACCCCATCATTGAAGAAATGGAGAACTTGCTGCTACTGTGGATCCACCAAAAGGCAAATGGCAGGAGATACCATCAGCAAAGAAGTCATCTGTCTGAAAGCCAAGCACACCTATGCTGACCTGAAGGAAAAAACTCCAGGGCCAAGCTCTGAAGGAATCTGAATTTAAGGCAAGCAGGGGGTGGTTTGAGAAGTTTAAGGGAAGGACTGGCATTCACAGTGTCATAAGGCATGGGGAGGCAGCAAGTGCTGATAAAGAAGCTGCTGATAAATTTGCCAAAAAATTTCAGAAGCTCATGAAAGATGAAGGATATCTACCACAACAGGTCTTCAACTGTGATGAAACTGGGCTTTTCTGGAAAAAAATGCCCAGTAAAACCTACATCACAAAGGAAGAACAAGCTCTGTCAGGCCACAAGCCTATGAAGGACAGGCTGACCCTCTTCTTTGCTGCCAATGCTAGTGGAGACATGAAGATCAGGCCTCTCTTGGTGTATCATTCTGAAACACCAAGAGCATTTAAGACGCACTCAATTGTCAAAGGTAAACTTGGAGTCTACTGCAAATCTAACCCAAAAGCTTGGGTTACTAAGCTTCTTTTTAAGGACTGGGTGCTTGAAGTCTTTGCACCTACAGTGAAGAAATACCTGGAGGAAAAGAACTTGCCACTGAAGGCTGTCCTCACCATGGATAATACATCTGGCAACCCACTTGATTTAAAAGATGCTCTGAAATTGGAGTTCAGCTTCCTGAAGATTGTTTTCTTACCTCCCAACACTACACCTATAATTCACCCAATGGACCAGAATGTCATAACACACTTCAAGAAGCTGTACACCAAAGCACTTTTCACCAGATGCTTTGAAGTTTGCCATGTTTCCAGCTTCATGACATTGAGGAAATTTTGGAAGGAAGAATTAAATATTGTGCACACCATTAGACTCAGAAAAAGCTTGGCGTGAAGTGTCAGTCAGTAACCCGAACTCTGCCTGGAGAAACCTGTGTTCAAGGAGAAGAACCTGATAATGGAGCCCAAGTCATGAAGGACATTGTGGCAGCAGCTAAGGACCTGGACTTGGAAGTGGAAGAAGATGTGGAGGAGTTAATAGAGGAGCATGAAGTGCAGCTGACCACGAAAGAACTGAAGGAGCTACATAAACATCAGGTTGGGGAAATGGAAAAATATGTTTCCTCAGAGGAGGAGAAAGAGGAAAACATCACCAAAGGTCCAATGCCTTCAGCTACTATCAAGAAGATTCTTCAGGACTGGGTTTGATTTGAGTTTTATTGGCGCATCAGCAACTGAGGCTATAATGCGCCTTCAGGACTGGAAGAAGGTTCACAACAGGGTGTCGGAGTGGCACTCCAACACAGCTGAAGTGAACAGAGTGGGGGACCTCTACAATGACATAGCACTTCACTACTTCAGGAGCATCCTTAAAAAGAGAGAAAAGCAATGAACACTGGATAGATTCTTCAATGCTAAAAAGCATGCTAAAAAGCTGAAACAGGCAGAAGAACCTGAAGCTTCTGAACATGAAGAACCTGTAAGCATGAACCTGTAACCATGATGAAGAATAAATCATGTATGTAAATGGTGGCCTTTTTTTTGTGGAGGGTCCGGTACCAATTTATTTATTTCCCATAGGATACTATGGGAAATCGTGTTTCGTACCACAAACTTTTCATACCACGAACCAATTCGTGGAACGAATTAAGTTCGTGATACGAGGCCCACTGAATTTGAATCCTTTCTCACATAGGTAACTGTGGAGTTGATCTTTGAATTTATTCAAGCTGTCAGCCTCAACTACTTGAGGAGGCAACTTGTTCCCAGTAATCATGACTCACTGGCTAAAAGAAAACTACCTGCAATATAGTTTAAACATCTGCCCTGTAATTTAAATTTATGGCCCGTAGTTCAAGAATTCTTTATAATGGTGAAAATTCTGCCTTCATTCAATTTACTAATCCCTCTCAGAGCCTTAGAAACCTCATGATCCCCGTCCCTTTTGCAATCATTTAAAACACGATTTTCCTTTAAAAAACCATGTTGTGTGTCCTTCAGAATATCATTTCTGTCTAAATGTCCCTGGATTACACTCTTAATCATTGCCTTTTAAGATTTTCCCTACCACTGAAGTTGGACTAACTGGTCTGTAGTTACTGACTTCACTCTTAGAACCACCTTTAGGTATTGGATGGCACTTTTCCAGTCCAAAGAAATCTCTCAAGTTCAATAATGCCCTCATTAACCTCAGTGGTTCAGCACGCTCTCTGGCCTCCTACCTCAAAATTACTGGTTATATGCCATCAACTTCAACGAGCCTTACTTGCCTTAAAGCTCAAAAGTTTTTCTAATAAACAGTCATCTGTAATTTTGAAATAACTAATTTCATATGTCTCTGCCTCACTCACACAGCCTCTCCTCAGCATTAATGGTCTTTCATTAGTGAAGACTGATGCAAAGTACCTGTTCAGTTTATCAGCAGGATTATCTAAGACTTTCCCACACCTAGTACAGAAGGCTCTGATCTGATTTGTTTTCTTCTTTGTGTTCACGTACATGAAATCTCCTTACCCCCCATTCTTTGCTCTCTTAGCCAGTACTTTCACGTACTTAGCCATAGCTGCCCTAACTTTATCTGTAATACTATTACAATTCACCTGTGTAGGCTTTGGTACTTTTCATCACTCTGAAACTTCCCATGCTCTCTTTTTCTGCTCTTTTGGACTGGCCAGCTCCGTATTCATCCATTTCATTATTCTTCTCGTGCTATATTTTCTTAATGGTATACATGCATTCATGGCTTCTGTGATTATTACTATGAAGGTATTCCATAATTCTGTTGTGTTCATGCTCCCTCTGCAGTCCGCCCAATTAATAGATGACATGCAGCACCTTAAACTGCCATAGCTCCCTTTCTGAAATTAAAACCTGTGCCTTTATCTTTTATTAACTACTGCAACATCATTCTTCATCTTCCAACTAACAACTGCATGATCATTACCTGCCAATGGTTCCTGTACTCTAAGCTCTGCCATGTTATGTTATTCCTGAGTAATGGTGAATTCAGGAATATTCTTACACCTAGTATTTTCTGTAAAATTCTAGTACAAATAATAATAATCTAGTTCAGTGTTTCTTAACCTTTTTTTAATTATCGCCCTCCCCCACTCATGAAATTTTAAACAAGAAAATACTTTGTACTTACTCTTTTTATTCAATGGGATCCCTGAGCCTGATGTTTCTTAGCTCAATGTTCGGTATGATGTTAGTAAGTTTCATTGTAATGTCTCCTCTTGAACATATATCAATTCTGTTTCTTTCCTTTGTTAATATTTTATTTACTAAACTAAAACCACTTTCAACCCCCATAAGACGTTGGAAAACAGAGGTACTTTGGCCATTTCAGATCATATTGTTGGATAAAGACATTTAGCTGTTTTCAATCCCTATAACTCAGCCATTCCACCTTTTCGAATTTATATTTGCATTCTTCATTACATTTTAATTCAATGTGTTCTTAGGCCCCTCCCTAGCCAGGTGGGCAGGAGCAGCAGTGCGTAGCACACGCTTCTTGATTAGACCAGGGTTCGAGCCCGTGACCAACAAATACGGAGGATGCGGAAAGGTCAGGTCAGGGAATGATCAACGCATATCCCCGGAGCAATATGGCCTTAGTTGCTAATGCTCCTAAAAAAAAAATAATAATAATAATGCGTTCTTCTTAAATTTCTTCACTACCAGACCTAGCATCGCATCCAGTTGGATCCAACGTCCATGACTTCACTTCAAAATAAAATAAATCTGAAAATCAATTTTTCATTTCGCCTTTTAAAGAACGCGAATGATCTGAATAATTCTTATGATCATTCTCGGTGAGAGATTCATTGATTTAAGCTAACCATACGATGAAGTTGTTTTCTCATTAAATTACTTCCAAATATTTTCAGTTTTTCTATGAAGGCTTTAATACACGTTTGCAGTCTATCACATTAATTTCCCTTGAAGTTGTAGTGATACTTTATTAAGATTTTGAAAAATCCAAGCCATATACTATATATTGTTTTTGTGTTTGCTGATCTCCTTTGCTAATTCTGTGTCTCCTTTGCTTTCTAAAAAAACTAATTATTGTATCAAAAAGATTTACAAATCTCATTACAGTTTCCTTTAGAAAGCCATCTGACTTTCTGTATGTAAAAGAAGCCTTGCATACTGTTCTTCATTATCAACACAAAATTTTCTGAAAAGGCATTCATATTTGCTATGTGACTTTATTCTATTGATGGTTTTAATAGCTATACTGAGAGATTGATAAAGAACCAGACTAATATTTTTTGCAACCAGATGATGTCAGTGCACTGCAAAAACTTTGGGACATTCTTCCTTTTGGTGGGCTATAAAACCTTTGTCTTCCAACCATGGAGGTAGCACCATCAATGGCACAGGATACCAAATTTTCCAGTGGTACTTGTTTTTCATTGAACCATGTTTTTATAGCAGCAAAAATGGATGCTCCAGTACAGTTAGTTTCTATAGATTTTACAAACATTTCTTATTGCAATTTACAATCATTGAACTTATGCCATTAGAAGAGCCTTATTGTCAGTAACTATGGATTTATCAATTGGAATAGAAATTTTCTCATTTTAGTTTGTCAATTAGCTGCTCTACAATGTTAACTGACATCTATATAGATTAATACGCTTCACTGTTTCTATTAGATAGTGTAGTATTGACATTTAATTAATTTAATTTTTTAATCTTATTAATTTAAAATAGCATGCCCCAAACTAGAGCAGCAAAGCAACTGGCACAAAGTGGCAGGAGTGCTGTGACTCGGGGGAGAACTGAGGGGGGGCGATTCTCCAACGCATCACAGCCTAAAAAAAATGTGCAACTTGTGAAATGTTTGCCGAACTCTCTGGAACGGAACATGATATTGCCATGGGGGATGTCTTTGTGTGTGCACAATGTAAGGAGTGTAAGGAAATCAGGCGACAACTCAGCGTTGTTATGGGCCTATATGAGAGTTTGAAGGACAGGGTGAATGCCCTCGAAAGATCTAAATTGAGGGGCCCATCAGGCTCTCAGCTGCCCACATCAACGCCAGAGCTTGCACTTGGTCATCATGCAACGCAGCGGCAACCCCCAAGGCAGAATGCGCTGGTCCCACAGGAACTAGTAGTTGTTGGTGACTCTATTGTCAGGGAAACGGGGAACATGCTTTGTAAAAAGGATAGGTGGAACAGGACCAGGGTATGTCTGCCAGGGGCAAAGGTTGATGACATTGTAGAGCGGATATCATCTTTTAAGGGCACAAAAGGTGATTAGTTATACACGTTGGCACTAATGATATTAAGAGTAGGAGACCGGCAGAATTACTTAACAAGTACAGATCACTGTTGAACAAAAGCCAAGAATTAGGGTTGAATTTGAAAGTGTCTGCAATTCTGCCCAGACACGATAGGAGAGCGTATATGATGAGAGCCTTGTCAATCAATTCGGCCCTGGAAAGATTGTGCAAGTCTCAAGGATACAATTTTTTTCAGCCTGGTCTGTACTTGCTAACAGGAGAGACTGCTTCTACAGGGATGGGATACACTTAAATAGAAAGGATGCAAGAATATTTGCTGATGCTATCGAGGCAGTGTTAGGTGGGTCGGAAAACTGATAGCTTGGGGGGATACAAGGACTAATAGTTTAACAGTAGCCATAGGCAGAGGTGAAGGTGATTCTTGCACAACTTCTATTAGAATAAGTAGCGACCTGGAGCGAGGGGTGTTGGGGGTTTCAGGGACGGATGGCAGTCATCATGAAATAGGTGGGCATATGGGATGTGTTAGGGTAACTAGGAATAGGAGCATGTATGCTTGCATGTATACCAATGCTAGAAGTATAGTAAATAAATTTGATGAATTTGAAGTGTTGATCAAGACATCAAAAGTGGATATTGTTGGGATAGCAGAGACGTGGTGTCACACAGATATAAGGAATGCAGAACTGGAATTTGGGGAGTACAATGTGTACAGAAAGGATAGACAGGATAGAAAGGGAGGAGGTGTTATGCTGTTAATTAAGAAATACATAAATCAAAAGAAGTGCACCCAGTTGATATAGATGAACAGTGCACTGTTGAGTCAGTTTGGTGTGTTATAGGCCTAATGACTCAAATGAGTACAATGAACAGTTATACAGAGAAATAGAGTGAGCCAGTAAATCTAAATGTCTTATAATGGGGGATTTTAACTTCCCAGATATTGACTGGAACTTGTGGGTTGGTCACTCACACACTAGTCAGACTTTTGGGGATTTATTGGATGATTGTTTTCTGCAGCAGCATGTTCGAGAGGCAACCAGAGAGAGTAATACTCTTGATCTGGTTATCAGCAGTGATCACTCATGTATTAAGAATTTAGAGATAAAGGAACCACTAGGTGGCAGTGATCACAGTGTACTGATGTGGGATTTACTTGAAGATATAATTACCATCAGGGGTAAAGGAAAGGGTTTTTGCTTCCGTAAAGGTGAGTACAGTGGTCTCAGAAAGTTTTTAAATTCTGTACAGTGGGATGAACTGACGATGTTGCCAATAGTGAATTTTAAGTGGGAAGCATTCAAGGAATTAATCGTGGAAGCTACTAAAAGTTTCATACCTATTAAGAAATATTGTTCAAGGTTCAGGCCTAAATGGTTATCAAATGAACTAATGACACTCGTAACAGAGAAGAAAAATGCATGGGATGCATATAAATTATAAAGCAACTCAGAAGCCTATGGCAGATATAAGCTAGTCTGTAATCGGGTCACAAAGGAGGTTAAGCAGGCGAAGGCAGATTACGAGAAATCCTTGGCAAAAGATGCTAAGAAAAACAGCAAGGATTTCTTTCCTTATATAAACTCTAAAAGGGATGAATCTGTTTGGTCCACTTGATATCAATGGATCGACTGTTGATGATCCTGCCCAGATAGCAAACAAACTGAATGAGTATTTTGTATCTACATTCACACACGAGGAGTTATTAAGGTTTGGAAATGGCAGAAGGTTATCAAATTGTAGCAGGGTGCTTAATGATTTTGTAATAACTAAGAGCAAAGTGGAGGAAAAATTGTTGAAGTTAAACATAAGAAAGCACCTGGGGTGGATGGGATCTATCTAGTTATATTAAAGGAGGTGGCAAAGCAACTAAGCAAACCCTTGGCCATAATTATGAGAGCATCCTTGGACTCAGGGGAGGTTCCCACGGACTGGAGATGTGCAAATGTATCCCCAATTCACAAAGGGGGATCGAAGGGTGACACGAGTAATTACAGACCAGTTAGTTTAACTTCTGTTCCGGGTAAAATAATGGAGTCACTGGTTAAAGATGCATTGCAGGATCATCTAGACAAGACTGCAGCAATAATTCAGACACAGCATGGGTTTGTTAAGGGAAAGTCTTGTCTGACAAATTTGATAGGATATTATGATGTGGTTACAAAGGAACTGGATGCAAAAAATAATTTTGATGTCATCTATTTGGATTTCAGGAAAGCTTTTGACACTGTTGCGCATGAAAGACTATTGTACAAATTGGAGCGGAATGGTATTAAGGGTAAGTTGCTACAATGGATAAAAGGATGGTTAAGTGGGAGAAGACAGAGGTGGTAATCAATGGGTGCTGGTCTTCGTGGACTAATGTTATTAGTGGAGTCCCACAGGGTTCGGTGTTGGGTCCACTGTTTTGTATATTTATCAATGATATTGATGAAGGTATATCAGGCTTAATGTCGAAGTTTGCAGATGATACAAAGGTTGGCAGGGTTGTTAATGACAGTAATGGCAGTGTGCTACTGCAACAGGATCTAGATAATTTGAGCAGATGGGCTAAGAAGTGGCAACTGAAGTTTAACCTTGACAAATGCAAAGTACTGCATATGGGTAGAAGTAACCCCAGAGAAACGTACCAACTGTGTGGTACTACACTTAAGGTGGTAGAAAATGAAAAAGACCTGGGAGTAATTGTGCAGGCAGATATGAAGTTTTCTGAGCAATGCAGACAGGCTTCCAGGGCAGGTCATTGGGTTTTGTTAATGATATATAAGAATTTTGCTAGCAGGGAAAAGGAGGTGATTATCCCTCTGTATAAGGCAATGGTCAGGCCACGCCTTGAGTACTGCGTACAGGTCTGGAGGCCTCATTTTAGGAAGGATGTAGATTTACTTGAGCGTGTACAGAGAAGGGCAACAAGATTGGTGAGGGGAATGATGTTTGTTTGTTTGTTATTTGGATTTTAGGAGCATTAGCAACTAAGGCCATATTGCTCCGGGATATGCGGTGGTCATTCCCTGACCTTCCCGCATCCTCCGTATTTGGTGGTGACGGGCTCGAACCCCGGTCTAATCAAGAAGCGTGTGCTAGGCACTGCTGCTCCTTCCCACCTGGCTACAAGGGGAATGAAGGAATCCTCTTACCAAGAGAGGCTTAAGTTCTGCAAATTGCAGTGGCTGGAGACTAGGCACCTGCGTGGTGATCTGATTGAGGTATATAAGGCCTTGAATGGGTTGAGCACGCTGAATTCTGATGGGATCCTTCCACTTGTTCAGATTACGAACCTAAGGGAGCATAAATTCAAATTAAGAAAAGACAGATGTAGAATAGATGTGCAGAAATTTGCCTTTAGCCAGCGGGTCGTTAATTGCTGGAACAAACTTCCATCTGTCGTTGTGGAAGTTTGATAGGTTGAATAAATTTAAGGAGGAACTGGACAGGCATTTGGAGGGAATGGTGTGATTTTTTTTTTTTTTTTTCTTTTTTTTTTTTTTTTTCTTGGCTGATGCTGCATAAGCTCATACACATGCTTTCTTGCATCACATGCCTCTACTACTACTATCTCATTGATTCATCTTCGAATTAAATCGTTGCTCAATGGCAGTGCTATTGAAATACTGGAAGGATTTTGATGCATCACTGTTGAAATTAGTCTCTAATGCGGGTTGTATAACAATGATTTCTGCAATTTCAAAAGATGCAATCATTGCATCTTCATTTGTTTGTGTGTTCACATAAGGAAGTAACTGTTATGGTGCTCAAAATTCTGTTTTAAATTTCAAGAATTAATTATGGATAATTAATAATGAAGAATTAATTATGGATAATGACTGAATAATATTGCAGTTCTGATCGGGATAATAATTCTAGGAATATACAACATTGAATATCTCATTGAATACTTCAATTTGTTCCGTAATCAAGCACCATATTACACGCCATAAAAGCAATAAAAATCGTTATTTAAAAAATTAGCATTTTTTTGACACAAAAATAGGGGAAAATAGTATGGGAAGAGGTTAAAACCCGGGCCCACAAACCAGGGTTTGTGGTACGAAAAGTTCGTCGTATGGGGCGTTCGCCATACGAGACCCCACTGTACATGCCTTCTTGTTAAAGTGGATTAATATTTGGTGGATATTTACTACTATCCATAAAGAAGTGCTAAAAGGAAAGATAGATTTAAAAGTTTAAATTGATGGTGCCACTGAAGTAAAAAAAAAAATGGTATATGTGTGTACATTGGCTGTCTTTGGTTAAATGTGTAACTATACTAGTAGAACAGTGGCAACCATTGACAAGTCTGCTAAAAATTTTAATTGACTAGTCTATTTAAAGAAGGTGGTAAGAAAATCACATGAGCACTTTTCACAGTTACAAAATTGAAAAGTACCACAAGTAGTCATTAATGGGGGTGCCACTGATTTAATTACAGATACAGTTCATGATACAAAGGTCCTTCTGAAAGAAGACAAATTAACGAACTTCCCAAGAAAAAGAACTTTTGTATTGCAAAGTTCTGTTGAAAGCAGTTCTAAACAGGCTAAGCAAACTGATAATTCTACTATGTTATCCTCACTTGTGCAGAAAGTCTCTTTATGTTTCTCTCTTCCAGCTTAAACAAAGCAAATTTGCATGTTTCTTTCCAATGTTATATTAGCATTTGAATATTGAAATAGCTCTTGAATTTAATGTACCTCACAGCTATATATATTAGGTCATTACCCCTAGATGATGATTCTGACTTATTTATTGAAGAATGATGAAAGATGATTCTGACTTACTTATTGGCATTTCTGTTGCCAAGGCCATGAAGCATCTAAAACAAGAGGAAAAGATTTTTTCTTGTTCATTGAGGAAATGCTTTATTGCTGTTGAGTCCTTTATTCAGGTCACATGTGCACAAGTCCCCATTGAAAAATTTTATTTTTATATTATTTTTTCCTTCTTATAAATGCAGAGATAGCATAAATTTCATCTGTTAGCAGTGCATCATTTTCACATTTGAAAGAAAGGTAAAGACAGCCATCAGTTCTTTCAGTTTCAGTGTGAGCACTTAGCACAAAATTCACCACTTGGCAGTACATTATTTTCAACTTTTAAATTTTTTGTGGATAAGTTTCCAGTACATCTTGGCACTGTTAAAAATAAAGAAACAGATGAAGCAGTAAGTGATACAAAGGAATTTAAGTGAGCACCCACAAGAAAGATATTGTAGAAGAAACAATTAATGTACAGTAGTCCTTAATCAAGACTGAGGATTTTGAGTTCCTTATTTTTTATTTGAAAAATAAAGAACTATTTACCTGTCTCGCGCGCGCACACACACACACACACACACACACACACACACACAATATGAAATATTGGAATATATGTAAAAGGTATGTCAGATCAGGTTAATGTCATCAATTGTAGATTGAACATTACATCAGTCTGTATGCGTCTCCGTAGCCAGGTGGGAAGGAGCAGCAGTGCGTAGCACACGCTTCTTGATTAGACCGGGGTTTGAGCCCGTCACCACCAAATACGGAGGATGTGGAAAGGTCAGGGAATGACCACCGCATATCCTGGAGCAATATGGCCTTAGTTGCTAATGCTCCTAAAAACCAAATAACAACAACAACAACAACAACAACATCAGTCTGTAATCTAATTACTATAGTAAGAGTATAATTGGTACTATATAGGTACATGTACTCAAAGTGTATTAAAACATAGGCACAAAAGTACTCTGCAGGCCAAAAGAACCTATAAAGACTAAGATAGCCAGTGCTGGTCTACACTGCTATACCCTAGCAATAAACATATAATTAGCAATATTATATAAAATAGAACAAAATAAAATAAAATAATGATTATGTAGTTAATTATTGATATTCGGATACATTGAATATATGAAACACTGTATAGGCAATGATTACTAAACTTCTGTTTCTTGAATAGTAATAAATTTATTTTAAAGTAGTAAAGATTGTGGGATTCAATACACAGGCATTGAACTAATTAAAGCAGAAATGCAGAGTTTAAAATTTGACATGTTGGACAGACAACTCATGTAGTCGAGACCCGCTAATATTTGTAAAATCGGACAGATGCTAACTTATTGTGATTTTCTCTTGTAGAGGATCTGTGTCCTCATTTTGAATTTAAAATCAATGGTGTGAATTTAAACCAAATAAAAATTGAGTAATAAAGGAATATTAAATTTTTTCAACAACATGAATTGTTTGAGGAGGATTCCATCCTGCAGTGGATTGATAATTGCTGCTGCTTCATTAAATTTTAGAAATATTATATTTTAAGTCAGAAATTCTCTTACCTGAGATTTTTTTCAGTAATAACTGCATCCAGTTAAGATGTAATTAGAATAGTATTGAAAGATCTGCCTAGAGATAAATAAACCTTGCAAGAGAACGAAGGAATAAAAGCAAGCTTTGACCCTAAATCCATGCATGGCAAATAATTGGAAGTATAAAGGGAGATGAATTCCCGAAGCTTGGTGGAGGTTTTTTGTTTATACCATTTTCAAAGGACTATAAAGAGGTATACCCCTAAAAAGAGGGGTATAAACGAAAAGACCCATCAAGCTTTGGGAATTCATCTCCTTTTATACGTCCAATTATTCACCATGCATTGATTTAGGGTCAAAGCTTGCTTTTATTCCTTTGTTCTCTTGTAAAGTTTATTTATCTCTAGGCACATCTTTCAATACTATTCTAATTACATCTTAACTTTCCTGAAAAAACCTCAGGTAAGAGAATTTCTGACTTAAAATGTATTTCTAAAATTTAATATTCCTTTATTACTCTATTTTTATTTGGTTTAAATTCACACCACTGATTTTAAATTCAAAATGAGGACATAGATACTCTACAAGAGAAAATCACAATAATTTAGCATTTGTCTGATTTTAGGAATATTAACGGGTCTTGACTACACAAGTTGTCTGTCAACATGTCTAGTATCAATTTTTGAGACTATGGGATTCCCATAATGATTTTTACACAATTGACAGTTTCAAATTTTTAAATTTATTATATGATAAGCATATCATTTGTTTTTGATATGAACATTCATAGCTAATTTTAAGGTTTAAAAAAGTCAGCTCATTTCTTTTCATATTCATTTTATCAGTTGTAATTGTATTTTTGTTTGAATATAAATTTATAATGCTATTTTAATTTTTATTTGTGTAGGCATATCTACCACAGTGTCTAACACATCTCTCCATTCACTCACAAGTGAAATATTTCCAACAGCTCACTATTTGCCATCGGCAAATATATCATTATCAAGTTCCCAGAGTGATGAAGATCATGATACAGGCAGAATAGCTGGAATAATCATTGGAGTATTGGGAGGAATGGCAATTCTTTTTACACTGGTATGTATTATTAAAATCATGACCTTTATTACTGTAATTGTTCCCCTCGACGTGGGCACCTGTACGTGGTGAGGGGACCTCCCAGTGACGCTGCTGGACTTCCAGACTAGCATCACTGGGATCTAACGCCCATACCTTGGTTCCAGGGTTACATCGTTGGAATCCGGCGTGTGCAGCCGTGCGCCGCGACCCGTGGAAGCGGAAAGGGGGATCCTGGTGGTTGAGGGGCCCAGCCTTAATACACCACTTTGGCCCCTGCTTCGACAAGACGGGCGGTCCCGGAATGGCTCGACTGGGATCAATCGGCGGGTGGTTTTATACTGCTAGGGTCAACTGCGTTCCAATAAGTCTCCCTCCCTTTGGTCCTGGGACGGGATAAAGACTTATTGGTAACGTGGGTATGGTGTTCTAAGCGAACTCGGCGTCCCATTCGTGTACGCAGTACCTGCTAGTTCACGAGTGGGCGCCCCCTCGTAGGGCTCCGTGGTGGGTGAGGTACTTAGGCATCAGACATTTTTTCTTTACTCTCATGAGTAATTTAAATCCTTCTTCTGGGGCCCCAACAAGGCCCCTACCTAATCGATCGTCAGATGAGAGTGAAAGCAATTCAGCTAAAAGAGCCAGAACTGAGGAGAAAACAACACCTGTGACACCTCTTTTCCTCATTCTCCATTCCACCGGAGAGCAGTCACTTGGGAAAATGTCACCTTTCTTTATCCAGAAAGGATTAGAAGGGATGGCAGGTTCACCCAAATCCGTAAAACGGCTGCGTTCTGGAGATATTCTAATAGAAGCATCAAATATAAATCAAGCTGAAAAATTTTTGAAAGCCACATCTATAGGGGGAATACCCATCATCACAACCCCTCACAAAACTTTGAACTCTTCAAGAGGTGTGATATCAGAGTGGGATCTTCTTCACGTTTCTGAAGAAGAGATCTGCTCTGAATTAAAAGATCAAGGAGTGACAGCTGTCAAGAGAATATCAATGCGGAAGGAAGGGAATCTCGTCCCTACCCGAGTTCTCATCCTAACATTTAACACCCCACGGCCTCCTAGTTCCATCAAGGCAGGGTATTTAAACTGCCCAGTGAGGATCTACATTCCAAACCCACTGAGGTGTTTTAAATGCCAAAAATACGGACACTCACAAACGGCTTGTCGTGGTAACCCTGCCTGTGCTCGATGTGGTGCGAAAGACCACGAGAGCAAGGAATGTTCAGCTTCTAAACCGATCTGTGTAAATTGCCAACAAGATCATCCTGCCTACTCCAGAGCATGCCAGCGGTGGAAGGATGAAAAAGAGATCCAGAAATTGAAAACGGAGCTGAATATCTCCTACCCAGAGGCTAGAAAACGCATTCAACCAATAAATAGCGGGAAACCTTCATATGCCCAGAAGGTTTCTGCGAAGTGTACTATCGGTACGCAGACTGAGATGACTGTACCACCAAGAGAGTCATTCACACCGATTGCCCGCTATTTATTGAGTTCACAAAAGCCCACCAAAAAAACGCAATCAGCTGCCACTCCTATATCCGTACCTCCTAATGCTCCACCACTACCAAAACCAAGTGGTAAAGAGCCAACAGTAATAACAGAAACAATGGATGTCGAGCACAAGGAGGTACCAGATGAATCAGTCTTGGAACTCTTTGCGGAGGAAGAAATGGACACGGGACAGCGTCCATTCTTCCCCAAAAAAGATAAAGCCAAGACTGATAAAAGTAAGCCCTCAGCACTTCGGAAGCCGCCTGATGGACCCACCAAGCCAAAATAATGGCTAAATTCCTACAATGGAATTGTCGTGGATTCCGGCGAAATACTGATGACATCAAGGCCCTCCTGCAAAAGCACGAGCCAGTTTGCTTTTGCTTGCAGGAGACTTATCTAAAAGCAAATGATGATCCCACCATGTATAACATCACAATCTTTCGTAAGGATAGAATTGCGGATGGTCCTGCTCATGGAGGAGTGGCTATCCTTGTGAGTAATCAGACCCCAGTTCAGCCCTTGCAAATTACATCCAGCATAGAGGCTGTTGCAATTCGCCTTACAGTGGGATTTTTATTTACGATCTGCTCTATTTATTTGCCACCTGGGACTGACATCTCCCAGGCAGACCTTGATGATCTTCTAACACAGTTGCCTCCCCCTTTCTTACTTCTCGGGGATATGAATGGACATAACACCCTGTGGGGTAGTGCTAACATCAACGGAAGGGGACGAGTCATAGAGCGTATGCTCAATGACAATGACCTTTCCCTTCTAAATACTGGAACAAACACCTTCTTCCACATGCTTACCCGTACCTTTTCTGCCATTGATCTCTCTATCTGCTCCCCTTCTCTACTCCCTTCACTCACTTGGTAGGTGGAGGAGAATCCATATGGAAGCAATCACTTCCCCGTGATAACCTTGTTACACAGTGGGAGACCATGTCTTCCTTTTAGGTTACCACTGTGGAAGTTTGATCAGGCTGACTGGAATGCCTTCCAACATCAGGCAAATTTTGACCTCAGTACAGTCAGTCAGGAGCCTATCAATGATGCAGTAACGTACATCACAGAAATAATTGTCCAAGCAGCTGCGAATGCTGTTCCAAAAACATCTGCCTGGTTTCCACCATTTCCCAAACCTTGGTGGAATTCACAATGCACAGCAGCCAAAAAGGCTCAAAACAAAGCATGGGGGATATTCCGCCGATATCCTACCACTGTTAATCTAATAGCCTTCAAGCGTGCACGAGCCAAAGCACGCTACACTCGCCGTCAGAGTCAAAAGGAATCATGGATCCGTTTTACATCATCTATTAACCAGGCTACCAATTCTAAGGTAGTCTGGGATAAAATCCGGAAAATGAAGGGAAAATATACATCCCACCCTTCTTCAATCCTAGATTATAATGGATGCGCTATTGCAGATCCAACTGCAATAGCCAATGCTCTTGGGGAAACATTCTCTAACATCTCCGCAACATCTTCGTACTCCCCAGAGTTCCTGGTCCTGAAACATAAACTGGAAAGAGAAGCACTTAATTTTAAGTCCAAGGCCCTCTATCCCTACAACGGGGATTTTACTATTCAGGAACTGAAAAGAGCCCTCGCTCTTTCCAAAGCAAGTTCTGTTGGACCAGATGGCATCCATTATGACATGATTAAACATCTTTCACCAAAATCTATGGATTGTCTGCTCCTTCTGTATAACAGAATCTTTATTGAAGGGCAGTTTCCGGATTCCTGGCGCAAGGCAATCGTTCTTGCCTTTGCTAAGCCAGGAAAGGATCCAAAAGTCACTACCAATTATCGTCCTATTGCTCTGACTAACTGTCTGTGCAAAATCCTGGAGAGAATGGTCAATTCTCTTTTAATATGGTACTTAGAATCAAATGACCTTCTCTCCAATATCCAGTGCGGCTTCCGAAGGAACCGGTCCACTTTGGCCATCTTATTAGACTGGAAACATCCATCCGGGATGCTTTCCTAAAACGCGAACACTTGGTGTCGGTGTTCTTTGACATGGAGAAAGCGTATGACACAACTTGGAGATTTGGCATCTTAAAAGATCTTCATAGCCTTGGTCTTAGGGGACGACTCCCCATTTTTATTAAAAACTTTTTAGACAATCGATCTTTCCAAGTTCGTGTGGGATCCTCACTCTCTCGTTCCTTTAGCCAAGAGGAGGGAGTACCACAGGGATCAGTTTTAAGTGTCACGCTTTTCGCCATCAAAGTAAATTCCATCACAGAACAACTTCCTCCAACCGTAAAGAGTGCCCTCTATGTTGATGACTTTAGCATTTTTTGTCAGTCATGCAACATGAGGGTTATTGAAAGACAACTGCAAAAAGCCATTGATCGCCTTAATTCCTGGGCACTTGCTAATGGCTTCAGGTTCTCGCCGGAGAAGACCGTTTGCGTGCACTTTTGTCGCAAGCGTAATCTTCATCCTGAACCTGAATTAAGGCTCGGACAAAATGCTATTCCAGTAGCGGCGGACACAAAATTTTTGGGACTCGTATTTGATAAAAAGTTAACCTTTCTGGATCGCATCCGTCAACTCCGCACAAAGTGCACAAGAGGGCTGAATATTCTGCGATCTCTTTCCTCTACATCTTGGGGTGCGGATCGATGCACCCTACTACGCATCTACCGTGCACTTGTACGATCCAGACTTGATTACGGGTCCCTGGTATACAATTCGGCCAGAGACAGTGTACTTCGTTGGCTGGACCCTGTCCATCATCAGGCCCTCCGTATCGCTACTGGAGCATTTCGAACATCTCCTGTCCAGAGCTTATACGTCGAAGCAAACGAACTGCCGTTATCGCTTCGACGTAAGCAGTTGTCTCTAAACTACGCTCTAAAACTGAAATCCCTGCCAGACCATCCTACGTGGCTATCCGTTTTTGAGCCACGATGGGAAAATTTGTACAACACTCGCAAGACTGCCAATCGTCCTTTTGGTATTCGTCTCCAAGAGCTACTCAAAGAACTTAATATCAAGGTAGACAAGGTTGCTCAAACACCGAAGCAACCCCTTCCACCCTGGCATGCTCATGTTCCGGCATGTGACTTGTCCCTCAGAAATTGGGGAAAGTCGGACACTCCATCGTCTGCCTATCTGCAGCTTCATTCAGCACAGAGAGCTGAACATTCTGACTTTGCGCCAGTTTACACAGACGGCTCGAAGTCAGAATCATATGTGGGATCTGCTGCTGTCTTTACAGACAGCACTATATCGGAGCAGATTCCCTCTGAATGCAGCATTTTTACTGCAGAGCTGCACGCTATAGAGTTAGCCTTGGATCACATTAGTGAATGTCAATACCAACGGTTCATTATATATTCCGACTCTCTCAGTATGTTACAGGCTTTAATAACTGTGAGATATAATCCTCATCCAGTTCTGTCTAGCATTCAGCAGAAGATTCACTTTCTCTATGAACGTGAATATGATATCCGCTTCTGCTGGATCCCCAGCCACATTGGGATTAGGGGAAATGATTTGGCTGACACCGCAGCCAAATCAGCAATTCCCAATAATAATCGCTGCCTGTCAGTCCCTTATACAGACTACAGGCGAATAATACACGAAAAGATACACTCCCAATGGCAGGATTCGTGGAATAGACAGACTGCGAATAAATTATATCTTATAAAGCCTGTAATTGAACCGTGGCAGTCTAGTCTGCGCAGGAGTCGTAAGGAGGAAGTTGTTCTCGCCCGGACCCGCATAGGACATAGTCATTTGACACATTCGTTTTTGCTGAGGGCTGATGACCCTCCTATGTGTGAGTCCTGTTACACAATTTTATCTATTAGACACCTTTTAGTTGAATGTCCAGATTTTAGCAATATCCGTTTTACCGCCTTTAATCATCTGACTGAGCCGTATACACTCAGTCAGATTTTATCCGACAATGACAATGTGTCTGCTATTTTTAGCTTTTTGAAAGCAATAAACGTTTTTAATAGTATTTAAAATTTATATGTTAATGTTATATCTTTTATTGATTTATCTTTTTTATATATTTATTATTAGATCTGGACATGGTGGCCTAATTAATTAGGTCACCGAGAGTTTAAATTTTTTTTTAAATATTACCTAGTCTTGGCGCATTATAGCCGTAGTTGCTAATACGCCAAAAAACCCAAACAACAAACAAACAAACTGTAATTGTTTTTTTTTTCCCCCTTTCCTATATACACATATTATAAATGGAATTCCATACCAATTTATTCTATTTTTGCAAAATAGAATTTTGAAAAGACGACGACAGATAATGGAGTTAAATTAAAATACTCATTTGTTTCCTTCCATATAGACAATGTTTATGGAAATGATGAAAAATTTTTTCATCATGACCCATGACAAAAATTTTTTGGAAAGACCTCAGATTTTTTGCATCATTTTAACCTCCAACATGAATATCAGAATTGAAGTAAACAAGGTACATAAAGGTATGCACTATTCAGGAAAGTTTAATTGTTTTCTTAAATTATTAATTGCTTTTATTATTAATATAGTTCGGAAAAAATTCTGTTTATAGTCATCATCCAAATCTGTTATACTCTGGGTAGTGTTACAAGTCACTGTTATCCTTCTGTCCACTATTTTCCTTCATATTCATATCCTATTTCCTTTTAGATCTTTAGCACACTAGCCAGACTGAGCCATCTTTCTTCTAACAGGACCAGGATATGTCTGCCAGGGACAAAGGTTGATGACGTTGTAGAGTGGATATCATCTTTTAAGGGCACAAAAGGTGATATTATTGTACACATTGGCACTAATGATATTAAGAGTAGGAGACTGGCAGAATTACTTAACAAATACAGGTCACTGTTGAAAAAAAGCTGTGAATTAGGGTTGAATTTGAAAGCGTCTTCAATTCTGCCTAGACACGATAGGAGGGGGAGTATATGATGAGAGCCTTGTTGATCAATTCAGCCCTGGAAAGATTGTGCAAGGCTCAAAGGGTAGAATTTTTATTCAGCCTGGTCTGTACTTGTTAACAGGTGAGACTGCTTGTACAGGGATGGGATACACTTAAATAGAAAGGATGCAAGAATATTTACTGATGTTATTGAGGCAGTGTTAGGTGGATCGGAAATCTGCTAGCTTGGGGAGGATACAAGGACTAATAGATTAACAGTAGCCACTGGCAGAGTTGAAAATGATTCTTGTACTGCTTCTATTGGAATGAGCAACAGCACGGAAAACAAGATGCAGGGTATTTCAGAGACTGCTGGGAGTCATTGCGGTACAAGTAAACACATGGGGGGGTTGTAAAAAAGATAAGCAATCAATAACAAAGAACACGCATACACAAATTGCAACTAACACAATACATGCGAGATACGGAGTAACAAATTTACGAAAACTTAAAATAGGAATGAAGAGAAGATTCTGAAAATTTATTTGTTTTTTATATAATTGAAGATTTCATGGAACGGGAAACACATTTAACCATAATAACTTAAAAATCTACAAAATCCTAGCTATCCATATTATTTCAAATGCAATAAGATCGTGTTTACTGCTCGTTTATAATAGATTGTGCTAACAGAAAAGTCCAATAAACCGGAAACTGCAAATTGTTTTTATTATTTTATGGTAGGCCGCCATATCCAAGTGGTCATCGCAAGGGTGCATAAGTACACGTGCCTTGAATGATTGGGATTCAAGTCCGTGACTGCTGAATACAGTGCTGCTTGTTGTATTCTATCTATCTTGTGAACTCCTCTGACCCTGTGGTCACCCTGGAGTATAAACAAAAAATGTATTTACTTTATTTTATATGTGCTTTAGAAAAATATCACAAAGGCATTCAAAATTGATTGTTATAACCGAACATATGATAACGATGAAAGTGTAGTGATTTTTAATGATTTGAATTGGATTTTTGAAATTTGATTCTTTATATAAAGTGATTGATTCTACTAACTAGTGATCATGTTAACCATCTACTTATTTCACTTTACGATGGGCTTATGATTGTCTCCTACTGGAGACAATCCTTTCAAATGGTCCTTCCTTTCAGCCAATAGCAGCATTTGTAAGCATGTTGGCAGCTTGTTTTGTTTTTGCATCCGTTAGTTGAAGTTATTTTTTTGTGTTGTGAAGCTTATTTGATATAAGTTTACTGTATTGAATTTGTGTATGTACAACATTGTGTAAAAGAAAAAGAGATAAATAGCTTAGTTATATACCGGAAATTTCAACTTCCAAGGTCTTGGAATGAATTACTAAAAAAACAATGTGTTATTGGGTTCACATTACGATATTTTCACAATACAATGTTGTCTCTAGAACAGATTAATATCATAAAGCTGGGGTCCACTGTATATACAATTAATGCACTATACCAGTATTGTGGATGTACTTTGGAAAATGAATTCTAGATAACATGTTTCCATACTTGAAATTTTTCATACCCTTTCGCATTTCAGTAATATATTATCTAAACTTCCCCCATTTCAGTCTTTTTCTTCTCCTTCAATGTTATCTTCAGTTAATTTATTTAGCAAATCATTAAAGAATAATTTAGGTTATCCTTCTTTTCTGTTTTAACTTTGCTGTAATCATTTTGGATTATTCTAGTTATAGTTTTTCCCCCTTCCTGATACTTGTTTTCCATATCTTTACCAGATTGACCAAAAACCTTTCTTTAGCCTGTTTTATAGATATTTTAGCATATTTTTACTTTTTTTATATTGAAGTAAGGATTTACTAGTTTTATGCATAAAAAATTTCTTATATATATATATATATATATATATAGTGTGCACACACACAAAGAATGGTTCATAATTGAGGAGACATGTTGGATTGTAGATAACAACACTGTTTTAAATATATAAATTTCTTGTTTGTTCTTTTATGGGTGGCAGAGATGCAACATCCAAAATATCTACAGAAATCTCTTCCTGCTAAATATGTTCTTGAAAAATGACTAAGGCGCATTTAGGGCTAGAGCCTCAAGCTGCGAACAAGTTTAGACTATGTATATAAAGTGCTTAGCATCATAATACACAGCCATTTCTGAATAAACAGAAAATTTTTAAGGTGGCATCGTTTTAGGTTATATCTCATATTGTGAATACCTTCACAACGAGTTGCCATGATATTGCACTACTTCGAATAAGTAACGCTTCACCTAAGGAGAATACTAATGTTACTTATTCTCAGATAGGTACCACCACCCAGACAGCACTGTTTCAGGGCTATTTGGCCCTTCTTCAGTGAGTGGGTAGGTACCCAAGTGATGCAATGATGGCAAAAACAGTTATGAAGTATAACTCCACAATATGAGAGCATCTCATAAATTTATGGTTCAGTGAATAAAAGACAATCTGTAAATAGGGTGATGTGACAAGCAGAACGCCATTGCACTATTGTATAGTCTCCGTCCCTGAAAGGACAAGGTCATAAACTAGCCTCTAATCCAATGCAATGCGGGTGGTCATAAAAGCTAAGTTTCCCTTTTCATTTTTGTCTATTCCAAGAATTGGATTTTTTCAATCCCGAGCAATTAAGAAAGTTTGCATAGTTGCCAAAATTTGTACTATATCCATGTAGTAAGCTCATTATAACAGTGAGCGATTGTATGGGAATACATGCAAATTAAAATCATTATGGCATTTTGCTCGTTACAGTCCTGATCTCGTTATTTCCGTGCTCATTATAATCGTGTTCGACTGTACTTAAAAATAGTGCATCCAGTTGACATGGGTGATGATTGCAACGTTGAGTCAGTTTGGTGTGATATATGCACCGGGAAAACGAAACTGAAAATGAAAAAGAGCTATACAGAGAAATAATGGATCAGGAGATCAGAATGTGTCATAATGGGGGATTT
The DNA here is from genome assembly GCF_048544385.1 of Mastigoproctus giganteus. NCBI lineage: Eukaryota > Metazoa > Arthropoda > Arachnida > Uropygi > Thelyphonidae > Mastigoproctus > Mastigoproctus giganteus. Next base: position 173,215,461 of record NC_143586.1, on the reverse strand, counting down.
TAACTTTCCAAATGTTGGCTGGAATTTTTGGGTTGGTCACTCACACATTAGCAAGACTTTTGTGGATTTATTGGATGATTTTTCTAGAGCAGCATGTTAAAGAGGGGAAGCAGTACTCTTGATCTCGTTATCAGCAGTGATTCTTCATGCACTAAGAATGCCGGGTAAAAGACCTACTGGGTGGCAGCGATCACATTGTACTAATGTGAAATTTAATTCCAAGATTATAAATATGCTTATAAATATTCAACGACGGAATCTGCTTTGGGCTCAGAAATACAAAGCAACAGTTTCTTAAACAGAGGTTACCCACTTGCTGCAATAGACAGAATTAGGGTACAAGCTAAGGATAGAATACAAAAAAACACATCAACCAACAATAGTAATATCAAAAAATACTTTATTTCTGTCCCATATGTTGAACAGTGGCACAAAGAACTTTAACAGATTCTTTAAAGATACCAAATTTAAAATTGTAGCCAGGCCAATACGGAAATTACACACTAGTAGTAGTAGTAATAGTGGCACGTGATGCAAGAAAGCAAGTGTAGGAGCTTATGCAGCATCAGCCAAAAAAAAAAAAAAAAAATCACACCATTCCCTCCAAATGCCTGTCCAGTTCCTCCTTAAATTTATTTAACCTATCAACTTCCACAACGACAGATGGAAGTTTGTTCCAGCAATTAACCACCTGCCGGCTAAAGGCAAATTTCCGCACATCTATTCTACATCTGTCCTTTCTTAATTTGAACTTATGTCCCCGTAGGTTCGTAATCTGAACAAGTGGAAGGATCCCATCAGAATTCAGCGTGCTCAACCCATTCAATGCCTTATAGACCTCAATCAGATCACCGCGCATGTGCCTAGTCTCCAGCCACTGCAATTTGCAGAACTTAAGCCTCTCTTGGTAAGAGGATCCCTTCATTCCCCTCACCAATCGTGTTACTCTTCTCTGTACACGCTCAAGCAAATCTACATCCTTCCTAAAATGAGGCCTCCAGACCTGTACGCAGTACTCAAGGCATGGCCTGACCATTGCCTTATACAGAGGGACAATCACCTCCTTTTCCCTGCTAGCAAAATTCCTATATATCATTTGTGTTCCTTTCCTCATTTGGAACACAAATAAATGACCTAGTATACAGCATTTCTTGTGGTGATTGCGACTCGTCTTATCAGAGTTTTACATGGTTTCCTCTGAATTTCGTGTTAATCAACATGCGGCCTCAGTTCGTGCTTCTCGTTCAGCAGCATCAGAATTAGCCTTTTGTGCCATTAATGAAAAACACTTTTTTATTTAAAGAAGCCAAAATACTTAGTGTCCAATGTAATTATATGTGACTATTAATTGCAGAAACCGTCAAAATTAAATTAAATGAGAATTCTGTTAATGTTCGCTGGCCATATCTAATCTCCAATTCGTGGTCTTTTACTCGCACGCATGAAGACAAATAATCCCTATTTAAGTTCTATGCTATTCGGTAATTTTCATTCCTGAAAAACTAGAAAATTAGAAAAACAAAGTACTGGTAGTATTAGTAGCGGTAAATGATGCAAGAAAGAAAGTTTATACAGCATCAGAAAAAAAATAAAAAAACTTCCCATTTCACCTATCCACCCAGTAGTTTTGTCTACTTCATTTAATTTATTCAATCTCTCCACTTCCACACAACAAATGGAAGTTTGTTCCAGCAATCAACCGCCCTCTCACTAAAGGCAAACTTCTGCACATCTATTCTGCAACTGTCCTTCCCCAATTTGAATTTGTCACCCCATGTGTATAGTGTGAGCAAGAGGAGGAATTCCATCAGCATTGAGCTAGCTCAATCCATTCAAAGCCTTAAAAACCTCAATCCAATCACCTCATAGGTGCCTAATCTCCAGACTGCAATTTGCAGAACTGAAGCCTTCCTTGGTAAGAGAGTATTGGTGAAGGGGAACAAAGAGTACCTCTTTGTTCCCCTTCACCAATCTCGTTGCCCTTCTCTATACCCTTTCAAAGAGCTCTACATCCTTCCAAAAATAAAGCCTCCAGACCTGTATGCAGTCCTCAAGATATGGCCTGACCATTGCCTTATACAATGAGATAATAACCTCTTATCCCTGCTAGCAAAATTCCTGTATATCACTGACAAAATTCCATGAGCTGTCCTGACAGCTCATCTGCACTGCTCAGAAAACTTCATATCTGACCGCACAAATACACTCCCAGGTATTTTTCATTTTCCACTACCTGAGTGTAGTACACAGCTGGTACATTATTCTGGAATTACAGGTGACCCCCTGCTTAACGCTGATAATTCGTTCCAGAAAAACAGAGCGCTAAGTGAATCTGTGCTAAGCGAGCGCTGCATTCCCAACTCACAAATATGTATTTGTGAGTTGTGGTCAGTGCCATAGGATATTTCCTAATCAATAATAAACAGTAGTGAAAAGATGCACAAATTTCGGTCAAAATATTTAATATTCAAATATTTGTACATATAAAATATTCTGCAGTACATATGTATATAATTATGTGGTAACTACTTACATATAAAAATGAAACTTAAAATTGCAATTAAAATCATGAATTTAATTGATCTGAATTGATTTAATTTAATTGATGATTTAATCATGAAAAATGTGTTGGTTTTGGGTTGAACTTTGGCCCTCTTTCAAATAAACTAAAAGGAGTATTAATTTTAAATCCTCCGCAGCGTTACCACCCAACAATAAAGTCAACCGATCCTTCACCGCTTTGAAACCTGGCATGTTTTTTTCTTCTTTCAATATGAAACTTCTTTTAGGCATTCGTTTCCACAAAAATCCTGCTTCATCTATGTTAAAAACTTGTTGAGAACTATAACACATAATATCCCTCTTCAATAATTTTAGCAAGTTCTTTTTTGAAAGTTTCGGCTCCTTCTGCACTTGCGGCTTCTCCCTGGATTTTAAATCTATTCAACCAGCCTTACTAGTTTTAATGGTTCCACATTTTTTTTTTTAGGTGAGTTTTCTTCAGTTCATCATATTGGCTAATCTGGGTGCGAGGTTAGCCTGTGCGGACATTGCTCCTTAAAGCTCTTGAAAACAGAGAAGTTTTTCCTGATTTATTTTCTGCTTTATTAGTTTAAATTGTCATATTAACTTATTTTCTAGAGTAGCTTTATATTCCTACTTACGATACTTAGTTTAAAGTTTAACTTAGACAGAGATTTTGTAGATATTACTTAGTATCGGTAACGGTATCAAATCCACGTGTCACAAATTTAACGAGAGGTCTTTTTTTTTTAACCAAATTTAGTCGATTTATTAACCAATTGTTATATCAAATTATCTTCTATAAGTAGATTATAGACTAGTCAGGATCCTTAGTTTATTCTAAATTGAGATAGCGAGATTTGGAAGCTAATCAATACTTACGAGTCCGTAGAAATACCGTTCGTGAATTTCCCGCCATTTTTACACGATAGCATAAGCTTAGTATAGTGCATAATATAATATTGTCAATTAATCAGTAAATCTATTAATCTTGATAAACTTTATTGTCAATTAAATTGTACTTTTAACTCTATATATATATATATAAATAACGACTTAATCGTAACAAATAATTAATACATAACTATAGTGGTACACGTGATACGGAAGTTGTATAAAGGGAACTCGTAGAAAACACTAGATACCGAAAAAAAATATATATAACATAACTGTTTTGGGATATAACTTAAGGATTTAATTTTTGTTTTGAATTTTATAGAATTAAATCGGAATCATGACTCTGACCAGAGCAGCAAAGCAAAAGGCTCAAGCTAATAGGAGTGCTGTGGTTCAGGGGAGAACTGAGGGGGGCAGTTGCCCTCTGAATCACAGTCTATTAAAATGCACTGTTTGCTTGATGTTTGCGGAGCAGTCGGGTACGGGACATGATACTGCCAAGGGGGATGTCTTTGTGTGTGCACGATGTAAGGAGTGCAAGGAAATCAGGCGACAACTCAGCGTTGTTATGGGCCTTTATGAGAGCTTGAAGGACAGGGTGGATGCCCTCGAAGGAAATAAATTGAGGGGCCCATCAAGCTCTCAGCTGCCCACATCAACGCCAGAGCTTGCACTTGGTCATCAGGCAACACAGAGGCAGCCCCCTAGGCAGAATGCGCTGGTCCCACAGGAACTAGTAGTTGTTGGTGACTCTATTGTCAGGGAAACGGGGAACATGCTTTGTAAAAAGGATAGGTGGAATAGGACCAGGGTATGTCTGCCAGGGGCAAAGGTTGATGACGTTGTAGAGCGGATATCATCTTTTAAGGGCACAAAAGGTGATATAGTTGTACACGTTGGCACTAATGATATTAAGAGTAGGAGACCGGCGGAACTACTTAGCAAGTACAGGTCACTGTTGAAAAAAAGCCGTGAATTAGGGTTGAACTTGAGAGTGTCTGCAATTCTGCCCAGACACGATAGGAGGGAGTATATGATGAGAGCCTTGTCGATCAATTCGGCCCTGGAGGGATTGTGCAAGGCTCAAGGGGTAGAATTTTTTTCAGCCTGGACTGTACTTGTTAACAGGAGAGATTGCTTCTACAGGGATGGGATACACTTAAATAGAAAGGGTGCAAGAATTTTTGCTGATGCTGTCGAGGCAGTGTTAGGTGGGTCGGAAAACTGCTAGTTGGGGGGGATACAAGGACTAATAGATTAACAGTAGCCACTGGCAGAGGTGGAAGTGATTCTTGCACTGCTTCTATTGAAATGAGCAGAAGCCTGAAAAACAAGATACCGGATATTTCAGAGACTGCTGGTAGTCATTGCGGTACAAGTAAACACATGGGTTGTGTTAGGGTAGCTAAGAATAGAAACAGGTGCATGTATACCTGTGTGTACACCAATGCTAGGAGTTTGGTAAATAAATTTGATGAATTTGAGGTATTGCTCAAAACATCAAAGGCAGATATTGTTGGGATATCAGAGACGTGGTGTCACACAGATATAAGTAATGCGGAACTGGAATTTGGGGAATACAATGTGTATAGAAAAGATAGACAGGACAGGAGGGGAGGAGGGGTTATGCTATTAATTAAGAAACACATAAAGTCCAAGGAAGTGAAGCCAGTCGACATCGATGGACAGGGCAGTGTCGAGTCAGTTTGGTGTGACATAAGCATAGGGAATTCAAAATTGAGAGTAGGAGTGTGCTATAGGCCTAATGACTCTGATGAGTATAATAAGATATTGTACAGGGAAATAGAGTGGGCCAGTAAATCAGAGAGTCTTATAATGGGGGATTTTAATTTCCCAGATATTGACTGGAATTTGTGGGTTGGTCACTCGCACACTAGCAAGGCTTTTGTGGATTTATTGGATGATTGTTTTCTACATCAGCATGTTCGTGAGGCAACAAGAGGGAGCAATACTCTTGATCTGATTATCAGTAGTGATTCTTCATGCATTAAGAATCTGCAGATAAATGAACCACTAGGTGGCAGTGATCACAGTGTGTTGAAGTGGGATTTACTCAAGGAGGTAACTACCATCAGAGGTAAAGGGAAGGGTTTTTGTTTTCGTAAAGGCGACTATGATGGTCTGAGACAGTATTTAAATTCTATACAGTGGGACCAACTGATGATGTTACCAACAGCAAACTCAAAATGGGAAGCATTCAAGGAACTAATCTTGGAGGCTACCAGGCTTTACATACCAACTAAGAAATATTGTTCAAGGTTTAGGCCTAAATGGTTGTCAGATGAACTAATGAGACATGTGGCAGAGAAGAAAAATGCATGGGATACATACAAATTAATGGGTGACATGGAAGCCTATGATAGATATAAGTTGGTCTGTAACCAAGTCACAAAGGAGATTAGGCAGGCAAAGGCAGACTACGAAAAATCCTTGGCAAAGGATGCAAAGAAAAACAGAAAAGAGTTCTTTACATATTTGAACTCGAGAAGGAAAGGAATGAATCAGATTGGTCCACTGGATATTGATGGTTCAACGGTTGAGGATCCTGCTCAGATGGCTAACAATCTAAACGAGTATTTTGCATCTACATTCACGCATGAGGAGTTATTCAGGAAGGAGAATGATGTAGGTAAAGTAAACATGGGCAGTGAGCTGGATGATTTTGTAATAACTGAGAGGAAAGTGGAGGAGAGATTGTTGAGGATAAACATAAAAAAGGCACCTGGGGTGGATGGGATCTATCCAGTTATATTAAAGGAGGCAGCAAAGGAAGTATGCAAACCCCTAGCCATAATTATGAGAGCTTCTTTGGACTCAGGGGAGGTACCCATAGACTGGAGATGTGCAAATGTAACCCCAATTCACAAAGGAGGATCAAAGGCTGACACAAGTAATTATAGACCTGTTAGTTTAACTTCTGTTCCAGGTAAATTAATGGAGGCACTGGTTAAAGAAGCACTGCAGGATCATCTAGACAAGAATTCAGTTATAGCTCAGACACAGCATGGTTTTGTTAAGGGCAGGTCTTGCCTGACCAATTTGATTGGATACTATGATGTAGTCACAAAAGAACTGGATGCAAGGAATAACTTTGATATTATATATTTGGATCTTAGAAAGGCTTTTGATACTGTTGCACATGGAAGACTGCTGCACAAATTGGAGCAGTGTGGTATTGGACGCAAATTGCTGCTATGGATAAGGGGATGGTTGAGTGGCAGAAGACAGAGAGTGGTAATCAATGGACACTGCTCAACGTGGACTAATGTTATTAGTGGAGTTCCTCAAGGTTCAGTGTTGGGTCCGTTGTTGTTTTCGGTGTTTATGAATGATATTGATGATGGTATATCAAGTTTAATGTCCAAGTTTGCAGATGATACAAAGGTTGGCAGGGTCGTTAAGGACACTACTGATGCTATGCTGCTGCAACAGGATCTGGAAAGGTTGAACAGATGGGCTGAGAGGTGGCAAATGAAGTTTAACATTGACAAATGTAAAGTACTACATATGGGAAACAGTAACCCCAGAGCAACGTATCAACTCTGTGGTACTACACTGACAGTGGTGGAGAATGAAAAGGACCTGGGGGTAATTGTGCAGGCAGATATGAAGTTCTCTGAGCAGTGCAGACGGGCTGCAAGAGTAGCTCATGGTGTCTTGTCAATGATATACAGGAATTTTTCTAGCAGGGATAAGGATGTGATTATTCCCTTGTATAAGGCAATGGTCAGGCCACACCTTGAGTACTGTATACAGGTCTGGAGGCCTCATTTCAGGAAGGATGTAGAGTTGCTGGAACGGGTACAGAGAAGGGCAACAAGATTAGTGAATGGAACAAAGGGTTGCTCTTACGAAGAAAGGCTTAAGTTTTGCAAATTACAGAGTCTGGAGACTAGGCACCGGCGAGGTGATCTGATAGAGGTGTATAAGGCTTTGAATGGTTTGAGCATGCTCAATGCCAATGGGATTCTTCATCTTGCTCAGAATAATCACCTCAGAGGGCATAAATTCAAATTGCGGAAGGACGGATGTCGGATAGATGTGCGGAAATTTGCCTTTGGCCAGCGGGTGGTTGGTTGGTGGAACCGACTTCCATCACTTGTTGTTGAAGTTGATAGCCTAAACAAATTTAAAGCTCAACTGGACAGGTATTTCGAACGAACGGAGGGGTGAAATGGGAGTGGTTTTTTTTTTTTTTTTTTTTTTTTTTGGCTGATGCTGAATAAGCTTGCTTTCTTGCATCATATGCCTCTACTAATGCTAATGCTAATCTCTCTCTCTCTCTCTTTTTTTTATAATATTTAACTTAAATGAATTCTGCATTGGATATTATCTTCAATAAAATTAGTTAAAGTCTTTCCATTTCAATCCTAATAGCTGGCCTAGCCCTAGTTGCTTGCAGTGGAACTGTTATCTTTCCCGCTGCTAAAATTAATTCTTTATTTTTTTTATAATTGTTCTTACAGTTAAACTTGCAAATTATGGCACAAATTATGGCACATATCTGCTTGTCTTTGACCGGAATCAATTCGCTTCAAAACGTCTAATTTAATTTTCAAATTCAGTCTTTTTCTTACATTTATAGTCTTCATACTGCACCCAGATGTTGTTACTTTTTCATTCTTATCGGCCATTATTAACTCCAAAAATGTAATTGCGTTGGTTGCATTAATTATGATACAATGTTCGAGTAAACTGTCCGTTACGCACAATGTCTAATACGATACTGAGTGATGACTAGACTTCGGATAAATGCATATAATGCAAATATTACAAGCAATATACTTGATCATTTTTTGAAATGTTGATCTGGAACTACGTAACAAGTCGCTGTACTGCAATTAAATTAGCGTGTGGGAAAATTTCTCAAGTCGGCGTGGGAAATGTTTTAATGCTGTTTTGCTATTCATTTTCAAGCTATCGACTACATCAAATGAAACGATTTCGTTAAATATGCCAAAAAATGCAATCTGTAAAAGAGCGTTATAGTCAGATATGGGTTGTAATATAAGAACAGTGTTATAGCGAATCAGCATAAAGCGAACTGCATTATAACGGGGGCCTGTTGTACTGCTACCCACATGCAGATTGCAACTGTCAGTGTTAAACTTCAGTTTGCCATTTTTCAGCCCCTCTATTTAATTTGTTTAGATCTTGTTGCAGTAGCATACTGACATTAACCACCCTGTCACCCTTTGTATCATCTGCAAATTTAGACATTAAGCCTGATATACCTTCAGTATCATTAATAAATACAGGAAATAACAATGGGCCCAACACCAAAACCTGGGGGACTCCACTAATAATATTAGCCCAGAATGAGCAGTTTCCATTGATAACCACTCTGTCTTAATGCAGTCTTTTATGTAAAACAGTATTGAAAGCTTTCCTGAAATCCAAGTGTTTAAACTTGTTTTCTTGCATCATGTACCACTATTAATACTACCAATACTTTTGTTTTTCGAATTGGTTTTAGTTTTACTAACTTTTGATATCAAAATTATTTTTTCCATCCAGTTGCTTTGTGACAGTATATCACTGCTATCTAATCAGATTGGTCAGACAAGATTTCCTCTTAACAAATCCGTGCTGTGACTGAATTATAACTGCACTCCTCCTGTCTAAATGGTCTTGCATTACTTCTTTAACCAGTGACTCCATTATTTTCTCTGGATCAGAAGTTAAGCTAACACAGAGTTGGGGATACATCACACATCTCCAGTCCATGGGGACTTCCCCTGAATCCTAGGATGCTCCCATAATTATAGCTAAGGGTCTGCCTACCTTCTTTGCTGCCTTCCTTAATATAATTGGATAGATCCCATCCACTACAGGTGCCTTTCTTATGTTTAACTTCAACAATTTCTCTTCCACTTCCCAACCAGTTATTACAAAATCTTTTAGCTGCTTGTTAGGGTTTAATATATAATTTGCTTATTAAGATCTTGCTTTTTTTTTTTATAACCACTTCATTATTTCTACTAAGTGTTGTTTTAAGTCTGTAATTGTAACGAATGTAAGGACTTCAAGTCGGTAAACTTCCATGTAGGCAATTTAATAACACTAGTCAGAGATATGGTTTTAAACTTGGGCTTAGTTAATCTTAACCATTTTTTCTGTGTCTATTTTTAGGAAATTAATCATAGCTTCAAGCTTATGTTGATTAAAATGCCAAGAGTCACTGTTTATGTGATAGAATCTGCGTGTGCTTATGATGTTTTTGTGCCTTATGCAGGAATCTGAACTTTTTTTTTTTGGTACTTTTTCTTATTTCCTCTTTTACTAGTGAGACAAGCAAGCCTTTGCAAAACTTTCTGTAAGTAGATTGTGCATAAATGTGAGTGAACTCTATTTGTGTAACATGAAGGGATTTCGTTAAAAGGAAATAAATTAAAATATTATTGGAATGCTTTGTTATATAATGGTTTCGATTTATATTTTGTTTATTTATTATTATTTTTAAATTTAGGTAGGAATCTGTGTGTATAAGCAGTATCTCCGCAGGAACGTTACAAGTATGAATTTTGATAATCCAGTGTATCGTAAGACTACAGAAGATCAGTTCAGTTTGGAAAAGAACCAGTACCAACCAGCAAGGTCATACCCTCCTGTAAGTTCCTTAATTTTTAATTTGTGTTTTAAAGTCAACTGTTTTGACTGTTATGTAGTTGCAGTTCTTAGGATATACACTGTTATACATTTTTACTCGGAACAAGATGAAATTACTACAGACATTAAATTTACACTCATTTGTTCAAAACAGTCACCATGTTTTGTGGCTGAAGAGAATATGAAGTAGAATATAGTTCATGCATGCACAAAATCCATAACAGACAGGTATGAAGGCATTCTGACAGTTACCAAACTTATCATAAAGTTAAGTTTTTTTAGACAATTTCGCTCCTTTCTAATAGCTGCAAAAAATATTGTTTATGGTTTTTAAGAATCAGAATAGAATAAATATTGCAAATAATTTTTATGTACATATTAACATATGTCTAACCAAGTAATATTTGCAATTACCCAGAGAAAAGTGAATAACTGCAACTATTACTTGCTGGAATGTTGCCAAACTTCAAAGCTCTAGCTTTCTAGTAGCATAGGTAGACTTGAGATTCTGTAAAGGAGCAAATGCAATTACTTGAAAAGATTTTTTTTGTGGGGGGGGGGGGGGTTAAGAACCTTTATTGCTGAAATTATGAAAATGTTAATGATTAGTTCAAAGCATAAAGAGAAATAATTGATTTTTGGCCAAAGGCCACAAGTTTAGTCTTTGCAGTTAGCACATTAACAATATATCTATTTAAATTTAGAAATGTGAAAGAACCAATCCTGACTCTTAAGCATTTGCAGCTTAAAATACCATTTGAAATGCTGACAGTGAAATGATATATAGAGTTCATAGTTCACATATGTCATTTCTACTGTGAGTTCTATGACTGGAAGAGCATTTGCCATAGAAATAATAAAAGCAAAGTATAAGAAGAAAGTAAAAAAAAATATTAATTTTTCAATTGGCTTTCAACGCAAGCATCTACTATGTTGTCAGTTAAAAATATTAGGTACTGTAATGGGAAACTAGTGGAAATAGCCAAACACATCTCTTTTATGTTTAAAATTAAAAAAAAAAAAAAAAAAAGTGACACTGTTACTGAAGGAGTGCCCACTTTTCTGAAAAGGATAGGTGTACCTAATAAAGTGGCCATCCGGTATATTATTAGATTACAACATTAAAACACTTTTTTCTTTTCTTTCTCATTATTTATTTCTTTTGCACAACGTATAAGTTTACACAGCCTGCGGCTTAAGCCCTAAAAGCATTTTAGTCTCATTTCCTTTTCTTAATATGGCAACAGTAATAGTTACTTAAAAAAAAAAAACATATGCTGTATTTTCAGCATTATTAATTTGAAATGGCAGATGTGATTAAAAAAAAAAAAAAAGGAAAATTTATACCTTTCCCATTGCTGAATTGTGGGTATCAAGTTCCATTTGAACGGTTCTAAGAAATGCTAAATGGAACATCTTCCTCTGAACTGCTCTAATTCAGTATGCTCATTTTTCAGCGTAACTTGATTAGAACAGTTCAAAGGAAGATTGTTCTGTGATATAGATATGTTCCCAGTAAGAAGTGGGGGGGATATGGATGAGGAATAATTAAACAACAGACATTATTAGTGAAATTAGACACTGGGGTGGGGGGGAAGGAAGGTAGCAACATATTTGAAAGTTTTGAAAGTGTATTTTGGGTGAAATGGGCTATTAAAATGCAAATGCAAATTTGGGAAATTCATAGCCTAGTAATAGAACTAGGAGACAAAAAGTAATAAATAAATATTTTATTTGTATGAGTTGTATTTGCATCGAGTCAGATTGAAAAAAAAAAAAAAATAATGAAAACACACGCATACTACAGGTTAGAAGATAGAATAATCAGCAGTTTCCTTGTGGTATTGCTTGTCTTCAGAAAATAATATATCTTCAATAAAACTGGATCAATTTGAGTGAGGGGATAAAGAAAGAGAAAAGATTTAATAAGAGAGAATAATTAAGCCATCTGTCTAGTACCCCTGAGGTTGTGGGGGGACATTGCCAACCATGACAGAAAATTTAAACTGTGTGCTGCTCAAGAATCAAGGTGCTTCAGATTTAAATCGCTGCATGCAGTGCACTCTTATCAAATACTTGGCAGACCCACAGTTTAAATTTTCTGTCATGGTTGTTCAAGAGAGAGATGGTATGTTCGTAGCTAGTTTTTAGGTTTGCCACATTGTTATTCTACAGACAGAACACTTTTAACATGAGCAGGTACAACAGCTGATCAGATTTCAGCTGCATATAACATGGAAGAAAGGAGATAGGCTTTTATATAGCAGAGGATGATAATGAGGTTGTCGTCTCAGTATCCACTATCTTACAGAGAGATAGTTTTTAAGAAAGTTGATGTGAGAATAAAAGATAAATTTAGTCTCAGAGTATCCCCAGATCTCTATTAAAACAGAATAGATTTAACATGCTGAATATCAAGGAAAGGTTTCTTGGAGAAAGAAATATGCAACACTTTTCAAGATTAGTACGAAGGCCAAAAAACAATTAGTAACCACAACAATGGCAACATTAATACATGAATTATTTTGCTGTGCCTCCTCAATTGAGGTGGAGGTAGCCCAAATTTTAATATCATCAGCATAAGTAATGAGGGGCTTTTACATAAGCAGAAGTTAAGGAATTAAGTTAGAAGAGTAGAAAGAGAATCACCCTGCAGAAATCAAGCAGTTACTTTTTCTTTTTTAAATGAGAAAAGAAATTGTCTGTAAAAGAAGAGTTCAATGGAGAAGGGAGTGTCATATGATTACCTTATATTCCATAAATTTTTTTCCAGTAGGTAAAGCAGCACTGAGGGTGAAGAGAAGATAAGTCAATGCAAGCCAATTAAAGCTGATCCTTGCAGTTTATGGCATCAGACATAAGAAAGGAATTTATGTAGGTTAGTAAATCTGCAGACACAGCCTCTCCCCCACCCCCACGATAATGAATGTAGGAGAAAGGAGATGGAATACATTTTTTCAATTAAACATCAGTCAAATAGACTGATTGCAAAATGCTTTTGAGCTTTATAACAAAGTTGGGGAGATGTTATTGAATCTTGTCGCAGGTTATTAATGGTCCTTTTGAGATCAGAAGCATTAAAGGAAAATTCAAATATAAGACCGCCCACCAAAAGGATTAGAGGGGAAAATAAACAGATTAGGAAGTCAGAAAGGGGTCGTCAAATCTGCTTACATGTTCAAGCCATGTAGAGTGGAGTGAAGTGACCAGCTAGCGAGTGCAAATATTTTTACAGAAGGAGAGGTAGGACTCCAGAAAGAATTTGTAAATTTTCCTTTTTTTGATAGCGAGAGAGAGAGAGAGAGAGAGAGACAAAAGTTGTGCAGGAATGAGTAATTCTGAAGCACTCAACTTATAAGTAAAAGAAGCACTCAGTTCTTACCAGTATTTTGAAATTGTTGTGATGTAGGTTATACTGGAGGCAGGAGATCTAATGATGCAGGCCAACCATTCTGAAATCAGGCAAGAAGCCTGATTTCAAAGGAAAATATTAAGAACTTCTAGTACTATGGGAATATTCAGGAGAAAAGAAAAGTTTTTTTGTAGTGGGATGATATGGTATTCTTGACTTGGAGATATTAGTATTAAGCGATATGGTGCAAGGAAGCCCTAGGCTTTTGCTGCACTATCCAAAAAATAATAATAAAAAATAATTAAAAAATAAATAAATAAAACAAACTATTTGACTCCCTTATGTAGATACCTATCCGTCTGACCTTTTAATTTTTCCAAGCTGTCGACCTCAGGCACTCATGGAGGAAACTTGTTGACTAAAAGGAAACTTCTTGCAATCCAGTACAAACCACTTTTCTCATTTATGCCCCCTAGTTCTGGAATCGTTATGTAACAGTAAAAATTTCTCCCTCATTACTTTCTCCTCTAAGGTACTTAGTTACCAAGCTGTGTAGCTCATATATTCAGTCTTTCCCCATTTGAACTCCCTTTTCATGATCTCATGAGTAATGCAGGATCATCTAGACAAGGCTACAATTATACTTCAGACACAGAATGGGTTTGTTAAGGGGAAATGTTGTCTAACCAATTTGATTGGATACTATGATGTGATCACAAAGGAATTGGATGCAAAAAATAATTTTGATATCATATACTTAGATTTCAGGAAAGATTTTGATATAAAAGACTGCTGTGCAAATTGGAGCAGTGTGGCAGTAAGGGCAAGTTATATGGATAAAGGGATGGTTCAGTGGGAGAAGATAGGGTAATCAATGGACACTGCTCTTTGTACAATAATGTTATTAGTGGAGTCCCCACTGTTGTTTCCTATATTTATCAATGATATTGATGGAGGCATATTAGGCTTAATGCCTGACTTTGCAGATGATATAAGGGTTAGGACAGTTAATGACAGTATGCTACTACAACAGGATCTAGAAAAGTTAAGCAGATGGGTCGAGAAAGTGCAATTGAAGTTTAACATTGACAAATGTAAAGCTGCATATGAGTAGCAGTAACCCCAGCATAATAGTGCAAAATCAAATATGAAGTTCTCTGAGCAATGCAGACAGGCCGCCAGGACAGCTCATGGGGGTTTTGTCAATGATATACAGGTATTTTATTAGCAGGGATAAGAAGGTGATTATCCCATTCTATAAGGCAGTGGTCAGGCCACATCTTGTACTGTACGCAGGTCCGGAGGCCTCATTTTAGGAAGGATGCATAGCTGCTGGAATGAGTACAGAGGACACTGAGATTGGTGAAGGGAATGGAGTGCCTTACCAGAAAGGCTTCAGTTCTGGAGACTAGGCACCTGCGAGGTGATCTGATTGAGGTGTTTTAAGGCTTTGAATGGATTGAGTAAGCATCAATGCTGATGGGATTCTTCCTCTTGCTTAGACTATGCACATGAGGGGGATATAAATTCAAATTAAGAAAGGATGGGTGCAGAACTGATGTATGTAAGTTTGCCTTTAGGGGGTTGATTGCCGACCGGGCTAGCCGAGTGGGTAAAGTACCTGCCCGGCAACCCAAAGGTCGCGGGTTCGATTCCCGCCTCGGGCTTGGATCAAAGTACTGCAAAAACCTTGGGAGGTGCAATATGGCCACAGAAGCCGATGCGCCAACAACTACCAAAGTCAAAAAAAAAAAAAAAAAAAAAAAAAGGGGGTTGATTGCTGGAACAAATTCCTACCTTGTTTTGGAAGTTGATAGCTTAAATAAATTGCTACCTCTACCAGACACAGTGCCCATCTTTCGACTCTTTCAAGAATCTTGATCTCTTTTTTTTTAAATATGTGGCCTCCATAGTTAGACACACTATCCCAAATACGGTCTTACGACTGCCTTATACAGTGGGTTTATATTATAACCTCCCTACCTCTACAATCAAATGTTGATAAATTATTGATAGGATACCATGGGGACTTCCTTGCTATCTGTCTGCACTGCTCAGAGAACTTTGTCTCTGAGCAGTGCAGAGACAAACTCATATAACTCAAATTTCTTTCTTCCTCCACTGTTTTCAATTCAACCCCACCAATTTTAAGACCTCGTATTTTGCTATATTAAAACATATCTGCCACTTTTTTTGACCATCCCCAAAGTTCTTTACATGCTGTTTTGAAGAAGCTTTGCTTGGCATTGATCATTACTACTCTTATTATGCCATTATCTGCAAATTTTGATCGTGCCCTCCATCCCTTTGTCAGTGCATTTAAAAAAATCAAAAACAGTGTCCCAGTATCCTTGGAGAACTCACTTCTTAAATTAGCCCAATCTGGAGAATAACCATTAATCACAACCCTGTGCCTCCTGTCATCTATCTAGTGATTTTCCCTGCAATTCTAACCTGTTCCAGCTTATACAATAATCTCTCATGAGGCAAATGCTCTGCTGAAATTCAAGTAAACAACATCGAGATCATTTCCTACAGCCAGCCCATGACTCTTCTGTCAGATTAACTGACTAGGTTTGGTTAAACATGATTTTCCTCTCTACAAAACCATGCTGTTTCCTTTGGAATTCCACTTCTATCTAAATGATCATGTATTAGAACTCTTGATCATTGCCTCCAGTCAGTGGTAGCAATGATTTTTGCTACCACTGAAGTTAAGTTAGGGAAAGTACTAGGGGCAAGAATATTGCTTTTACTTACTTTAATAACTTACCTAAACTTTGTGTATGAAAAATTTAAGTGAAATAAATTTTTTTTTTAAAAACTAATGCCATAGTAACATGGGATAAATTCTAATTGGACATGTGGAATCTTATTTGGATATGCAATACATGCCCAAAAGTTCATTAGGAGTATATGCATTGAGAATGTTAGTATATTAAAGCATCAGAATTGTAATATTCAAGAGCTCCCCCCCAGTCCTCAAAACACACACACACACACACACACACACACACACACACACACACACAGTTTGGATGGCTGAGCATTGTCCAAAAGGGAAAGTTTAATTCACACGAGATTTTCAGCATGTTTTATTAATGTTTTGAGACTTTTGGACACCTTGAGTACAATATAGATTTTAGGTACTTTATTTGGTATTTAAGATATATTGAACATGTATTACCTAACTTTGCAGTTGGTAAAACAATGGGAACTCCACCTGTGATATTTTTCCCCAAAAAATTTGAAAGTAGTGTCAACATGGCAGATAGAAATTTCGCATTCATCTCTCTAAGCATCATCCCATTTTTTATTTTTTAGAAAAGCAACGTTTTTATACGCCTGTAATTTTGCCTGAGGTTTTGTCAGTGATATACAGAAACTATGCTAGCAGGGATAAAGAAGTGATTATCACTTTGTATGAGATCACGGTTAGACTGCATCTTGAGTATTGCATACAGCGAGGTCTGAAGGCCTCGCTTTAGGAAGGATGAAGACGTGCTGGAATGAGTGCAGAGAAGGGCAACCAGACTGGTTGCCCTTCCAGAAAAGGGTGATAAGCTTCTGCAAATTGCAGCATCTCCAGACTAGGCACCTGCAGAGAGATGTGATTGAGGTGTTTAAAGCCTTGAATGGATTAAGTAAGCTGAATGTTAATGGTATTCTTCCACTTGCTGAGACTACACACATGTGGGCAGCATAAATTAAAGTTGAGGAAGGATGGTTGCAGGATAGATGTGCAGAAGTTTGCCTTCAGCCAGTGGGTGGTTGATTGTTGGAACAGGCTTCCATCTTTGTTGTGGAAGTGGATGGGTTGAATAAATTCAAGGAAGGACTAGACAAAATCTTAGAGGGTACAGTGGATGAACTTTTTTTTTTTTTTTGGCTGATGCTATATACGCTTGCTTTCTTGCATAATTTTCCATTACTACTACTGCTGCTAGTTTTATTTATTATTGGCTGGCTTTCTCCCTATTGCCAAAAAAGCATGTGTTAGCTAAAAATAAAAATTTAACTTGAAGATACTGAGGATATCTAGGAACCAGAACCATTATTTCTGTGTGAAACTTGCTGGGAACAGGGTCTGGTAATACAAAAGTGACAGACACAACTACTGGCATTCTCTTCACGCTAACTATACTCTAGTAAATTTTTTCCATGCAATATTCATACAATATGTATGTAACCAGTAATAATTGGCTGAGTAAGCTACCACTCAGATGGTTACATTGCCTGTTTTTCAGAATGGTAAAACCATGCAACCAAAGATGAACTAGTTCAGCTACAGCATGAAAAAAAATTCCATACAAGTTTCATCTAGGCAGGACTGAAACGCAGTACTTTTTACAGATAATGTGGAAAGATGATGATTTTAATTCCAGAAGGGCTTATAGTAGTTTTGGCTTTATTTGCCTTATATTTAATATTTTTATAATTAATTTTTTAGTATTCTTTCCGTGTATCTTCTTTCTTCTCTTCTGTCCTTGTTGTTTCTTCACTCCTTTTCCACTTTATTGCTCTCTAATTTATATTGCTTTTATAGGTTACATGACACATATCTGTTTTTTATGCAGCTGCTTACGTTCGTGGTATTCTATATTTTTTCTTTTTCTTAATTTTTTATTATTATTTACTTTTATACACACACACACACACACACATGTATATCCATTTTTGTAAGGAAGCTCAAAACAGAAACATGCCTTCTACTAAAAACTATAATTCAGCAACTCTGTTTCCTGCGCTCCAGAAAGACAAGCTTATTCCTCTACAAAGTGCTGACCACCTTTACAGATGACAGAAATTGGTACTCATTTAAGAGCAAGGGTACATTTTCATATATAAGGCTTTCTCAGTGAACATTGCCAAGGATTTCCTAATGCCCACAACTGGAAGATACTTCTAATTCTGGGCATTAGGAAATTGAAAATTTAATAAACATACCTATGCATTCTCAATGTAATTGCTGTTTTACAACATTATTTGTGTTATTGCCTCTCCTTTTCGTATGGAGATATAGTGTGTTTCAGAAAAAAGAAAAAAGTATTTCATTTCATTATTTGAAACAACCAGAAACCTTATTTCCTGAATTATTAAATAAGATTCACCAAAGCAACCAACTTCCCTAATTCATTTCTCAATTGAAACATTGAGGTATTCTAGCTATTTCTGATTTTATGTGGAATTTTATCAACCCTTTCAATAATGAGTTCCTAGAACTTATATGGCCACACAAGCTTCAGGTAGTGAGCTTTTGTAGCCATATAAGTGATGAATTTCTTGGTGGAATTTTGAAATTTTGTGAAAATGGACATTTTGTATACTTCTTAAACATTAATTTGTTCTGTTTTAACTTCATTGTCTAATACCTAGAGTGAAATTGTCAAAAATGAATTTAAAAAATTACAAAAAACCATGAGAAAATAAGCTTATTTTTTACCCCAACAGCAACTAATGTCATGTTACCCATTTATATATCATGATTCAGTTTTATAAACTTATCAGAATACCAAAAATGTATGCAATTTTGGCTTTTGTATGTATGTATATGCCCAAATTGGACAATTGACACTAACAAGTATGAGTTTTTATTCTGATTTTCAAGCTACTTTCTTGGAAACAGATAATAAATGGCAAACTTGTTTGAAGATTTATAGATAATCTGTGCATAATTAGATACATTATCTGAAATTTCCTTGAAATATAGATTTGCCCGTATACACCACAGAGTCTGTTCATGAAAAATGTATGCATATATAAATATACATACATACTCACCAAAGGGTTAGGGTAGCTCTAGCAGACCTGAAAACATGAACTATTCTGGAGGGGGAAAAAAATTAAACACACAAAAACAGCTTAGAGCTATTTTTATATTAATGGTTTGGGAT
Organism: Mastigoproctus giganteus; assembly: GCF_048544385.1. Classification (NCBI taxonomy): domain Eukaryota; kingdom Metazoa; phylum Arthropoda; class Arachnida; order Uropygi; family Thelyphonidae; genus Mastigoproctus; species Mastigoproctus giganteus. The sequence continues at coordinate 173,196,165 of NC_143586.1, read as the reverse complement.
TAATCCTTTTAAATCAGTCTATTGGAATACCAGTTAAATCAAACTGGTAATTAGTCTTGGTATCATGTATTCTTTGAAATCGAATGATTTATTAATTATAGAAAAGCTGTTTTCACAGCACATTAAAATCAGCATTTGACAATGAAAAATATTTGTTGCATTAAAGAATAGTAAGAAACAGTACTTCTGTATAATGGCGTAAATTTTTGACTGCTTGCCCTGAAGAAAACAGGCATGGAACACTTTTGGTCAAATTTTTCTACCCATATATGACAGTTCATTTCAACAATTTCTATGGATGATTCAGAGAAGGGATAATATTTTCTCTCACCAGTGGTTTGTGTAGCATGTACATTCTCATATTATCCCATTTTCAGATGCAAGATGGAATTTTGTGAACTCTTTCTACATGAAGTAAACATGCTTATAAATAGGTATCGTAGAATGATTTTTTCTTTGCAGCATGCTTATGAAAGTATTTCATGCATGAGTGGATGTTTACTATAGAAATTGTTTATAACTTTAACAACAGTCTAATTAATTGATATTTTGGTACAAAGTTTGCATGTTTTTGTGTGTGTATACGTGCATTTGTTCATTCTGTCTCTTTCTGTGTACACTGTGGTTAGGCACTTAAGTGATTAATTCTATGAGAAACTATTGACCTATATTTTTAATAAGAACAGAACTCATATTTTTCTTACTAATTTAGTTATTGCAGAAATTTAGAGGGTACTGGTGATGCAGTCCAGCAATTTAGTCTTGGGGATGACCAAAAACATTTCATATTTCAAAAAAAAAACACACACACACACACACACTACAGTATTACTGTTTAGTATGCCGTTTTAGGTTGTTGTATAGGTACCATTTAGCCATCACAGATTATTTCAAATATATGATTCGAGTAACATTATAAAGGAGCATTATGCATCTGCAAATGGTTTAAACTTTTTTTAGCACTTCATGGTGTAACTTTTAGGAAAGTTTTCTCATTTTTCATCCAAGAGAGAGAATAGGCTATATGAGTACAGTGCGATGTCTTATATGGTATGCTGCAGTTTCTTTCCTGTATAGTTCACAAAGCAAATAATACATTTACATCACAGATAATTAAATCAGTGTTTGTAAAGCTCTCCTGATACGCTTTAAAGAGAGCAATTTTTATTCAAGAAGCTCATTTATATGGAGTTTCGTCCTATTCATATAACGAACAGGAGAGAATTGCAAACACTTATTAAGCAATGTAATGCATACATTTCCCAAAATTATGCAAACCAGCATTACATTAATGGAATGTAAATTAAAATAGAAGTGCTCCAAACAATAGAAAATGATTTTTGCATAACTTACATGCCCTGGGCATCAAGAATTTTTTTGCACAACTGAGCAATTTCTCTGCACATAAAAAATATTAGTAGCGGCAAATGATGCAAGGAAGCAATCTTACACAGCATTGGTGCAAATAAAAAAAAAAAAATTTTTTTTTAAAAATTGCTACCACCTAATCTTATCCATCTCCTTTAATAATTTGCCTTAATTCTTTCATAAATTTATTCACACTACCCACTTCCACACCCAGACTTCAGTCAGTTTCCAGATGCTGCAATTTGTAGAACCAAAGTCTTTCTTGGTAAGTGTGTCCTTTACTTCCCCTCGTTAACCTCGTTCTTCTCTTCACAGTGATAGTTATTTGTTTTTTAGCCTTCTATAAAGTTTCTGTGGTTATAAGTACAATTTGTTTTTAAATCCCAAGGAAAGTCATCTTTGTTTTGTTTTTATAATAACTTTACTAATCCCTTTCTCTTGGTCATTCAGTGGCACTGGTCCTGTCTGGGTGGTAAAACAATCCCCTGGACCAAAAGAAACAAAATATTCTCCACATTTCCTATAGGAAATGATGACCCTTTTTAGATGACTTATGTATGGATAGTTCAAGCAGAAAACAGACTAATAATATAAGAGCTTCCATGTGCATCTTGCACTCTGTCCAAGACCAGTCTCTGAATAGTGTCATCATTTGAAGTATAAAAATGCACAGAAAGCCTAATTACTGCTCTTAAAACAGTAAAGCATCTTAGACTTAGGAACTTACTAGTAGAAGTCTCAAATGCTATACGATCTCAGCAGCTTCTTAAGGTAATATCATCTGAGGAATAATCAAAATTCTTTCTTCCCTTGTGGTACTTGAACCTGTCTCATGGCATGATAGCTGAGTGGGACCTCATGAACCTGTCAGTAGAGCAACTTTTGACAGAACTAAAAGACCAGGAATTATACATATCAAATCAATATTTGTTAAATGTTTTCCAACACAGAACAATCTTAGCACTTGACATGACCAGATTGCCAACTTCTGTTGAGGCTAATGTCTCTAACCCAAAATGTATTAATTAACAAAAAAATGTGGCCACTTCTGGAATGCTTACAGAAGTTTAGCCTCTTGTGCCATCTGCATTTCATGTGATCATGTGATCTTACTCAGACTGTAAAGCTGATGAACCAAAGGATTCCCAAATTTGGGCAGATGTCCAAATTGCAAAGGATTACATATTGATTATTCCAGAGATTGTCCACTATAGAAAACTGAGAAAAAGGATTTAAATGGGTGCTGAACAAAATATATTAACAGAGCCAAATAAAATCAAGCTGGTCTCAACCACACAAAAGCATATACACTGGTGTTCAAAGAAAGTGCATCACCCATTAAAATTGTAATTGTCGTCCTAATAACGTAAGTATATGGCAATTTTTCTTACAGATTGTATCAGATAAGATTGACACTGTAGGTGATGACATAATATTGCATCAGCTGTTACTTTCAGCTATATAAGCACGTTCTGCAAGAGTTGTAGTCATTCCTTGCTTGTGTCAGGATGGCGAGTTATGTGCAGTTGATGCCACGAAGAAAGAGTGCTATTGTTGCTTTACGTGAGGAAGGATGTTCTTCCCATCATATTGCTTATAGAGTGTCTTGTAATCAGTCGACAGTGAGCCGATTTCTTTCCAAACTCGAGAACACTGGTTCTGCTGATAGGAAAAAAAGAACCAGACGCAAATGAGTCTACGCCAAAACAGGACCACACTTTGAAGCACTTATGCCTTAAAAACCATAAAGCTCCATCTGAGCTGAAAAAAAGAATGGGAAGAACATACAGGATTGGTAGCAAGTGCAGTAACAGTCAGAAGACTCTATTCAAAAATGGACTTGTAGCCAGTCATCCTAAAAATGAAAAAGGCCCAATTAATTTGGTGTAAGGAGCATGTCAAATGGACCCCTGAGTAGTGAAAGTCAGTTATTTTCTCAGATGAGAAGAAATTCAACTTGTATGGCTCTGATGGGAGACAAACGATTCGCCATAGACGTGGTGAAGAATGCCATCCAGCCTGTATGGTGTCTACAGTTAAATTCCCTACCAGCCAAATGATGTGGGGGTGCATTTCGTATCGCGGAGTAGGTCACCTGCAGTTTATAAAAGGTTCCGTAAATGCCAATGGATACCTGGCTATATTGGAAGGCAGATTGCTGCCAACCATTAGAGACCATTTCAATCTACCAACTAACTGCATCTTTCAGGACAACTCTGCTTCCTCCTTGTCATCGGGCAAAAAGTGTAAGTAGGCACTTCTGTAGTTACTTTAGCTTCATTTCTGCATTACAGGTGCGACAGTAATGCGTTTATATTTATTACAGGTGAAAAAATGGTTAGAATGGACCATTCTTGTTGGAAGAATGGTCCTGCTGATAGGAAAAAAAGAACCAGATGCAAATGAGTCTATGCCAAAACAGGACCACACTTTGAAGCATTTATGCCTTAAAAACCATAAAGCTCCATCTGAGCTCCATCATTTCAGTTGTAATGGACCATTCTTGTTGGAAGAATGGTCCATTACAACTCTTAGCTGGCCAGGAAACAGCCAGGACCTGAATCCTATAGAACAGGGGTGGCCAACCATGACGAATTTTAAATATACAGTCATCGCTCGATTTGTGCACATTGTGCAATGAAATTTTTGAGATGGTAGATTGCGGCACATTTTGAAGGAAAACAGTAGATTGCATCACAAATTAAGTTGGCCACTCCTGCTATAGAGAACTGTTGGCATTGTGTGGAATCTGCAGTTACCAGAAAGAAACCAAAGACTCTTCATGAACTTCAGGAAGCCATAATTCATGTTTGGAACCACGAACTATCAGTTGATCATCTTCAGAAATTGATCTTATTAATGCCTTAACGGTGTGCTGCTATCATCAGGGCGAGGCGGTTCAACTAAATATTAGTTTGCACCTGGTGAACTTTTCATTTTGTTTTCCATTTAAAATGATAAAATGAAGCAAATTGAGGGCTTCTGATAACATTTAAGCCATAATTGTTGTGTTTACCAAAACTGTTGTATAAAGGTTGCAAATGCTCATTTTGGAATATTTTAAGAGCACATGTCAAATATTACTTAGCTTTGCCTTAACTATTAATAAATATCTTTTGTTTATATTTCTATTTGTGATGCTATCATCTTGCCCTAATCATAACAAACAGATGGATTGTTGCAAACAATTAATTGGGAAAAATATAAGCAGCTAGCTACATTGGACAAATCAGTTGTTCCAGGGACAAATGTTAATGATGCCATTGTTATATCACAAAGCAAGTACTTATAGCTGCTAAGCAAACCATCCCAAGAACATTATTAAGTCTTAGGTCACATCTAAGAGCTTGGTGGAAAAATTAATGTAGCCAAGTCAAGTATGAGAAAAACATAGCTTGAAGTAACTTCAGCAGATCTCCACTGCCACATATCTGTTTGAATTTAAAAGATACAGCTAATGGCAGAGGCATTCAACAGGCAAGTAAAAAAAAATTCAGACAATCTACCTCTATGATTAATAGGTCTACTAAAATGCAGCCCATCTGGAATAAAATCAGTGAAATGTGTAATAAATATTCTATCTGTCCATACTGAATGGGAATAAAGTTTTGCTCCTGGAAGATACATACTGATGCTCTAGGGGAGTCCTTTGCATCAAATCCCTGTCATAAGTTCATATTCAGCAACCTTCCATAAATTAAGTACTGTGCTGAAAAGCAGACCCTAAATTTTTATAGCTTAATAACTTGACTAAACTCTTTGGTCATTCAGTGACACTGATCCTGCTTCTCCAAAGTGAGGCCAGAAATATTCTCCCCATTCAGTTTACAATTGTTTATTCACCTGAACAGTTCAAAACTGAAGATTGTTCAAAAGTGCTGCTGGATGATATAAGGTGCGCTATGTTATGTTGCATTGAAACAGCTCAGTGATAAAAACACTTCATGTGCTGCTTCTGCTGCTGGCACCTCCATAGCCAGGTGGGCAGGAGCAGCAGTGCGTAGCACATGCTTCTTGATTAGACCCGGGGTTCAAGCCCGTGACCACCAAATACGGAGGATGTGGAAAGGGCAGGGAATGACCACCGCATATTCCCGGAGCAATATGGCCTTAGTTGCTAATGCTCCTAAAACCCAACAATAACAATAACAGCTTCTGCTGCACAATTAATCTTTCAAAGAAAATGCCTCCATGAATAATTAGCACCACGTACATCATGACTTTATTAAAATCATGCCACTTACCAGCAAATTGTCCTTTCCAACTGTATAGGTGAAGCTACGGAAAAAACGGTTAATGCTCATCTAACCTGGTCATTATTAATCAAATATAATCTTACCAACTCCTCACACTGTGGCCTTCGTGCTGCCCTGCGTGAACCTTTATTCAAGAACTTGAGATTGGCCATGGGTAAGGAGGCTCCATTGGAGAAGAGACTAAGACAAATCACATTAAGTTGTGATTTGAGATATGGGACCACTTTAATGTTAATGGGGTGTTAGTCCTGTAAAGTCAAGGGTGTTGATACTGTCTGGTATTCCAGTAGGTAAATGCCACTGTACAGTTGGGCAAATAATGTGTATGTTTGTGATGCTGTATAAACTTACTTCCTTTTAAGGGCATTAGAAATAACAAAAACCTGAGCATCTCTACCACCCGAAGTTCTAGACTTTAAATTCAGCTCACTGTTAGGAAAAATTGGAGAAAGTAAAGAGTTCTGACAATTTGTAGTGTTGAAAACAAATAAAGGCAAAAGAGGAGAGATCAGACTGAGCATATTCAGATTTAGAAGTCTTTGACAAGAAATATCAGAGTGGACATAGGCACTAAAGCAAATAATTAGAATAAACAACCATAGCAGATGTGGTTCTCAGAATGACTTGACATTGCCAATCTTTTTTCTATCCACTTGACTCATAAGTGGGAACCTTAATATCAGCTCAATCAGTGTTTTAAAATCCCAAGTTTTTAGGAGGTTTAGATCTTTTTGAAGATAAGATTATTCTCTTAGTTTGACTATTCATGATACGTTGTATGGATTGATGAAATTTTTGGGTATGAAACACAAAGCAAGTGTATATACCCAGGCCCTTGACATGTCACCTTGGAAGCAGGCCACTGAAAAACACACACACACAATTCAGCCTCCTCTAGTTACAGCTTGTAGAGCAGAGGCATTGAGATTATACACTAGCTGATCTGGATGTCTCTTAGTGCATTACTTGTGGGTTCAGTCCAGTGGAGACTATCTAGCAGCTAACCTGCAAAAATTGTTTTAAAGCTGTACCCTTGAAATGTTGATATTCAACATACTGCCATGCCGGAGTTTTGCTCTGGAGATCATATAGTTTTCACCACATCAAGCTTCCAGTAAGCCAAGTGGCAGTATTGTACTGGGAACTGAGAGTCATCTGCCACCTACCATTACCTAGATACCTGTTTACATTAGTTCACACCAAGTGGTTGCTACCATGATACTAATTAGTTTTTGGCCTTGCACATTGAGAATATACCCTGAGTTCCTAATATTTCTGCTGTTATGAAGGGACAAGCAGAAGATTTGGTTCTCAGAATGACAAAATTTTTCTATCCACTTGACTCATAAGTGGGGGCCTGAATATTAGCTCCATCAGTTTTAGAATCCATGGTTGCTACTGCTAAAAAAATCACCACAACAAACCTCAGGGGCCCAGTGCTGTCTGTCTACTATAACCATGGAGGTTTGGGGTGTATTCAGAAATATATAAACCAGAGAAGTAAATTGTTTTGTGATTGTGTGCAGGGAATCTTGATAAAGTTGTGTGGACCCAAATAGTATGCAGCCAGTTTGCTGATAGTGCGGAATGGATAGGAACTTCCAGATTTCTGAAAATGTGTGATTGCCAGGTTACAACAGAGATGATGGCTGCAGTTGATGAGTGTTCAAAAACTAGGGTCACTGGAGTCTTTAATATCATAAACACATTCAACTACAGTTTAAACTGAAGGATGGAGCAGATCATTAAGTGATGGAATAGTCAATCTCTGCATTTAATGCAAGAAATTAAAGGCATCAGTATCCATACTATGAGAGTAGAAGACCTTCACAAAAACCACTGATCACTAAACAGAAAATATGGCTTTGTTGGTGCAAAGTAGACAAATGACAGGGGCAGGATGACTAGAGACAAGTCGTGGTCTCGCACTTCGTTTCGTACCCAGTACCGAATGCAGGTAGGTGTTATGGCGCAGAGGTATTTTTCTTGGCATACACTTCTCTGATCCACAAATGACAGCATATCTTACTTCACTGCAGATAAATAAGCTTGGCAATCCTCACCATTGGTAGAGATACTTTGTGTGGGATTGAGATTTGGGAACAGCTGGTCCAGATCAATCCCACTAAGCATTTGAAATGAATTGAAGACAGCTTTGTTACATACATGATCCTCATGTCATAATTCAACACCTTGTTGACTTGCTGCCATTTTGTGTTGGAGCAATGATTCAGGCAGTTCAAAACAGTTCAAAAACTGTCTTAAGGTTTAAACTTCTCAGATAAAAGGGCATGTGTTCTTGTGGATTTATTTGTTATTACAAATAAAACACAAGAACACACATCCTTTCACATATATAAAAAAAAAAAAAAAAAACATGTTGTGGTTGCTTGTTGTAGTCATAAGTAACATGCCTTTAAAAAATAAGAGCAGGTGGTAAATCAAAATTCGTATGCATTACCTGCATTCAGTTTTGACTATGGCAAGACTTTTTGCTCTTAGTGAAGACCAAGTTCTGAATACTCAGTTCTAAGGCTTGTGTTCAATTTAAAGGCAAATACCATTAGCTACAGTTTCTAATATCTTTTTAGGTGAAACTGCTATACATTTAAAAATGTGAGACACTACCAGAGTTCAAAGCTTACTGGCTTCTCATTAGTTGAAGTGTCCTCCCTCTATTAGCAAATGTATGTCTAACTGTAAATAATGTATTTTGTCTAAGTGAACAGCCAAGCAGTGTGTGGAAGCAGACCTACATTTCAATATGCTAAACAATTTACAAAGATATCATTAAATGTTCAACTTCAAAACAAATGCTGTAACCCACATTTCAGCCTAACTCCCATTTTAAAAACATAACTTTTATCCCTAGAATTGGGATTAAAGCCCTACAATATTACAGGGCTATTTCAATCAGTAGTTAAAATAAAACTACTGCATTGAAACATCCCCACAGTACTACAGTATTATAAAGAGAATGTTACAACAAATATAACTCCCAGTTTTTTTTCCACTGTGGTTTCACGGGTTCTTCTATAAAAATCATAGTTTGGTAAAGCCAGCATGTCCCCTTGGTTACAAATTACCTGTATATTTATTGAATTACAGAAATGGCAATTTTTATGATAACAGTAAATACTGCTCTTGCTTTGTTAAAGTGAAGTAATCATGTGACTCTTTTCTTCGGAAAAACAAGGTGAACCTCTGTAGTTTCACTGAAATTTGTACATGGCAGATTTTTGAAGTCTTATCTTTGATCTAATTATCTGTTTATTGGTGTTTGATTTTTCATAAAATGCAAATAGACAATTATGAATTACAGAAAAAAGCACAATCTTTAAGTTCCCATGATGCTTTTATTTTTCATTAAAAAGATCACATTTCAAAACAAAATGCCTTGGCATTAATTAAAACAGGCTATCTCAAATACAGCTACTTAACTGTCCTGAAAGAAAAAGTGACCATAAATGTGCACTCATTCATATCCAATCCTTTCATATTGGATTTTTAAGTCCCTGGATTTGGTTGACTGGGATGCTGGTCTATGGTGACTTAAATCTTCCCACAATTATTGTTATTGCTGCAAATTGGATAGTTGCAGATCTGTACATTGAAGAACTTGTTCTACACATCCCACAGGTGCTCATTTAGAATAATGATCTGGTTACTGGGCAGCCACCAACAGTAGGTTGAATTCTGGAAACCAGTTCTATATAATTCTGGCCTTATTACTTGGCAATTATCCATTCACAGATGGATACACAGCAGCTGATTGCATCAATTGTCTGTGTCAGCCAACTACAGGAGCCATTAGCTGGATGTTATTTGGTTATGGACCATTTCTGATGCACAAAGACAGCTGTAAATGAAAACCCTAGCAAGATTGCACTTTCTGGCACCAACTACCATGCCATATTCAAAGTTACTTAAATCTTTTATCTTGCCCATTTTCACATTGAATTGCACCTACTGCATATTGCACGGTATGAACATAGTGGTTACTGAAGGAGTGCCCCATTCCACAAAAAGAACAAATTGATCACTTAGTTCATGTGCATTTCACAACCCTGACTTTTTTTTTTTTTGATGGGTTGCATTAACTACCATATATAGGAATGAACTTGCAGCTTTATTTGTGTGATACCACATGGTCGAATGCATTCAACATTTTAATTATTATTAGTTCCTGATTGTTATGAACATCTGCAATACCAATCTCTCTAAATTACCTGCATCACTTTTCAGGTGCATATAAATATCATGTACAAGAAAAGCATTCAAAAATATACTAGGAATTAAACTGTAAATCAGTTTACTTTATTCTTCATTCTATTCTAAAAATATACAAACCACAGATTTTATAATTTCATTCTTGATTGTCCTGTACTCAGGATTAATGAGATTACTAACTAAATATATCAGTGAAGCAGCTAATGGACATTTCAAGACATGGATTAATGATGCTTTTATTACATCTGATAATGAATTTTGTTGAGAAAATGTCTCGTAATATGTTTATACATATTGCGAGATAAAAGTACTACTTATTTTAAAGTATATTTATTTATTAGCATGATTGTCTTGATGTTAAGCTGTTAACAAATGTTAAAAAAAAATTCTAAATTCAATTATATTTTTGCCAATATGTATATAACAGAACTAAGTTAATAAGAGTTGTTATGTAACAAGCTTATTATTTTTTAAAATTATTTTGCAGAGTTTGGAACCTCTAACATCTCCAGGAACTAATGAATTTGTTTAACGACATGTTACGTTAAACAAGTTGCTGTACCTCCAGTTTCACAAGCACTGTACGTGGCGATCCACAAAAATGATTCTTTCCATCTAATTCCTTGTACATAGGTGTATCCCCTCCCACATCTCCACAATATTCCAGTTACGAGGTTACCATACATTACATGCTGTGGTTTTCTTCGAATTAACTTGGATGATGCCAAAAGAAGACTAGTTCTAAATAAGAAAACCGCAGTAAAATGCATTATGAATGATTATTGGAGTGCGCCAGAAGATGTTCTCTGTGGTTTTGTGAAACTGGATATTAAGTTATTTTGGACTGAGGCCTGCAGTATCTCACTAATTGTAAAAACTGTATAGAATAGATCTCTTGCAGTGTAAAGTTGTCTTCAGCATTTTTTAGGATCATTGTATGTAGCTCATGTCATCCCTGAAGTACATATTCTGTAAAAATATGCATTCTGCTTATTCAAGTGCTGTCGTGTAATAGTTTACTTGCATACATTTTGAAGTTACTGCTCAACCAATTCAAAAAGTGATCCACCAAAATGTACAGGCTACTCTTACAGCATCTTACTATTTAGGAATATAAAAGTAAAAATGACTTTAGAATGATGTTAAATATTTAGCATTTTTTAAAGTTAAATTTACAAGGAATTAAAAAAAATTCAGTAATATTTTCCACAATTAAAAAAAATTCACGAATATCAGATTTTAATAGTATTTTCACACAAAGTGAGCTGTAATCATTAGATCATGTAAATGTTTCATGTCTTGTATAATTTTGTATACAGATTGTGCCTGTCCAAACTGCAGCTGAATCTGTAAATGGCTCATTCTGAACGAGAGCACTGTAGTGTACTGTTTTTAATTTTTTTATTTTGTCCCCTTAGTAAAAATCTTGAAACTAATATTTATTGTTCCTTTTGTGCATATAATAATTGTGACACTTCTACAGTTGTGCTAGAAAATAACAAAATTTATATATCTTTATTCAAGAAATTTTTTTTATGCTATAAGCATTTTTCTTGAAATCGTGAAACACTGCCAGTACAGAAGTTCTTTATAATTCTGGAAGTAAAAATGAACTGATTAATTTCTTATTGAAATTTTTGAAAGTCATATTGTATGTGAAACCTGCCAAGATAGAGCTGTTTACTGCTCATTCCCTTACCACCATAAATCTTTCATACAGAGAAGGGTTGCAGTAGCATGAAACTACCACGTTGTTATGGCACCTTTTGCTCCTGTCACCCGGGCTTCAAATAATTTTTAGGTGGCTGAATAAAGTTTCTAAGCATGCACCTCAAAAGTGGTCTTATGCTCACTGCCATATCTTTAGCTGGGAATGTTATTACAATGGAATGTTACAACTAGTGGGGGCATAATTATATCAATTATGGGGAGAAAAAGTGAACAGAATCAAATTAATATCTAAACCAAATCTTAAGTTTTGCATTCAGTTATAGTGTACTGGTAATCTCTCTTTTCCTGTGTATCCCCACCCTCACCTATTTCAATTATGTTTCCACTTGTTTATCAAAAATCCAGCTCAGTGTCTTTGTAAAAACTTATTAAAAAAAGTTGTTTTAATGCATCTTAAATCTCCAGGCGTAATCTTGGATAATGAAGCTGTTTTGCAAGGAGACTAAACAGTTTTGTTTTTCACTGGAATTTAAATACTACAAACAAAATATTTTACTTCTATCTAGACTCATATGCTGCTTGAAATATCAGTTTCAAAGTCCATCTATGCTAATTTTTGTTCATCTGTACTGTTACAGATGAACAATTTTATATTTTTTGAAAGCTCTTGGATTAGTTGATTTACCAATAACAAAAAGCCACAATTTGTGAGTTCTTGTTACATTGCTGCAGGCAGCTACTCTGATTCTCTCTCTCTCTCTCTCTCTCTCGATATTTTGTATCCTGGAGCTACAGATTCCAATTTTTTCTTCGCAGGTAGGTAAAATTTTTGTAGTTTCAAAAATTTTTGTAGGTAAAATTTCATAATTTAAGACCTCTTTTGTCCATATTATGGATTGTTCTCCAATTAATTTTTCTCTTTTGATAAGTGACCTTAAATCTTCTGCAAATCTTTGAGCAATAGACTGATCAGCAGATAATCTCTCCTCATTAATTAATAATAGTAGTGGCAAAAGAAGCAGTTGCAGAGTGGATGGTGGTAGCGTGCATACATCTGCTCTGCAACCACGTGTCCTCAGTTTGAATATATGCCCCCTTGTGTGTAGTCTGAGCAGGATGAAGCATGCCGTCAGCATTAAGCTTACTAAATTCACTCAGAGCCTTAAACACCTCAATCAGATCTCCTTGAAGGTGCCTAAGTTTTCGGACACTGCAATTTGCAGAACTGAAACCTCTTTTTCGGCAAAAGCAGTCTTTTGTTTCCCCTTCCCTCCACTAATTTTGTGTCCTTCTCTCTACCTGTTCCAACAAATCAACATTCATCCTAAAATGAGGGCTCCAGACCTGTATGCAAGATGACACCTAATTAGCATTAGCATTAGTAGAGGCATTTGATGCAAGAAAGCAAGCTTATGCAACATCAGCCAAAAAAAAAAAAAAAAACCACTTCCACGTCACCCCTCTGTTCGTTCAAAATACCTGTCCAGCTGAGCCTTAAACTTATTTAGGCTATCAACCTCCACCACAAGGGATGGCAGTCTGTTCCACCAACCAACCACCCGCTGGCTAAAGGCAAATTTCCGCACGTCTATCCTACATCTGTCTTTCCTCAATTTGAATTTATGCCCTCTCAGGTGATTTTTCTGAGCTAGAGGAAGAATAAATTTCAGGAAGAATAATCATTGCCTTATACAAAAAGATAATCACCTCCTTATCCCTGCTATCAAAATTCCTGTGTATCATTGACAAAACTCGATGAGCTGTCCTGGCAGCCGGTCTACACTGTCAGAGAACTTCATATCTGTTTACACAAGTAAAGAAGTCATTGCTGTTTTTATTTGCATCATCTGCTCTTCGTGAACAACTGTTATTAGTGGAGTCCCCCAGGTTCAGTGCTGGGCACACTGTTGTTTTCAATCGTAGCCCAGTGGTCAGGAGCGAGAGTGCATAGCACGCGTTCCTTGAGTGGACCGGGGTTCAAGCCCATAACTACTAAATACAATAAATAATTGTATTGGCGATTTATTGTAAACTCTAATGACCTGGTTGCCGGAGTATAAACAGAAAATTAAATATTAATAAAGATATATCACACTTAATGTCTAAGTTTGCAGATGATACAAAGGTTGGCAGGGCGTTAATGACAGTAATTAATGCGGTTGTAACAAGATCTAGAAAAATTTGGCAGATGGACCGAGAAATGGCAATTGAAGCTTTTGCAGTGCCTTGCAATTGGCAAATGCAAAATATTGCATATGGGTAGCAGTAATCCCCATAGTAATTACCAACTGTGGTACTATACTCAGGGTAGCAGAAAATGAAAAGGACCTGTGGGTAATTGTTCAGTCAGATATGAAGTTCTAAGGTGTTGACAGGCTGCAAGGACAGCCATGGGGTTTTGTCAATGATATACAAGAATTTTGCTAGCGATAATGAGGTGATTATCCCACTGATGAGGCAATGATCAGACCACATCTTGAGTACTGCGTACAGGTCTGGAGGTCTCATTTTAGGAAGGATGAAAAGCTGCTGGAACGGGTACAGAGAAGGGGAAAAAGGGGTGCTCTTACCAAAAAGACTTCGGTTCTTCAAATTGCAGCATCTGGAGACAAGGTACCTGTGAGGTGATCTGATTGGGGATGTTTACAGCTTTGAATGGCTTGGGCAAACTCAATGCTGATGGGATTCTTCCTCTTGTTCAGACTATGCACATAAGGGAACATTAATTCAAATTGACGAAAAATGGTTGGAGGCCAGAAGTTTGCCTTTAGGCAGAGGTTGATTGTTGGAACAAGCTTTCATCCATTGTTGTGGAAGTGGATAGTTTAAATAAATTCAAGGAAGAACTAGACAAACTATTGGTGGGATGGGTAGATAAAATGGGAATTTTTTTCTCCTTTTTTTTTTGTTTTTTTGTTTTTTTGCCTAGTACTATATAAGCTTGCAGCCTTATATCATTTGCCACTACCAATACCTATGTTACTAATACTGCTTATCTGTTCCTTTATAGCCCTCCATATTTTTTAGAACAGCATCGTAGGCATCTCTCTAGTGTGGCACGTTAATCTATTAAAATAATTCCATATTTCAAAAACTTATGGCTATGATCTTTCCAGCAAAAGGTTAAGTCTTGAACTTTTGGACAGTGATGACCCAAGGTGCACCAACTCCTATTTTGTTTCTGGATTCCCAGTTATGAATCCACATTCCATCATCAGTTACAGTTCTTGAACAAAACCTGGGCCAGCATCATATCTGTAAAAATTTTCCTCATAAATCTCAGCCTGCAATGATTCTAAAGAGATGTAACCATAATCTGCACCCAATAAGAACTGACCTTTGGCATGCCTAAGTAAAAGGTCACTTCAGACCCTTTGAAAACATTACATTTTAGAGATGATGTTTCCAAGTCTAGATAGTTCAATGTCAATTCTGCATAATTGGGTCTTTAATTTTTTTGGCACATTTTTAGAGCTGTCATTTTTGTTGGTCATCCTGAGCAGGGTTCATCTATGGATCCTTGACCCTATTTAATAAATTTCTTCTGTTCTTCCATACTTCACTGTATTGAGTTGGACCTACACAAATTTTTGAGAACATGATAAAACTAGTTTTTGATATATTAGGCATATCATCCCCATAACTTATTTAGATAAACAAAAACATAAAAAATAGCAGCTATATTTATCATAAATTAGTTTTTGGGGAGGTAATAGGACTTTCTAAATCTGTTACACAACCAACATAAAGACTTTTTTAAAATTACAGTAACAGTGGCTAATTTGGCATAGCCACATCCTTAAACCTTTTGGTGCTGTGCTTGATTGTAGTCAGGCACCGTATTCATCCTGTGCTTGACAAGCCAATAAATTCAATGAGTTTAATGTGATTACATATAATTGAGCTAATAAAGCCTTATTAGTAAGTGCAGTCATCTGTTGGCTTTAAATAAATCACCAAATGTTTGATGTCATAAACAAGTTTTTGTTGATAAACCTTGAATATATCATGACTCCAAAGCATTACCACAATTGGCATATAAACAACTGACATTGTCAGAATTAGGTGAAAATTGTGAATTTGATGTTGAAGATTCTGAAAATTATTTGTCTGATGAAGCACAGGTTAGCAGTGATGAGGAAATCCAATATATTGAGGTGAGTTCCAATTGTAACAGAGAAATCAGACAACCTATAAAGCATATAGCAGCTAGAAAAAAATGTTGTTATTATTGTAATAGGGTTTTAGGAGCATCGGCAACCAAGGCCATATCGCTCCACATATACTGTCTGTAAATTGCATGTGTTCTGCGTTGATTTTCTGGTTTGCTGGATGAAAAACCACGCCACCGTGAAAAAGGTCCATAAAAATTCCCCATGTCGTCAACATGACTAACTCGGGTCTTTTCAACCTGGTGTGGGGAGGATGAAGATTCTTTCAACTGTGCTACCCATAAGGACATGACAGAGGTATGAATCCTAAAATATATCAGTTTAAGGATGGTAAACCAGGAATTTGGAAAGCAGTATTTTCTCACAACTGTAGTGGTTTCAAAGAAGCCAACTTATTTCAGAAAATGTTTACATAATTCACAAAATTAGTTGTTGAAGAGACACGCCAAAATTGAAATTTCACACTTATTAGGAAAATAGAAATATTTCCAAGAACACGTCAAATAATTGTCTTCTGAAATCCCAGCTTTCTCAGAGATTATCGCAATAGATTCTTTTTTTTATTTAGAATGCTATATTTTAGCCATAATGAAGAACAGGAAACAAGCAATTATGTGCACAAGCTGAGATCTGCAGTGAATACTCTAAAAAAAAAAAAAAAAAAAAATTCAGGGTACATTTTATCTGTTTGAAAACTTTTGCTTCAGCAAGAGCCTATTTCTGTTCAAAGGACAACTAGGCATAAAAGTTTGTTTTATGTAATGAAAAGATTTAGGCTGAAACTACAACTGAAGTACCAGTAAATGTAAATTCAGGTATATGCAGGCCATACCTAGGTAAAGGTATGGCTGAAGGTACCCTGACAGATATGGCATAGTCTGCATGACTGCTTTCTAAGGAACTGCATGAAAAGAAAACCAATTCTTGTTCTGTTCCAGTTATGTTTGTCCTAAAAGAAAGGGAATGTCACCTTTCAATTTGAATAAAAAATTACTGAAAGGTGCATCACAGTTTGTGACTTGACTGTCAAGGAAGTGGGAAATATATTGTGCAAAAAGGACAGGTGGAACAGGACTAGAGTATGTCTGCCAGACGCTACAGTAGATTATGTAAAGCAGCTGTTGCCGTAATATCTTTAGCACAAGTTGGCACTAATAATATTAAGAGTAGAAGATCTAAGGATTTAATTAACAACTACAGAACGATGTTGAAATAAAGTTGTGAATTAAGACAAAAAATTGAAAGGTCTGCAATTCTGTCCAAACACAATAGGAGGGAGTACAAGGTGAGAGCTTTGTCAATCAATTTGGCCGGAGAGATTGTGCAAGGCTCATGGGGTAGAATTTTTTTTGGTGTGGTCTGTGCTTGTTAACAGGAGAGACTACAGGGATGGGATACACTTAAATAGAAAGGGGTGCAAGGATATTGACTGATGCTATCAAGGCAGTGTTAGATAAGGAGGTAGGAAAACTTCTAGCTTGAAGAGATACACAGACTGATAGATTAACAGCAGCCATAAACAGAGGCAAAAGGTGATTCTTGCACTTCTATTAGAACATGAGCCTAGAAAGCAAGGTACTGGGCCTTCAAGACCTGTTGGGGGGGGGGGGGGGGTTCTCATGGAACAAACAAATACATGGGCTGTGTTAGAGTTACTCAGAGTAAAAAAGCTAGTTTCAGGTATGCTCATAGGTACACTAATGCTAAGAACACAGTAAATAAATTTGATGAACTCTAAAATAAGTACTGATCAAATCACCATTGTGGAGATATCAGAGACATGCTATCACTCAGATATAACGTATTCAGAATTTGAATATGGAGTGTACAGAGGAGGCTACATTCTTAGTTAAGAAGTACATAAAATCTAAGCCAGTGCACTCAGTGGATATGGGTGGCCAATGCAATGCTGAGTCAGTTTCGTGTGACATAAGCACTGAGAAACCAAAAATGAAGGTAGAAGTGTGTTACAGGCCTAATGACTGGTAATATTACAAACAATTATCAGAGAATTATAGTAGGCCAGTAAATCAGAATGTCTTATAATGAGGGACTTCTTAACTTTCCAAATGTTGACTAGATCTTGTGGCTTGGCCACTCATACAGTACACCTTTGTAGATTTATTGGATGATTCCTACATCGGCAAGTTAGAGAGGAAGATAGGGAAAGCAATACTCTTGATCTTATTATCAGCAGCAACTCATCATAGATTAAGAATATAGTGGTCTCAGACAGTTTTTAAATTGTCTTTAAATTTTAAATAAACTGTTGATGATCCTGCTCAGGTAGCTAACAAACTAAATGAATATTTTGCATCGACATTCACACATGAGGAGTTATTTAGCGAGGGGAAAGCCAGAGGTGCATTCAACTCTAGCAGTAAGCTAGAGAATCTTGTAATAACTGAGAGTAAAGTGGAGGAGAAATTGTTGAAGATAAATACAAGAAAGGCACCCGGGGTGGATGGGATCTATCCAGTTATATTAAAGGAGGCAGCAAAGGAAGTAAGCAAACCCTTAGCCATAATTATGAGAGCTTCCTTGGACTCAGGGGAGGTACCCACAGACTGGAGATGTGCAAATGTCACCCCAATTCACAAAGGAGGATCAAAGGCTGACACAAGTAATTATAGACCTGTGAGTTTAACTTCTGTTCCAGGAAAATTAATGGAGGCACTAGTTAAAGAAGCACTGCAGGATCATTTAGACAAGACTTCAGCTATAGCTCGGACACAGCATGGTTTTGTTAAGGGGAAGTCTTGCCTGACCAATTTGATTGGATACTATGATGCAGTCACAAAGGAACTGGATGCAGGGAATAACTTTGATATTATATACTTGGATCTTAGAAAGGCTTTTGATACTGTTGCACATGGAAGACTGCTGCACAAATTGGAGAAGTGTGGCATTGGAGGCAAATTGCTGCTGTGGATAAAGGGGTGGCTGAGGGGGAGAAGACAGAGTGGTAATCAATGGACACTGCTCGTCGTGGACTAATGTTATTAGTGGAGTCCCTCAGGGCTCAGTGTTGGGTCCATTATTGTTTTCTGTATTCATAAATGATATTGATGAGGGTATATCAGGCTTAATGTCGAAGTTTGCAGACAATACAAAGGTAGGCAGGGTTGTCAAGGACACTACTGACACTATGCTGCTGCAACAGGATCTGGAAAGGTTGAGCAGATGGGCTGAGAGGTGGCAAATGAAGTTTAACATTGACAAATGTAAAGTACTACACATGGGAAACAGCAACCCCAGAGCAACATATCAACTCTGTGGTACTACACTGACAGTGGTAGAGAATGAAAGGGACCTGGGGGTGGTTGTGCAGGCAGATATGAAGTTCTCTGAGCAGTGCAGACGGGCTGCAAGAGTAGCTCATGGTGTATTGTCAATGATATATAGGAATTTTTCTAGCAGGGATAAGGAGGTGATTATTCCCTTGTATAAGGCAATGGTCAGGCCACACCTAGAGTACTGTATACAGGTCTGGAGGCCTCATTGCATTTCATTTCTCTGTGCTGGAACGAGTACAGAGAAGGGCAACAAGATTAATGAATGGAACAAAGGGGTGCTCTTACGAAGAAAGGCTTAAGTTTTGCAAATTACAGTGTCTGGAGACTAGGCACCAGCGAGGTGATCTGATAGAGGTGTATAAAGCCTTGAATGGTTTGAGCATGCTCAATGCCGATGGGATTCTTCCTCTCGCTCAGAATAATCACCTGAGAGGGCATAAATTCAAATTGAGGAAAGACAGATGTAGGATAGACGTGCGGAAATTTGCCTTTAGCCAGCGGGTGGTTGGTTGGTGGAACAGACTTCCATCCCTTGTCGTGGAAGTTGATAGCCTAAATAAGTTTAAGGCTCAGCTGGACAGGTATTTTGAACGAACAGAGGGGTGAAATGGAAGTGGTTTTTTTTCATTTTTTTTTGGCTGATGCTGCATAAGCTTGCTTTCTTGCATCAAATGCCTCTACTAATGCTAATGCTATGCAGTGGGGCCAACTGATGAGGTGCAATCAAGGCACAATAGAGGTTAGGTGAGCTAAGGCAGATTACGAGAAAAGAAAAGCATCGAAGGCTTCTTTAATTATGTAAACAATAGCGTCCTGCTACTGTTTACAGGTTGCAGACAGCTGAATGGCTATTTTCGTCATTCACACAAGGAATTTTTTAGGGATGGGGATGCCAGAAGCAAGTCAAATTCCTGCAGGGAGCTGAATGATTTTGTGATAACTGAGGAGAAAAGTGAAGCAGAAATTGTTGAAGCTAAATGTAAGAAAGGCACCTGGGGGCAGATGAGATTTATCCAGTTATATAAAAGGAAGCAGAAAAAGAGAAAAGAAAGCCTTCAGCCATGATTATGAGAGTATCTCTGGATTCAGGACAGAGAGAGAGAGAGAGAGATGTCCATAAAAGGGAGATATGAGTAATTACAGACCTGTTAGCTTGACGTCTGTTCCAGGGAAAATAATGGAATCACTGGTTAAAGAAGTAATGCAGGATCAGCTACACATGAATGCAATTATACTGAAATCACAGCATGGATTTGTTAAAGGGCAATCTTGTCTGATCAATCTGACTGGATACACAATAACGAAGGAACTGGTTGGAAATAAATTTTGACATCAATTTTACAAAAGCTTTTGCTACTGTTGCATATAACAGACTCTACACAAATTGGAGCAGTGTGGCATTAAGGGCAAGTTTCTGCTATGGATAAAGGAATGGTTGAGTGGGAAAAGACAGAGTGGTTATCAACAGGCACAACTCTTCCTGGACTAATGTTACTGGCAGATTTGCCTAGGGTTCGAGTGCCAGGTTCATTGTTGTCTTCTATATTTATTAATGGTACTGATGAACATACATAAGGCTTAAAATCTAAGTTTCCAGATAATAGTATTTATGATCTATATACTAAATTAGTATATAGATCATAAATACTAATACTAAATTAGTATATACTAATTTAGTATTAGTATTAGATAATACTAATACTAAATTAGTATTAGTAACGGCCGCATGGTGCAAGAAAGCCTATGGCTTATGCTGCACCAGCCAAAAAAAAAAAAAAAAAAAAATCTGAACAAAACAATGATTAAAACAAAAAATAAATAACTAAATAATAATAATTAATAAATAAAAAAAAATAAAATAAAATGAAAAATAAATAAAAAGGAAATTAAACCATCATCCTATGCGCTTCCCTTACCCGAAAGTACTATCCAGATGACCTTTGAATTTCCCCAAACTGTCGGCCTCTACCACCCATGAAGGCAACTTATTCCAGTAATTTATAACTCGCTGGCTAAAATAAAACTTCCTGCAGTCCAATCTAAACATTTCCCCCCGTAACTTGAATTTATGTCCCCTAGTTCTAGCATCAGTTATAATCTTGAAAATTTTGTCCTCATTCATTTTACTGATGCCTCTCAGAGCCTTAAACACCTCAATCAAATCTCCTCTAAGGTGTCTAGTTTCCAAACTCTGCAACCCACATATTCGAAGTCTTTCTTCATAAGGACGCCCTTTTGCCGATCTCACCAGGCGAGTTACCCTTCTTTGCACCCTTTCAAGAAGCTCGATGTCTTTCATTAGGTGCGGTCTCCATACTTGAACACAGTATTCCAAGTGTGGTCTAACATAAGCCTTGTATAATGGGATTATCACGTCCCTATCTCTACTTGCAAAAGTTCGATAGATCATCGATAGGACACCATGGGCCTTCCTTGCAACCTGTTTACAATGCTCAGAGAATTTCATGTCTGACCGTATCGTAACACCCAAGTCCCTTTCCTCCAGTACTGGGTTTAGTTGAACTCCACCAAGTGAATAAGTTTTTTTGGGATTACTGTTTCCCAGGTGTAATACCTTACACTTTGTTGGATTAAAGCACAGCTGCCATTTTTCTGACCATTCCTGAAGTCTATCTAGGTCTCTCTGAAGAAGCTCAGCTTGACAGTGATCATTAACTACTCTACCAATTTTAACATCATCTGCAAATTTAGACATCACGCCCTCTATCCCTTCATCAATGTCGTTTATGAAAATTAAAAACAACAGTGGTCCTAATACTGATCCTTGGAGAACCCCACTTCTTACATCAACCCAATCTGAGGAATAGCCATTTATCACAACCCTCTGCCTCCTGCCCTGAAGCCATCCTTCTATCCATCTAAGGATTTTCCCAGTGATTCCAACCTGTTCCAACTTATAAAGCAACCGCTCATGTGGGACTGAGTCAAAAGCTTTGCTGAAATCTAAATAAACAATGTCGAAATTATTCCCTAAATCCAGCTCGTGAGTGACCCTTTCGAAATAGCGAACCAGATTTGTTAAACATGATTTTCCCTTTACAAAACCATGCTGAGTATCCTTGAGAATTTCAATTCGATCCAAATGATCCTGAATTCCACCCTTGATCATTGCCTCCATGATTTTCCCTACTACTGAAGTCAGACTGACAGGTCGATAATTTCCAACTTCACTTTTAGAGCCACCCTTATGTATGGGAGATACATTTGCACTTTTCCAATCCAAGGGAATCTCCCCAGAGTCTAATGATGCTCGCATAATTAGCCTCAATGGTTCAATGCACTCGCTTGCCGCCTCTCTTAAGATTATAGGGTATATTCCATCAACTCCAGGAGCCTTACTGGTCTGTAGGCTCGAAAGTTTTTTCATTAAATAATCTTGCGAAATTTCAATATCATTAATTACATATTTTTTAACTTCGCTCCCACAATTTCCCATTGCCACAAAAGGCTTTTCATTTGTAAATATCGATGCAAAATAACTGTTGAGTTCATCTGCAACGGCAGCTGGTGTATTTATTACTATCCCCTTTCCCTTGCGTAAAGGTCCAATCTGGTTTGTCCTGCTCTTCTTGGCATTTATATATGTGAAGAATTCTTTATCCCCCCTCTTTGCTCTATTTGCTAGTGATTTCTCATAAACTGCCTTTGCCTGTCGAACCTTTTCTGTGGCTCTATTACACATCACCTTGTAGCTGTTATAGGCTTCAGTACTTTTTATTGCTCTGTAACCTTTCCATGCCACCTTTTTCTGCTCAAGTAATGCGGCAACTTCGCTATTCATCCAACTTGGAACCCTCCTCGTGGAGTATTTTTTTAATGGTATATACGCATTCAAGGCATCTGTGATTAATGTTTTAAAAGCGTACCACAGTTCAATTGTATTCATTCTCTGCGCGATATCTACCCAGTTAATAGAGGCCATGTAGTACCTTAGGGCATCGTAATTTCCTTTTCTGAAATTAAAACCCATTCCTTTGCCTTTTACTTCTGCTACCTCTCTCGTCATCATCCACCGTAGAACTCCGTGATCACTTCCTGCTACTGGTTCCTCTACTGTCAGCCCTGTTATGTCATCTGCTTCATGGGTGATGATGAGGTCAGTAGATGTTGCAGTAGCATACACAATAAGCAGAGTATGCTACTGCAACAAGAGCTAGAAAGATTTGGCAGATGGGTTGAAAAGTGGTAATGGAAGTTTAACATTGACAAATGCCAATGTACTACATGTGGGCAGCAGTAATCCTCAAATAACATACCAATTGTAAGACACTACACTCTGGGTAGTGTAGACGTGGGGGGGGGGGGGTAATTGCATAGTTAGATATGAAGTTCTCTGACAGGAGAATGTATTGGGTTTTGTACAAGATACACAAAATTTGCCAATAAGGAGATGATTTGTTTAAAGCAATGGCCACAACTTGAGTGCTGCATACAGATCTGGAACCCTCATTTTCAGAGGGACATGGATGTTGGAACAGGTGCAGAAAAGAGCAACAAGATAGAAGAGAACAAGTGGGTGCTCTTACCATTTCTTGGCTTCAGTTCTAAAAATTACAGTGACTTGAGACCAGGCACCTTCAGAGAGGTCTGATTGAGGTGTTTAAAGTCTTGGATGGATTAAGTTGTTGTTGTTGTTGTTGTTGTTGTTTGGTTTTTTAGGAGCATTAGCAACTAAGGCCATATTGCTCCGGGAATATGCAGTGGTCATTCCCTTGACCCTTTCCGCATCCTCCGTATTTGGTGGTGACGGGCTCGAACCCCGGTCTAATCAAGAAGCGTGTGCTACGCACTGCTGCTCCTTCCCACCTGGCTACGGAGGCGCGGATTGAGTAAGCTGAATGTTACTGTTATTCTTCCACTTGCTGAGACTACACACGAGGGGGCATATATATCAAGGAAGGATGGCTGCCAGTGGGTAGTGTGTAAATTTGCCTTCAACCAGGAGGTAAACGCCTATCTGTTGTCGTAGAGGTGGGTAGTTTGAATAAATCCAAGGAAGAACTAGATAAACTGTTAGATGGGATGGGAAGTGTTGGCTTTTTTTTTTTTTTCTTTTTTTTTTTTTTTTTTGCTGATGCTGTATAAGCTCGCTTTCTTGCATCATTTGCCACTACTACTATTAAAATCTTTCTGCACAGATATGAGGGCACTGTACTGGATGGACAGTAGGAGCTGACAACACTTCAGGTAGGCAGGCTGGTTCACCCTCACTAAGTTGGCAAGAAAAGAAAAAGAAAAAAATGAAGCCAGAATGTGCATATAACAAAGACATCAGGTCAGTGGACAGATTTCATGTGATGTCAAGTTCAGTAGTAAGGAAGTGCAAGGAAGGCTTTTACTGCACTGGCTGGAAAAAATAGTAGATAAGAAAATACAAATTATTTGCTTCCCTCCTCACATAGGTAACTTTCCAGCTGACCTTTGAATTTATTCAAACTGTCAGCCTCAACTACTTGTGAAGACAACCTCTTGCAGCAGTCAACAACTTACTGGCTAAAGAAAAACTTCCTACATTCTAGTCTAAACCTCTTACCCTATAATTTGAATTTATGCCTGGGTTCTGGAATTCTCTGTTTCACTGTTATAATGAAAACTCTGCCTTAGTAATTTCACTAACCCCCTCTAAGAGCCTTATACACTTCAATCAGGTGACCTCTGAGGTGCCTGGTTGCCAAGCTCTGTAGCCCATATATTCAGTCTTTCCTCATGGTAGCCCATTTGCCAATCTCACTATATGAGTTGTCCATCTTTGAGCCCTTTCAAGAAGTTCAATCTTTTTCCAGATGAGGTCTCCATACCTGAACACAGTATTCCAAATGTGGTCTTGCAATTGCCATATACAGTGGGACTATGAACTCCATATCTCTACAGGATAATGTTCGATAAATCATTGAAAGAACATATTGGACTTTCCTGGCTGCCTGTTTATGCTATTTAGAAAACTTCATATCTGCCCGTATTAAAACTCCCAGATCCCTTTCTTCCTCTACTGATTTTAATTCAATTCCACCAAATGTGTAATTTACTTTTTGGATTGCTATTTCCCAAGTATTTTGCTGAATTCAAAGTAATGAGAATGAAGAAAACACAAGATTGTGAAGAATATGATGAGATTCTTTACGTGCAAATGGAACAGACAAGCAAGTGCGTATGTCTTATTATGGGTGACTTCAATATGCCCCAGATTAATTGGAATAAGTGGGTGGGAAACTCACCTTGGAGAAAAATTTTTCTAAAAAACTATATTATTAATACCAGCATGCCAGAGATAATACTAGGGGTGAGAATATTCTTGACCTCATCATTACTCATGAATTAGATGACATCACAGGGCTCAAAATACAAGAACCACTGGCAGACAAAGCTGGCCAGTCCAATAGAGCAGAAAATGATAGCATGGAACAGTTACAGAGCAACAAATAGTACTGAAGCCTACAACAGCTATAAGCAGATTTGTAATAGTACCAAAGATAAAGTTAGAAAGCACTGGCCAAGAGAGCAAAGAATGAGGATAAGGAATTTTTCATGCATGTGAAAACAGAGAAGATAAAAGTGAATCAGACAGGACCCTTATGCACTGGGTATTGGAAAGCCTTAGACTGCCCAACTGATGTTGCAGTTGAATTGAACAAGTACTTTGCATCTGTCTTTATTGAAGAAAGGGTGTTCATACCGAGAAGAGGCTGAGTCATGAAATTACAGATGACTGTTTATTAGAAAAATTTGAGCATAAAGGAAAGCAAGGCTCCTGGAGTTGATGGCATATACCCAGTAATTTCAGTGGAGCTTGCGAGGGAGTGTATTTTGTACCATTGAAGTTAATTATGAGGGCAAATTTGTATTGGGAGGATTGGAGAAGTACCAACGTATTACCAATATGTAAAGATGGTTCTAAGTGTTGGTCAGACTAACCCAGTCTGTTGGTAACTACAGACTGGGTTAGTCTGACCAACAATAGAGAAAATCTTAGAAACAATGATTAAGATACAATCCAGAGATATTTAGATAGATATGGATAACATACAACATGGTTTTGTTAAGAGAAAATCAAGTTTAACTAACTTAGTAAGCTATTTTGACGCAGTTATTCATGAGCTGGATGTAGGGAACAGAACCATTTCGATATAGTGTATTTGGATTTTAGCAAGGCATTTAACTCAGTCCCTCATGAGAGGTTATTGTATAAGCTGGAACATGTTTTGATTACTGGTAAAATTCTAAGATGGACTGCTGGATAGCTGCAGGACACAAGGCAGAGGGTTGTGATTAATGTATATTCTTCGGACTGGTATAAAACCAGAAGTAGGGTTCCCCAGAGATTGGTTCTTGGACCACTGTTGTTTCTGATTTTCATAAACGACATCAATGGTGGGACAGAAGGCTTGATGTCAAAATTTGCAGACTACATAAAGATTGGTAGAGTAGGTAATGATCAGTACCAAGCATCTCCTTCAAGAATGACTTGAACAGGGTGCCAGAATGGTCAGAAAAGTGCCAATATATTCAAAATATCATATTCTTCACAATCTTATGATCTGTAGATTACTCCCGCTCTCATTATACCTTTGCTTCCAACTCAGAAAAAGCTTTTTTTGCACTCATGCTGCTTTTGAATGGATAATAAGGAAGGTTCAAGCATGGATTTTGTCTCTGCCATTTTTCTGTGACAGAACATGTTATGGTCCTGATCTGGTCTGTGAATCCAGTGAATATCTGGGACTAGACCAGAGTTTTAGATTACATTTGTTCCATTACACTCTGGACAGGAGAAATTTTCCCATCAGTTACCAGCCATGCCACGTGGAGGCAGGAACGGCGCCACTCTGATACCAAGTATTAGTCACTTAGTATTAAAGAATAAATAATGGTGTGGTGGGGAGAGAAAAGGTTAATCTAGTGAAATACTTTACTTACTAAAGACTAATCAAGTTTTAGTGCAATGCTTTAAATAATGGAACCATCTCAGTTCTTCAAGAAAGAGCACACATTTTCTGGTATGGGCCCTGAGCCTAATTTTAAACTTTATTGAATACAAAATGATTTCTATTAAAATGAATGACTAATAAATGTTTTTCACACAATGTTTAATGAACTTTTTATTGTGAAGCAGATGTTTGATGGCTGATAAACTAAAGAAAATAATACTTACGTATGCTGCACAGTACCTTTTTTTTTTTTTTTTTTTTTTTTCCATGAGCAAATAATTAGAATTAATAACCTAACACATCTAAGAAAAACTAGAGAAGAAAAAAAGGGCATAAATGAACAACAGAAAACAAGGAGACTGCACTACTCTAATCAATGGGCAAAACAGTGAAACCAGTGTACACTGAGCATGACATCTTTAGTAAATCACATGCACTGGTTCTATGGACTAAATATATGCAAAGCCACAGCCAACTGATGTCTTCTTTGGGTATATAATGAAATATTAAGTACATCCTTATTTGAAGAACTTAAACTTCACTAAATGTTGGAAGTAAGTAAATTTTGCATAAAAGACTTTCTTGGGAAAAATCAAAAATGTTGGCACGTGTATGCTGCTATGGCTAACAATATTCTTTTGCTCACACATCCCCACATAGACCAAATTTTATACAGTTTATTATTTTATTTAACTTAATACAACATGTACTTAATTCTTTTCATTCAAAATAATAAGTATCTTTGCAACAGCAACAAAAATGTGTAAAATAAAGTGTTTGAACTGTTAAAAATTGGCATTTATTTCACCGATGGCTTGTTCTTCAAATGTTATGAAGTAAGAATAAACTGCAATTAAAAAAACAAGCTTACCTTATTGCAGTTACAGGTATAAATTTTAATCTCTAATAAAAACTTAATAAAACTACTGAGCCATTGAAATAGTTCACACACATGCACATAATTCAACAGTTGTTTAATGTCCTGATTTTGTAAAGTAACACTTTGCTTAAAAACTTTCTTCACATGGTGCAGAGACAATATAAAGTTCCACGATTAATAGTTTAATCACAATTGGTCTTGTATATCTGTACTAATCATACTTGAAGTCCTTTGCTAATTAAGAAGGCTTCTTGGTTAGGTTCTCGACTAAGGAAGTCCTTCAACATGTCAGATGCATCCTAGATTTAGAACAGAGAGAGAGAGCAAAATAAGCCAAGAAACTGATTTTAATAAAACTTTTTTTTCACTCTATATATAAACCTATTACAGGGCCATCAAACACTTCGTACATTATATACATCGTATATATTATATATTCTTTTTTTCTTTTTTTTAAAAACTTTCTTAAAACTTTTTTTTAATTATATGCTATATTCAATTTCTGTACACAAAAACTTATGGTGAAGGAGGATTTGGAAAGCTTATGAATGCCTGGAAGCCTGTCAAGTACATGGATGGAGATGGGCTCTTCCGGCTGCAATGCCTCAGCCATTCTGGTAACAAAGCAGTTTGTACACTAGGCATAGGAAGAGAGAGAGAGAGAGATACCAAGTTAAAACTTGGCATATTAATGGATGGAGATTGAGAAGTTCAGTGAATGCACTGAATAACACAAACCTAGGGATGCTGGTTTCATTACAGGGGTGTTACACAGGTCTTAATGGGCAACCCAGTTGTGAGGGGATAGTGGAGATATTTCTTTACAATAATTACAAATGGAACAGAACCAGTGTGGCTGTTAGGTATTCATAAAAATTAATTTTACTACAGTAAAGTCATTAATTGTCACAAATACCTGATAGTTGTCAGTTCTTAAAGGAACTAAAAACTAGTTATTCATATGGGAACTAACAAAGACAGAGGAGTAAAAACTTGTTTCAAGAATGTAGTTTCATATGCAAAAAAAAAAAAAAAAAAAAGCAAATTAGGTGAAAACATGATTGTGTCTGCAATTCATGACAGATTCCTGGTTCAGGTACCAGATACAAAATCAGTTGATAACAACACACTCCTTGATACTAATTATAAGAGAAGGAAAAGGAAACAGAGAATTAGCAATGAAAGTTGCTTGTGAAAATTGCATTGCACTACATTACAGTTATAGGTTACTAAAGGGGGAAGGTCTATGTTTAATCCATTCAGCATTGGGTTTGCTACAGATGGATGGATTACTCAATGAATTTTCAACAGTGACAAGTTATATGGAGTTGGCTTTTTTTCTTTTTTTTTTTGTGAATTTTCACGGGATTTATGCTTTATGATGGTTAATAATCTACAAATGAATTATGGACATTTTTAAAGTCTTATACCAGAAGTCACAAATGCATCCATACCATTTGAGGGATTACCATACAAGAATGCAAAAATGAATGACTGAAATTACTAGTTTTAGAGAGAAAATGAAGGAAACATGGGGCAACTATAATGTCCAGAGAGGCAGGTTCACATGGCAGATGTAAGATGACCTGTGTAACCACTAAGGGAAAAAGTGGCACGTCACAGACCGCCTCAATAGTCAAATAATAGTGGATTATCTCAACAACAATGAAGTAACATTAGACACCATCTGCACAGCCATTTACTGTGCTGCTGTAGCAGTTACCAAGTTGAATGGAAGGGAAACCAGAGAACATAACACAAATTCAAGGAACAACCAGTCTGGGAAAGAAGGCTATAAGATAGAACAGATAAGAGTGAAGATAGATCAACTGACACAGTAACAACATGGTAATAGAAGTAACAAGCTCATCAGAAAAGTGAAGGCCATTCTCAAGAAAGACAACAACTACAGCAAACAAGAGACATAACCAGAGGATTGAAGAATACCTTGACACACTCAAGCAGAAATTCCTGGCTCACAGGAAAACAGACAACAGGATATTTGTTGTCTGTTCGGAGAAGGAAGGCAACAGATCCTCCAACCAGAAGGCACTCGAGCAGTTCTGGGGCAACCTGTGGAGAGCAAAGTTAGCCATAATGGCCGGACAGATCTAAAAAGGAAGAAAGCCAAGAACGTACATGAGATGACTGAATGGGAGATTCGGGAGGAAGAAGTACAAAAGTTGATCAGGAACTCCTACAAATGGCAAACTCCAGGAATGGATAACATCCACAACTACTGGTACAAGAAGTTCAGCTGCACACAGCAAAGCAGTTCACCCAGATAATAAGGGACTGTGACATAATCCCAGAGTATCTCACTCAAGGAATCACCTACCCGAAGGCTAAGGAGAAATACACTGCAAACCTGGCAAAGTACAGACCAAGCACCTGTCTCCCAACAATGTGCAAGGTCCTGACCAGCTGTATAACAAAAAAGACAAAAGACCACTTGGAGAGCTAAAACATCATTGCTAAGCAACAGAAGGGATGTAGCAGATGAGCAAAGAAGCAATTCACCATTGATGCTGCAGTTAGGAAGCAATCCTACAAGAAGCTATTCCAGATTACAGCACTGACAGGATGAAATTTGACCTAGACAAATGCAAGACCAATGGATTACATCAAGGATATCTAGTCAGAAAAAACTACTAGCTGAAGACTGGTGAAGAGATTGAAGCCATGACAGAGGGAGAGACATACAAATATCTGGGAATGATGCAGGTCCACCAGTTAGAATACCAGTCATACACAAAGGAGATCAAGGCCTGCCTGACTGAGAAATACCATCAGAGACTGGGATGCCTGCTAAAATCAAATGAATGGCAGGAACATGGTCACAGCCATAAACACTTTTACCCCAGCACTAGCATACTCCTTCAGGATCTGACTGAGTTTCAGAATGAATGAAGATAACTACATTTTCTTTGCTCTGCTTTGGACATTGGAGATGTTGAGGCTATATAGGACAATGTTTCTCAAACTGTAAGGTGGAATGTAATGTGCTATCAACAGCAAAACTATAGATAGGATTTCCAGTCAGTGGAAAGTCATTTAATATGAAGTATAATAGCAATAGCTTTTCTAAATTTATAACAACCAGGTCTGCTGAACCAATATGAACTCACACCAGTTCATGGTATTGATGTGCACTTGACAAAAAAATTTGAATGGAAGATACAGAAGTCTGCATTCAAATGTGTGGATTTCTATTTTGCAGAATAAATTTATAATGAAGATTAATGAACTGGGAGATTGAGATATGAAGTTCATACACAATTTTTATACTCAAAATGGTTAGTTACCGCACTAATTCAGACTGTCTCATTAACTCAGGCGCCTCTGTAGCCAGGTGGGAAGGAGCAGCAGTGCGTAGCACACGTTTCTTGATTAGACCGGGGTTCGAGCCCGTCACCACCAAATATGGAGGATGTGGAAAGGTCAGGGAATGACCACCGCATTTCCCGGAGCAATATGGCCTTAGTTGCTAATGCTCCTAAAAAAAACCAAATAACAAATAACAAATCTCATTAACTCTGTATCACCCGCTGAGTTAAGAGAAAATTTCTAATATTGGTGGCAGTGTGGGAAGGAAGGAAGGGGTAATTAGAATCTGCCATCATAAAAAAATGTGAATTTCCCAGAAAGTAAACGAAGAGATGTAGGTAACACAATTACTGGCAAAATTCTGTTATTTTCTAGTCCCATTACAAGAGCAAACATTTTAAAATCAGATTAATAACACTTATTTTGGTTATTTATTTATTTATTTATTTTTTTTTAGGAGCATTAGCAACTAAGGCCATATTGCTCCGGGATATGCGGTGGTCATTCTCTGACCTTTCCACATCCTACGTATTTGGTGGTGACAGGCTCGAACCCTGGTCTAATCAAGAAGCATATGCTATGCACTGCTGCTCCTTCCCACCTGGCTACGGAGGCGCCAATAACACTTATGCTATTTTTTTAAAATAATAATTTTAAAATGCAGATATTCTATGTTCTGTGGAACATTTAGTATGACTGCAGGAAAATTTGCTTGTGTGTGGGACAAACCCATAGGATTTCCAGGTGTCCCATAACCCATCGGACACTTGGCAAAACTGGATATATCTAGTAATTCTAAAGCAGAAAGTAAATGAGTACAAATCATTAGGCAGTAAACAAGTCAAATCATTAGCATTAGTTATAAGATTATTGGGTTCAGTGGATAGCTCTCTTGGACTAACAAAGCATCAACATTTTTCCAAACACAAAAGTAGAACTACAGAGCCAGTATGACTGATGTCTGTAGTAAGAAAATTATAAAGATGTGGTAAAGAAAAAAATTAGACTTATAAGGGCGATGTGGTAAATGATAGCCATAAATGCTCATTGTCAGGAAGTTAGAAATTAGGGTTTCTAACTTCCCGACATTTTTTAATCTTCGGGAACAGGGAATGGGAAATTGCAGTTCTTGAGAGTTCCCCAAAATTTTATTTTATTGATTAAATATTTGCTATCTTTTTGATAAGAATTTTTGTCCTTATTCTAGTCATAAAACACTATAATAATGAACTGTGCATTGTGGTGTATAAGTAAAAAACTGAAATTTACGGAGAATTAGAAAATTTTATTACATTGATACAGCGTACAGACAGGCAACATTATTCTATACATTTATTCGAAAACACTAAGTTTGAGATTAGCAGAAAAGAAATCCTAAGGTAACACTAATACTGAAACAAAACTAATATTAGCATTTAACATTTATAATTATTCTTAAAATGAAATTTAAACAAAAAAAAACAGTGCATTAATTGCTTGGTTGGAAAGCCTCGATCTTTGCTTAGTTACAAGTAAGCCTGAAGTAGAAAAATTTCATTTTGAGTTACAGTAGGTCTAATTGTTAGAAGTGCATCTAATAAAATTTTCAGATTTGGTGTCAGTGTACATATCTCTTCATATAAATTCATCTCACTTCTTAATGAAAATATCTTATTTGATTGGATTGGCTCTGCTTTTACCATTGAAATGGATATATCTCTCGCTAACTCTGTTTTTAGATCCCTTCTAATTCCCCAAGTTCTGAAATTTTCCATTTCTTTGTTCATATTATTTTCTCTTTCAGACTCTTCTATTGAAGTACACTTTTCTTTGAAAATTCATTCCATCATCGATTTTGCAGATCACATAATTTCATTTTTATTTGCCATAGCAAAAAAAAATCATTATTAACCTCATTTAAACTATTTGGGGCCAAACTCCAGATTATGGGTACACCTTGTCGCGAGTTGCAGGCAAGGATTGAATTCGGGATGAATTCAAAAGTAAACAAGCGTAGGTTTTTAATAGACTTTCATTAACTAAAATAAACTTAAAACAAGCGTGGGTTTTTTAATAGACTTTCATTTTTGGCTAGTGAAAGGTTAGGTTAGTTTACCCACTAATTTGGGATGGATTCAACCAAAAAAAGCAGCCACTTCCTCCGGAGGTGTACCCATAATCTTGAGAATAATCCTATTTAGATTGCTTAAATATCTAATAAGGGACACTTAAAAACTTTATCTCTACATTTAAAAAGCTGCTGTTTAATCTCCTTTAAAAGCTTATTACTTAAAACAGAATTTTGATTTTTCAAATTACAAAAGAGAAATCTAAAAATTCCTTTGCTTGTTAGTAGATTTGCATTATGATTACTTAATGCTTCAACTGCGAGTTGCACTGGTTTTAAGAAGTTTAATATATCTTTGGCGATTTTTGGATATTCGTCCTTCCATAGATAAGAAAGCTTTAATTCATGTAAAGCAATTTTTATCAGTATTAAAATCCTTAAAAATCTGTCACTTTTTAATGAAATGGTTATTTTCAACTATATTTAAATAAAAATTAAGCATTTTAAAATAAACTACATAGCAGTCTGTATATTACAAAAAAAACCTCAATTTCTCGGGAAATGTTTTTGCTTTTCCCAGAAATCGGGGATTTTAAAGTTAGGATTCTTTCCCGGGAATTCTCAGAAAGAAACCCTAAACCAAACAGTTCTGTGGCAGCTCTTGGTCCTGATATTCCTAAATGACATTGATCATGGCATGCTACCAAAATCAGATGATATAAATTGGAGAGGGTGAACAAAATAATCCACACTTGCTACATAAATGGTCAGCAAAATAGTAATTATGGCTGCAGCGGAGTTAAAAGCAGTTAGAGCTACTGATGCAAGTGAACATGAAATTCTACATGCAATGCAGATAGGCAGGCACAAGGTGTCTTGTCAATGATAGCCCAAATCTGCTTGTAGAAAAGAGGTTATAATCATAATACACATCAATGGTAACACAACATTGATGAGAGTACTATGATCAGTTTTGGAGATAACATCTGAAACAAGATACAACACTTCAAAGCATCAAGAAGTGCATTTTCCATTTCCATTTATTTGTTCACACAATTCTTTACATTTTATATACAAGAACTTACAGAGAAGATATATATACAATTTTATATACATTAGCTTTATCATTCTCATTATACCTATATATATATACTATATTATATATGAACACGTGTGTGTGTGTGTGTGTTTTTTACCTGTATCAAGGGTGGCTCCTAGGCCTTAGCCCATCTCCACCTTGCACGTCTGTGGTGGTGCAGAAACTCAGCAAGCTTTTTATCGCTTATGTATGTCCACCTTGCGACCAGGGAGCAGCCAACACCCAGGCAGCCGCTGCCTGCCCCCAGGCACAAGCAGCCAAGCCTGGGTCTACTATTACCTTTAGTGCCATGGGCACAAATCAAGAAGTGCAGTCAAACTGTCATATGGGGACATTTTGAACATTGAACCTTTCCAGAAAGGCCAGGAAGAAGTGTTCTACAAAGAATGGAAAAATAGCCACTTGAAGGGGAATGAGTAAAATAACAGAACTATATTCTTGCTGTTGAGGAGAGGGAGAGAGAGAGGGAGAGAGAAAGAGAGCGGGAGGGGTACACACATTAGAGGGGGGGGGAGTTCAATATGATTGGATCTGAGGAAGTATGCCTTATATGATTTAATCCAACAATTTACCATGGAAGAAACTACCTATTTATCACTTGATTCAATTTCAGAGAGTTCTAGATCTGAATTCCACACAACTTCTTCAATTTTAGGCTCCAGGTATAAGAGGATAAGGCTTGCTACTTGTGAGTCTAAATGCAGATGAACTGATATTTAGGTCCCACTTGTGAGACAAGTACACAGAATTCTGGAAAAGTCCAGTTGCATCTTCATGATGGTAGGATAATGATTAAACCTCCTCCTCGTGTGACAGGCTTGAGACACTGTACTTAGTATGCTGGAGGTGACCGCCCAGAACTGAACAAATATAAGCAGGTGTAACATACACATCACACAGAGGAATGTCACCCCTCTGCATCATCACCAGGCAATTCCAAGTGGATGACTCATATCTAGTCTCCAGAGAAAAGCTCCAGCAACCCTAATCACCTCTTCAAATCGTAGGGAGATCAAATATTCTTTACATTGAGGGTACAACTCGAACACAGTTTTCACACATCATCCTCTAGATCGTTTCCCAAACCTTTTCAATCACAGAACACTTTTCATCTCACAATACATTTATGGAACACAAGTTTAGCAGAAGCCAAAGAACCGTTTGCTAATATTTTATTACATACAAATGCACTGTGCATCAGTAGCATCTTTATTTCCAGCATATATAAAGCCAAAATTCAAATAACTATCATCATACTTTCGTTTTGGTCTTTTATTAGTTGGTTCTTGTTTTTTCATTTCAGATTTTTGGGGAACAAAAGACTACAATTGTTCATCCTCACTTTGACGTGTGACTATATAGTGTTCATTTTCATCAACCACAGTTGCAATACTAGAAGTACTTGCTTCTCATTTTAAAGTTCCTTTTTTCAACCACAAATCCATGGTCATTTATTTTAATAATAATATTTCGAAATACTAATAATTATCAAAAAAAATTTTATACAAGGAAGTGAGTTCAGTTATATCAGTTTGCTTCCCCTCTCCCTCAACCTGTGTACCCCAGGCTAAATCGCATACAAATGGCATAGCATATTAGATCACTACATTGCTACTTTTTCATAGATGTCATTACCTCTATGCATACTTCTCTATGCAAAAGCCCGCCGAAATAAAGTGTTCCGTGGTATATTTGATTATTAGTTTATGCCAGTATATTAATAACCGAATAAAATAAAATAATAATGTTAAAAATTGTAATGATACAAAAGTGGTGTATGCTACAAATATGCAAAATTTATTTATTTTATTTTATTTTATTTTTCTAATTATTAATTAAGATTTTTCATGAAATACTTGTTCACATCTCATGGAACACTAGTGTTCTGCAGCAAAGTTTGGGAAACTCTGCTCTAGATAATCCACTGTACCAAACTTATTGGCAAGTCTCCAGGATACATCCAAATAAGCTAGTATACAATCTTACTGCCTCTACTCTGCCAGCTAGTGACTGGAGGGAGTGCAAGTAGTGTGTATGCAGAAGGCACTGTGGAGGCCACATTATATTAAGGAGCTGGATATATTCTTTTTGTATGCCATATCCAAAAGTTTCATTAATTCAATCATGTCCTTTATATTATTTAAGGAAAGCATTGTGAACAGTCAAACTAACTGAATAAACTTATCTACAAAAAGATATAAACCTCATAGAAACATTCTAGTTCATTCACAAATATACACTGCCTCAGTTCCAATCTCAATATCCATTTCCACCTACAATCAGCCAAGCTCCACTTATGTTTTTCTGACAGACTCCCAAATACTGATTGCCTCAACCACTACTCACCTCAGTTGTCCTAATTTCCTGTTGGCATTCGTGGTGAGCAGACGTGCCTATTACAGCTCTTCATAGCAACTTTACAGAAGTATAGATAAGAGGGGATTAAAGCAGGATTAGTGAAGTAGAGCAGGAATTTAAAGGTTATTTAGTATATTGTAAAGTTTATTTTAAGTTTTTTTCCTGTAATAGTTTGATTTTTTTTTATATTATAAATATAATTTTTTGAAAGTTTCTTTTATTAATAATTAGTAAATTACATAATGGTATTACAAGATCCGCCTTGACATGTGACTACGTCAGAGGGTACCATGACTCATACAGAAATAGCTAATGGCGATTTCCGGGTGAGTCATGATTTTATCCATTGCAGAACCTGTGGCATGTATTCCAAGGTCGACCTAGTGGATAATCCTAGCTCAATTGGAGATTCTTTTTCTTTGTCCCCGTTGTAAGGAGTACACCAATCTTAAGTTACAATTTGGTTCATTGCTAGAACAATTTGAATCGCTGAAAAAAACAGGTGCTTGCCCTCGAGAATAATGTAACTGGGAGCTCGTCAGGGATTCAAGTAAGTTGAATCCTTGGTAGGGATTCATCCTACCAAGTGATGCACTCTTGATTCGGGCCCCAGAACAGAATAACCAAGTGAAAACTACTCTGGTTCAAAAGGACTTAGTTTTATTAGGAGACTCCATTGTCAGGGAAACGGGAAATATTTTTTTGTAATAAGGATAGGTGGACTAGAACCAGGGTATGTCTGCAGGAGCAACTATTAATGATGTCACCAACAGACTGTCAGATTTTAAGGGGGTAAAGAGAATATTATTATTCATGTGGGGACTAATGACATTAAGCATACACAATCTGATGATTTGTTAGACAAATACAGGACCATTATGAAGAAATGTCGCAAGTTAGATCACAATGTCTATATGTCTGCAATTCTGCCCAGGCACGATAGGAGGGATTATATGCTGAAAGCCTTATGGATTAACTCAAGACTTTAAAAAATCTGCAAGGCTTTGGGGGGGGGGGGAGAAATTTCTATAAGCTTGGCCCACACTTGTAGATAGAAGGAATCTGTTTTGTAGAGATGTGATACATTTTAACAAAGGTGGTGCAAGAGTGTTTGCCAGTATTACTGAGGATAAAGGTTTGGGGGAAACTACTAGTTTGGGGGGGGGGGACAAGGGTAATATAGATACGTGTTTATCTGATTGTATTGGTCAAATTAATTCTTGCACATACCTCAAGAGTATCTGTTTCTTACCGCAACAGAACATAGTAGCAAGATGTTCTGAGGGCAGAACCGTTTCAAATGAGCGAGTAGCAAAATGCCAAGGAAGCTAGCTTAAACTTTAAGGGGTGTGTCAGGGTAGTTAACTATACAAAAACACAATCTTAATTGTTTATACAGTAAAGTGTTGTCAATAAAATGAGTGAATTCGAACTGCTGGTTAGGACAAATAATGCTGACATAATTGGGCTTACAGAAACGTGGTGCCACCCGGAGATAGGGGATGATGAGTTTTAGCACGGTATGTATAATGTATTTAGGAAGGATAGGGAAGATAGAAGGGGTGGTGAAGTCATGCTTCTTATCAAAAGCATCCTGAGCATGATGAAAGCTTTCCCAGATTAAGATGTTTCGCATGCTAGTATAAAATCTGTATGGTGTGAGATCGTTGGAAGCAAAGGTATAATAAGAGTGGGAGTAATCTACGGGTCAGGTGATTGTGAAGATTATGATGAGAGCCGCTACATGCAAATGGAATGGGCAAGTAAGCATGAATGTCTTATTATGGGTGATTCAATTTGTCTCTAATTGATTGGAGTAAATTGATTGGAGGGAAACCACATGGGGGACAAAATTTTTAAATCAACTAGATGATTGCTATTTGTATCAACATGTCAGGGAAAAGAATACTCTAGACCTCATCATCACCCATGAACCAGATGACATAATAGGGATGACAGTACAGGAACCAGTAGCAGAAAGTGATCACGGAGTTCTACGGTGGATGATGGAGAGAGAGAGAGAGAGAGAGAGAGAGAGAAAGAGGGGGGGGGGTAACAGTAGTTAAAGGCAAAGGAATGGGTTATAATTTCAGGAAAGCAAATTACAATGGCTTAAGATGCTACATGGCCTCTATTAACTGGGTAGATATCTCACAGAGAGTGAATACAATTGAATTATGATATACCTTTAAAACATTAATCACAGAAGCCTTGAATGTTTATATACCATTAAAACAATACTCCATGAGGAGGATTCCAAGTTGGATGAATAATGAAGTTGCCAGATTACTTGAGCAGAAAAAGAGCATGGAAAAATTACAGAGCAATAAAAAGTACTGAAACCTATAACAGCTACAAAGTGATCTACAAAGTGAAAATTCCACTGAAAAGGTTAGGCTGGCAAAGGCAGATTATGAGAAATCGCTGGCAAAGAGAGAAAAGAGGAGGGATACGGAATTCTTCACATATATAAATACAAAGAAGAGAAGGACAAACCAAATCGGACCCTTATATAATGGGCGTGGGATAGTATTAGATATCCCAGTTGCAAACTGGGGTATTTAATACTATTCCACGTTGAGTTTATCTGCATACTGAAGTTGCAGATAAACTCAACAGTTACTTTGCATCGATATTTACAGAATAAAAACCCTTTACGTCAATAAGAAATTTTGGGAGTGAAGTTGAAAAAAATGTAATTAACGATGTTGAAATTTCACATATTTATTTAATGAAAAACCTCTTGCGCCTATAGGCCAGTAAGGCTCCTGGGGTTGAAGGCATTTGCCCTATAATCTTAAGGGAGGCGGCAAGTGAGTGCATTGAAACATTGAGGCTAATTATGAGAGCATCACTGGACCGGAGAATGATTCCATTGGATTGGAAAAGTGCCAATGCATCTCCAATACATAAGGGCGGTTCTGAGAATGAAGTGGGAAATTACTGGCTGGTTAGTCTAACTTCAGTAGTAGGGAAAATCATGGAGACTATGATTAAGGGTGGAATTCAGGATCACTTAGATAGAAATGGAATTCTTAAAGAATACTCAGCATGATTTTGTTAAGGGAAAATCATGTCTAACTAATCTGATTAGCTATTTTCACAGGGTCGAGCGAGAGATGGACTTAGGGAATAATTTCAACGTGGTTTGTTTGGATTTCAGCAAAGCATTTGACTCAGTCCCACATGAGCGGTTACTTTTTAAGCTGGAACAGGTTAGAATCACAGGGAAAATCCTTAGATGGATAGTTGGATGGCTTCAGGGCAGGAGGCAGAGGGTTGTGATAAATGGTTACTCATCAGATTGGGTTGATGTAAGAAGTGGGGTTCCCCAAGGATCAGTATTAGGACCACTGTTGTTTTTAATTTTCATAAATGACATCGATGAAGGATAGAGGGCATGATGTCAAAATTTGCAGATGATGTAAAGATTGGTAGAGTAGTTAATGATCACTGCCAAGCAGAGATTCCTTTGAGTGACCTAGATAGACTTCAGGGAATGTCAGAAAAGTGGCAGCTATGCTTTAATCCAGCAAAGCGCAAATCCTTACAACTGTCAAAAAGTAACACCAAAATAACTTATACACTTGGCAGAGTTGAACTAAAGCCGGTAGTAGAGGAAAGGGATTTGGGTATTATGACACTGTCAGATGTGAAGTTCTCCGAGCATCGTAGACTGGTTGCAAGGAGGGCCCATGGTGTCTTATTGATGATTTATCAAAAAATCGTTAGTAGAGATAAGGACGTCATAATCCCATTATACAGTATAAGGCTATTGTTAGACCACACTTGGAATACTGTGTTCAAGTATGGAGACCACACCTAAAGAAAGACATTGTCCTTCTTTAAAGATGGGTAACTCCCCTGGTGAGATCGGCAAAAGGGCGTCCATATGAGGAAATACTTCTAATGTGTGGGTTGCAGAGTTTGGAAACTAGACACCTTAGAGGAGACTTGATTGAAGTGCTTAAGGCTCTGAGAGGCATAAGCAAAATGAATAAGGACGAAATTTTCATGGTTATAAATGATTCTAGAACAAGGGGCCATAATTTCAAGTTACGGGGAGAGTTGTTTAGACTGGATTGCAGGAAGTTATATTTTAGCCAGCAAGTTATAAATTACTGGAATAAGTTACCTGGGTGGTAGAGGCTGACAGTTTGGGGATATTCAAAGGTCAGCTGGATAATTACCTAAGAGAGGAGGGAAGTGCATATGTTGTCCATTTATTCTTATTATTTTATTTTAGTATTATTATTATTTTTTTATTTATTTATTTATTTTTGGCTGGTGCAGCATAAGCCTTAGGCTTCCTTGCACCATGTGGCCATTACTAATACTAATTATTCATTATATGATTCCTTTCACTTTAAAGGTGACACTTAAGAAACAAGTACCACTTCTAAAGGAATATCAACCTCTGACGGAAGACCAACAAGGAATAGAAGAGCAAATATATTCCTTGTCTATTCTGAAATTCCTTGTCAGGGACTTTCTAACTGGGAATCTCTTTGTGATCTCTGGCTTAAAATCCTTCTGTTCCATTCCATCAAATTCATCTGTTGCCTCTATCATTCTCCCAATTCCAATAATCACTAGGAATTCTAACTTTCCTAAAAGAGGTAATTTTCCTTGACAATATTAATGTTCACAACTCCAGCTGATAAAGACCATGAGAAGCTTTTGTGATTATTTACACAGCTTGTTCATTTATACTACCAGACAATTCTAACCACAAACCCAACACTTTGTATATCGATGACTTTTTTTTCCCACTGACTGGAAATCCTATCCATAGCTTTGCTGATGAAAGAACACTACATTCTGCCTTCCAGTTTATGAAACCTTACCCTGCACAAAAAACACTCAGCTTTTTGAATATCATCTTCTTTTTAAATAACTTCATCACTCAGATTGATAGATTTGGTTTTGGCTTTTTATGGTGCATATGCAACTAAGGCCATGATGCACCAAGATTTCTAGAGAAGATTATGTATATCTATTGGGTATTACACTAACTTCTAATCTCCCTTGCATAAGCACATCATAAATATTGCTTCCTTTGTATCAAAAAAACCTGGGTTTCTTTTTTTGCTCTTGGCATTATTTTTCTTCTAAACAACTCACTCTGTACAAATCTTCAATCTACCCTATCACAGAATATTGTTTTCATACTTAGGGGTAGTGCCTCCAAAACTTCTCTCAAGCTTCTAGACTCTCTTCAGAAGAGGGCATTCAGGTTAGTTAATGACTCATCTCTTATGAGGTCTCTCACATGTAGAAGTTCTGTTTCTGCTGCATGGATTTTCTATAGATACTTCCATGGGTACTCCTGAATTGGCATGTATAATCCTTCCCACCTCCTCAAAACTCCAAGCACATGCTTCAAGAAATCAGCATCCTATCACTCAGAAAACTAAATTCTATTGCTTATTTATCCCTTCTCCTTTAATTTTTGGAACAACTTTTGTTCGCTTGTATTCTGAAAAAATTACAATCTAAGGAAATTCAAGTCTAATATCAACAAGTATTTTCTTTCTCATCAGCCCCCAGCTCATGCATAGTACTATATACTATAGACCAGCATTCCCAAACTTTTTTAGTCACAGAACACTTTTCATCTCACAACATATTTGCAGAACATTTTTCATCTCACAACATATTCACGGAACACTTATGAACACAAGTTTAGCGAGAGCCAAAGAACTGTTGCTAATATTTTATTTCATATGGCGCACTGTGCATTAGGAGCATCTTTATTTCCAACACATGT
Organism: Mastigoproctus giganteus; assembly: GCF_048544385.1. Classification (NCBI taxonomy): domain Eukaryota; kingdom Metazoa; phylum Arthropoda; class Arachnida; order Uropygi; family Thelyphonidae; genus Mastigoproctus; species Mastigoproctus giganteus. The sequence goes on along the minus strand of NC_143586.1, from coordinate 173,153,745 downwards.
AAAGCAGAAATTCAAATAACTGTCATTACACTTTTGTTTTGGTCTTTATTAGTTGGGTCCTGTTTTTTCACTTCAGATATCTGGGAAACAAAAGGCTGCGATTGTTCATCCTCACTTTGAAGTGTCACAATATTGTGTTCGTTTTCATAGAGCAAGTTGCACTACTAGAAGTACTTTGCTTCTCGGTTTAAAGTTATTTTTTCAACCACAAATCCATGATCATTTATTTTAATAATGATATTTCGAAATACTGATAATTATCAAAAAAAATTTATAAAAGGAAGTGAGTTTAGTTATGATATTGGTTCGCTTTCTCCTCTCCTTCAACCCATGTAAAAAAAAAGGTAAAGTGCAGCCATTATCACTGCAGGATGGAAGCCTCCTCAACAATTCATGCTGAGGGAAATGGACCATAATCTGCCACGCTGGTCCATTGCAGGTTGGCAGATCGACCGTATTCAGCAGTCAGGGGCTTGAACCCCGGTCTACTCAAAGAGCGTGTGCTACTGCACTCCCGCTCCTGACCACTCGGCTACGGAGGCCTGTCAACATGGCCCCATCAACTAGTTTATAAATAGTGGATATTCTGACAAGTGTAAAATTTAAAACACACTTGATCAAGAACATTTAATTAATTTGGTAAATGTATCCAGGGTAAACGCAAAATCACAAATCCAGTTATTATCAGTTAATTCGGGAAAGTCCATAATATTTTTCAGTTTTAAAAATAGAATGATGTCATCTTTAAGATCCCATACCCGCCGAAGAACTTTTCCTAAGCTAAGCCATCGAATTTGGCTATGATAAGGAATAGCCGACCGGGCTAGCCGGGTGGGTAAAGTGCCTGCCTGGCAACTCAAAGGTCGCAGGTTCGAATCCCGCTTCGGGCTTGGATCAAAGTACTGCAAAAACCTTGGGAGGTGCATTATGGCCACAGAAGCCGACGCGCCAACAACTACCCAACAAAAAAAAAAAAAAAAAAAAAAGATAAGGAATATCTGTGTACTCTGATTCAATATCTTGAAGAAAATTAACGAATTGTCTGTGTTTCAGGCCCCTCGATCGTATTAAATTTACTAGTTTAATAATACAAGATATGACGTTCAACTTTTAACACATTTTTATTGTTTGTTTGTTTGTTATTTGGTTTTTAGGAGCATTAGCAACTAAGGCCATATTACTCCGGGATACGCGGTGGTCATCCCCTGACCTTTCCGCATCCTCCGTATTTGGTGGTGACGGACTCGAACCCCGGTCTAATTAAGAAGCATGTGCTACGCACTGCTGCTCCTTCCCACCTGGCTACGGAGGCGCCTTTCATTGCCGGAGAGTATCATACAGAAGTGTTCTATGTATTATATTGAGGTAAACTTCTCTTATTATTTTACAAATATTGATATTAATGTAGAACGTATTGAGCATTACAGCTCTGGTTCATACTGCCAAATATAATGTAAAAATAATTTTTAGTTTTTCTTCTGAAAGTAGGTATCATAGTAACTTTTATATTACACTAATTTTTATTTAAAAAAAAAAAAAAAAAAAAAACTGACTAGATAATCGTTTGGATTGGACTATAAACAAATATTTTTAAACAAGTGATGCTTAAATTAGGTGGTTGCAATCCTGTTTTAAAATAAAATGATCACTCTCCCCATATGGTATTTGAGCACGCCAATGAAAGAGGAACTGATAAATTTGGGTATGGCTGGACTGTAGGGAACACAGACACGTGACAATCTCATAAGCCAATGTTCAGAACGTAGATTAAGAGGATTCCAGTTTTTGGAGCAGTTTCTTAAAAAAAAAAAAAAAAAAAAACCTGCTGTTCAGTGGTTAATTAAAGCTATGCATATATATGCATATGCAAATATAAACATATATGCACTTGTTTCTGTAATATTTACACACTGAATTTGTAATGATATATATTTAAACTATACCCAACATTTAGGTACTTTCTATTATACTTGATAAAAAAAATGTTCTCAAACTTGGATAATCAAGGTTCTACTTTAGGTGAAGTAAATACCAATTAATCACATCCTTTTAGTTTATGTTAATTTGCATTATATGACATACTAGCTATTTTCAAAAGATCATGTGTTTAAAAAGAATTCATTGCAGATAAGAAATACACAAAGGTAAAGCACTAACCTTAGAACCACCAGGTTTTAAAATTTTATCTCTATATTCTTTACCGATGGTAGCATTCATTACTCCACTCTTCTTGAAACGTGAATAAAACATGTCCATACTGAACACTTCACTCCACTGAAATTAAAAAGTAGTATATATATTATAAGAGTATTATATAATAGTTGAAGCAAAATAAGCAGAAAAAAGGAAAATAACAAAAGTTATAATATATCTAATGCTCCGAAACGTGCAGTGCAGCAGTAGAGGAAGCAAAAGGATATAAATAAGGTGTGGTTTTTAGAATAAATAAAGTGTCTGTGAAAATGGAAATGAAAAGTCCACAAGGTGCCAAAACTAAGAGAAGTTTAAGGGATAGTAAAAAGTGGAAGTGAAGTAGTGGTTAAACAGGTGAAAGAATTTGAAAAACCTAGTGCAAAAATGAACTGGGACTGAGGAAAAAAAAAAAAAAGAAGGAATATACAAGTAAATAAATAAATAACACTATATTCAGATATGGGAGGGCAATTTTAGTAAAAGGTCGAATCAGGGGATGGCAAATATGCATAATCTGAATATAGTAGATGAAAATATGATAGATAGCCGGGAAATTCATCAGGGGTCTACTCCTGACCATGTATCAGGCACTGCGTTTCCAAACTTGTCTGTAGTATTAGAAAAAGGGAGGCAAATATGCAGCCTTTTATCGTAATACTAGTAGACAAGGTAGTCCCTACACAGTGTAAAACATGTAAATTAAAATAAATACAAATACAGTGAAACTTCTCTTTAACGGACAGCCATGGGGAACGAGAATGTGTCCGTAAGAGAGAAGTGTCCGCTAACAAGAAGTCTGAGGGAGAAAAAAAAAAAAAAAAGAAAGAAAAATTGTTAAACGTTTAATGTAAAATTAATTAAAATATATACAGATTTTGAACAATATTTTTGTAAATAATATACAATTACATACACAAGAGATAAAGAAAAATCGTTAAACATTTATTGTAAAATTAAATTAAATTATATACAGATTTTGCACAATATTTTTGTAAATAATATACATACAATTGTGCTATGCATATTATGACTTTATCTTAAGAAAAATACATACAGTAATCACTTATTTTCTTCTGCACCTTCTTCCAGCTGATAATTTTGTTTTCAACGTTTGTTTGGAGTGAAGAAACCATCGAAAGTCCTTCAGTATCTTCTTCAGCGGCGAAAAACATTTTTAAACAATTGATTTGTATGAGCGCTTCTATTTTCATCGGTGGTTCGTCGTTAATATGTTCTTCGACAGAATGACCTCCTTCCATTTCTTCATCCTCATGAGGAACTTCTTGAAAAATATCGATGATAATGTCGTTGATATCTAGAGCACCATCTTCTGTAGTGAGGTTCGAGTCTATATCTTTGTAGCCAGGGTCACTTGTAGCGGAAGTATCGTACATTATCAATAGATGTTGAAGTTCTTGTTCTTCTTGGTGCTCCACATTGCTGTTCACAACTTCAATTTTTGCGTTTGAGAAGCCAGACTTTACAAAACAGTTCACGACAGTTTGTTTTCTAATTGCGTTTACTGAAGAGGAAACCAATTGAATCGCATCATGCTGATTTTCTTTGCAAGGTCACTCACACGTTACATCATTCATGTTTGCAATGAGATGTCTTAAAACACGTTTTCTGTAGTGAAGTTTAAAATTTTTTATTATCACTTGATCCAAGGGCTGACACTCTGCAGATGTGTTTGGTGGCAGAAAAACGATTTGAATGTTGGACAATTCAATGTGCGGGTGAGATGCAGCATTATCCATGAAAAGAATAATTTTTCTGTTTTGACGAATCATGTTTTGGTTAAAGTGACTTATCCATTCGCTCATGATATCTCGTGTCATCCACGCTTTTTTATTAGACTTCCAATCAACATTCAAAGGATTCAATTTTATGCCCTTGAAACAACGAGGATTTTGTGGCTTTCCTATAACAAGAGGTTGTTCAAAGTCTCCCAGCATATTTGTACACAATAGTACAGTCAAGCGTTCCTTAGAAATTTTTCCGCCCTGGCACTTTTCGTTTTTTAGGACTCATTGTTTCTTCAGGAAGAGCTTTAAAAAACAACCCTGTTTTGTCACAGTTGTAAATATCCTTAGCTTCAAAATCACGACATAAATCTTCCAATTTGACGGTCCACTCTATTATAACCCCAGTATCAACAGATCCACCTTCACCACTTACGGTTTTCCAAGAAATTTTATGCCGAGTTTTGAACTTGTCTAGCCATCCCACAGAAGCTTTGAACTCATTTACTCCCATAGATTTCGCAACCTCCAAAGCCTTTTCCCTAATAATAGGCCCATTAATGGGAATTTTTTTAGCATGTGCGCGACAAAACCACTCATACGTAACATTGTCAACTTGAAGTCCAACAGTTTTTGGGAATGATTTTTGAACCTGATCATTTCTGTGTTGCCAAAATTGTTTGAGTAGTTCATTTTTTTTCTTTAGGATGTCGCTTACCTGTGTCTTCCCAATTTTGAATTTTGCAGCGAGATTACGAACACTATTTTTTTTGCCGATCATACACATTAATGAGTTCGACTTTTATCTTTTAAAGTTAAATGTTTACGAGAAGACATTGTGCACTTCACACGACACTGAACAAAACTGAAAACTGAAACTCAAAAGATGAAAGGCCAACCAAATTTCCTCCCCCCCCCATGCACACACCGAATTCATCAAAAGTTTTACACGTGCCTTAAAATTCTTGAAAAAGGGTTTAGAACCGTGACGTAAACCTTGATAAAATTCAGAGAATCGGAAATAGAAAATAAACACACGATTGAGGCAATACGTGGAAGAAACGTTCCTAGAAAAAGGGCCGTGAGCTCGCCTGCTGTCCGTTATGGGGAGATCAAATTAAGTGCTAATCTAAACGAAACAGTGCAGATTGCTTGTCCGCATCCGTTACAGAGAATGTCCGCTAGACAGAAGCTGAAAACGCATTAAAACCATAGAGGAGAGTTGGGGAATTTGAAAATGTTCATTGTAGAGAGCTGTCCTTTAAAGAGAGGTGTCCGTTAGGAGAAGTTTCACTGTATATACAAATTTACAAAAGTGTAATGTGGAATATAATACAAATGTATGTGAAGTGCATGAAAAAGTATAGACAAGCAAATGGTATAGGGAATGGTAAATTCTGGGGGAGGGGAAGGGGAGAAAAGATGTTCAAAAGGCGAAGAAATTTTTCACCTTCTTTTGAACATACATTTGTATTATATTCCACATTACACTTTTGTAAATTTGTATATATTTTAATTTACATGTTTTACGCAGTGTAAAACATGTAAATACTTTGTCTACTAGTATTACGATAAAAGGCTGCATATTTGCCTCCCTTTTTCTAATACTACAGACAAGTTTGGAAACGCAGTGCCTGATACATGGTCAGGAGTAGTCCTCTGATGAATTTCCTCCCTATGTATCATATTTTCATCTAATATATTCAGATTATGCATACCATCTCCTGATTCGATCTTTTGCTAAAACTGCCCTCCCATATCTGAATATAGTGTTATTTATTTACTTATATATTCCTTCTTTTTTTTTTTTTCCTCAGTCCCAGTTCATTTTTGCACTAGATTTTTCAAATTCTTTCACCTGTTTAACTACTACTTCATTTCCACTTTCTACTATCCCTTAAACTTCTCTTAGTTCTGGCACCTTGTGGACTTTTCATTTCCATACACTATTTATTCTACAAACCACACATTATATATATATTATAATATTTATAAAATTACATTATAAATTACCATATACATGTCTGTTTTTTCTACCTACTCGTACAAAATGTCCTAAAGTAAAATAAAATTACCTTGATAAAAAAATTTATTATACTATAAAATCAAAATTTAACTCAAGCTGAATATAAACCACAAGAAAACAATAGTCAAAACAATAGTGCAAATTAAAAAAGTGGTAAGTGTATACCAGCTAAATTTTAGAACTCAAAAATGAGAAACCTTTTTAACAGAGACCCAACTTCAAATCCAAATTGTACCAGAACTGTGTGACAGTACTGTTCAAAAGGCACTTGCCTTGTTGTCTCCTCTGGTCTGTGTGCTGTTCGGAGATTGGTTACTCATGGCTGCCCTCAGGGATCCATGTGCTGGAACATGGTCCTTGATGGGTAGCTCAATTCTGAACATGATTTTGTTACTAAAGTGGCATATGCCGACGATCTGGTTGTTCTGGTTTCTGGTGATTCCAGGCTCCAGTTGGAGGAACGTGCCAATGACACTTTATCGGACCTTCATAGTTGGTGTCAGATTCATAAATTGGAGATCTCTATTGCTAAAACTAAACAAATGCTGTTCATGGGTTCCCTTAGAGTCAACCGTCCTCCCAATAGGCTTTTGGACCAGTACATAAAACTTGTTAAATCTTACAAATATTTGGGTGTTCTCTCTGACGACCATTTTCAATTCATTCAACATGCCAAATTTATTCTACAAAAAGTAAAAACTTTAACTGGAAAGTTAATCAGAATTACAAGAGCTTCTGTGGGACTCAAACCTTCTGTTCTTAGAATTTATTATAAAAGCATTTTTCTTCCTATAAGTTTGTTATGCTGCTGGTGCTTGGGGTCCTAGTGTGTCCAAATTCTTAGTTAATAAATATTTGACTCAGGCCCAATGTTTCTTTCTGCTGGCTACTTTTCAGGCTTGTAGAACTATTGCTTCCTCTGCCCTAGAAGTCATTACTGGTAAAGTTCCTATTAAATTTGAAGTGATTTTTAGTTACCTTCAATATTGTAGAAGACAAGGTATTCCTTGTCTTCTACTGTGCTGGATCAATATTATAATTTCTTTCTGAATGGCAGCCTGACTGGATTAATGGATCTACAGGTCGTACCACTTTTCTATTCTTCCCAAAGGTCATTGAAATTAATAAGAAAAATTTAGCTTGGTTTTCTCCTGGTCTTTATGCTACTTTTTTGTTTTCTGGTCATGGAAGTTTGAATGAAAAATTGTTCTCCTCTTGCTCCTTCCCCAAATTGTTCCTGTAGAATCTGCCACTCACCTAATTTTTGATTGTATTCAGTACGTTGACTTTAGGTCTAAATTTCAACTGATCACTGAGGTTTTTCATGTTGATGATCTTCCAAAATTGGTGGAGACTTTAGAAAACTATAATGCTTTTTCCACTTTTGCAGAAAAAATCTTCAAACATTGTAAGAGATTGGCTTCTCTTGATTTATAGTTTTGTCTTTTCTTTGCTTTGGACTTAAAGCTACTGTTTTTCTGCCTGTTGCTTGTTTGGTAAAATTTTGGTTGCTGTGGTTTGGTTGCTTGGGGTGCTGTTTTTCTTTTTTTGATTTTCCCCCTCTTGCTTGCTTTTTTTTTTTTTTTTTTATGAGTGGTTCTGGTTATTGTCAACAGCTCTAGATCGAGTTTTTCTGTATATAATTATTGGAGTTAAATCCTGTTATTATTATTAATGGGTTCTTAAACTAAGCTTCTCTGTAATTAATGTAAAAATGTTTTGTTTCTGTTGTCTACTGTGGGTGGCAGTAAACTTTTATCTCGTTGAATTATTGTTTAATGCTAAATTATCTTGTACAATTATTTAAATATATTTTGATAATTACTTGATGTCTTGTATGGTAATTCTAGCTTATTATTAGTAGTATCTATGTAAGCTTCTTTTGCATACTTCAATTAGTATTGTGAATTTTCTTTTATGAGGGTTTAAAATTACTGTGTTGTTAATAATTTAAATTGAATTTTGCAGTCTCTGCGCCTTACATGGCTCCAACTGTATCCTATGATAATGTCATGAACTGTCTTCTAAGGGTTATAAAATTACTATGTTGTTAATAATGTAAATATTATTTTGTTGTCTCTGCGAGTTGCAGAGGGCCATTTTGTTTGTTGGCTAATTGTATTTTGTCAATTCATCTAATTTCGTTGGTGAATTATATATGCTACATTACTTTAAATTGTTATGTTCTTAATAATACAGATATCATCCTGTTGTTTCTGCAGGTTGCAGAGGGCCATTGCATTTAATTGGCCAACTGTATTTTGTTAATTCACTTTGTTCTGTTGATGAATTGTTCATGCTAATTATTTTTAGCTGGTGATTCGGGATTTTAGTGGATCTTTCACCCATAGCTTGGGTCATATGCCTTTGGCAGCAGGGGTTCTGTTGTCTTAACCTTAATAGCTGTTTAAACCTGAACTTATTTAAAATGATTTTATGCAAGTTGCTGCAAAAAGGGTTTTAGATTTTATGACCTGTTTTATCATTTTATCTTGTATTTGATTGTTCGTGCTGATAGTTTCAGCTGAACTTGTATATTATAGAAGTTGTCGTGGCTGTTTAGTAATTTGTCATTAGTACTGGTTGAGGATTCTCAACATTAGTGTTTTCTTCTTGTTTTGTTTGGATGTCTCTGTTGTGACAGCCTGTATTTATGTGTTTGCTGGTGTTGGGGTTGGGACTATCACTTGTTAAAATGTAAAATACTGCTTGATTATTGTTAAATTAAATTTTAAGTTGCCTATTTGGACTTTGTATTTGATTGTGTCTTGGGTTTTGGAAGTGGTATTAGATTAATTACCTTGTTATGTGTTGTTATCTTGCATTAATCGTGTTGTTGGGAGTTTTGCTGATTGATTGGCTGTTTTAGCTGTAAGTTTTTCAAGGTTTTGTAATCTTACTGATTTGCAGTCTTTTGATTGCTTATTGGTATGATTCGGCGCTTCTGTAGCCAGGTGGGAAGGAGCAGCAGTGCGTAGCACACGTTTCTTGATTAGACCGGGGTTCGAGCCCGTCACCACCAAATATGGAGGATGTGGAAAGGTCAGTGAATGACCACCGCATTTCCCGGAGCAATATGGCCTTAGTTGCTAATGCTCCTAAAAACCAAATAACAAACAACAAACAATATTGGTATGATTCTTGCCTTGTTGTTTTTGGAGTTTTAAATTTGAATTTAAGTTATTATCTGCCCTAATGGTTGATATTATGACTGGGTTTATTGTGATTACTGGGTAAAATTGATTGTATGTATATATGCATAGCTGTTGATAATTAGTTTTTAATTACATGTTCCTTGTAGTCTTATTTTTCTCTTTTATATTCTTCTGTTTATATTTCTAGAGGATATCTGTATTCCTCTTCTCTTCTGTTCCTTTTTCTTCGTCCTCTCTCTCCCCTTTTCCCTTCTAAATTATTCTGAGGTTCTCCTTGTGACAACCTCAGTACGTGTCTCTTGATAGTAGAACCTGGCTGCCTCCTCGTGGGTTCGGATGGGAGTCAGGGGGTAGGGGAGCCTTTGTTCTTCCCCCCTGACTGCTATATGCCAGGTGCCAGCTTACAACATACAACAAAACATACATTGATATACACATAAAGATACAAACATTTCATTAGATCTCTCTCTCTCTCTTTTTTTTTTTTTTTTTTTAATGTCGACCTTGGCACTTTGCCATTAGATGACTCGGCGGCATATAGGGGAAACCCTGGTTACCACCTTTACATACAAGAATACTTTGTCCAAAAGGCACTCCAAATATTTTTTCTTAATATTAGTATTAGCCATATAGTGCAAGGAAGCTACAGGCTTTTGCTGCACTCAAAAAAAAAAAAAAAAAAAAAAAGAGAGAGAGAGAGAGAGAGAGAAGAAAATACAAATTATGCACCCCCCACACAGGGAAACTATCCAGTTAACCTTTGAATTTCTTCAAATTTCCTCAACTACCTCTGGGTGCAATTTGTTTCAGTAAACAATGACTTGTTGGCTAAAAGAAAACTTCCACTAACCTTTTCAACATCCTCGTGTGAACCATGATAAAAGTTAAAAAGACTGTATGTTGGGAAAATCCAATATTCCTGTGAGTAGATTAGCTAGTGTGTGTGTGTGTGTGTGTGTGTGTGTGTGTGTGTTTTCCATGGTTATTGTCTGTCTCCAGGGTAAGATATTGAGGTTGGAAAGTAGGATGGCTCTAGAGATGGTAAAAAGCTGCTTACAGACCCTGTTGAGCCATCTAAAGAGCCAGTATTCAATACCAAGAAATCCTTTCAGGTTTGCTAGGTGGGACAGAAGACCAAATCTGTGAGGCATGCAGTAGGATTGGAAGAAACACATTTCAGATGTTTGAATGTGGTTGCTTTTGCTTTTGAATGTGATCAGCAAAATACATAATGAAAAATAGATAGGTTAAGTGTCAAGCATAGCAGCGCCCAACAGGGAATCATAACAGAGTGCAAGATGAAAGAAGATACTTGTTAACATTAGACTTGAACTTCTGTTTGTTATTTGGTTTTTAGGAGCATTAGCAACTAAGGCCATATTGCTCCGGGAATATGCAGTGGTCATTCCCTTGACCTTTCCGCATCCTCTGTATTTGGTGGTGATGGGCTCGAACCCCGGTCTAATCAAGAAGCGTATGCTACGAACTGCTACTCCTTCCCACCTGGCTATGGAGGCGCCACTTGAACTTCTGTAGATTATAATTTTCAGGAAATATGCATGAAGGGAGGTTGAGCCAGTATATATGGAAGTTAAAAGAATAAATGAGGAAGAAGAAAAGGTGATTCTGTGAGTGTTCAGAGTGATTCGGACAAAAGAGCAGGAATTATAGAAGCCAATTCAGAAGGACAGTGCCCATGGAAGTATCTATAGAAAGGGCATGCAGCAGAGAAACAGAATGTCTATGAGACAGAGTATGGAGATACTTTGTAAGAGATGGGTCATTAATTACTATAACTGCCCTATTTTGAATGGAGTTTAGCAGCCTGAGAAAGGTTTTGGGGGCACCACCCCAGATGTGGGAACGATATTCCACAGTAGGGCAGATTTGGGTTTTGTATAGAATGAGTAGCTCTTCAGAAGAAAAGTAACGGGAAAGCAAAAGAGCAAACCCAGTTTCTTATATGCAGAGGAAGCAATATTTGTGATGTGCTTATGCCAAGAGAGATTAGAAGTCAGGGTTATCCCTAATAAAGATATTAATGTTGAGAGTGGAATAAAGGATTTTTCATCCCTACAAGAATAATTTCACTAACATGATCTGAGAAAACATTAACATCAGAAGACTTAAAACAGTAATCCAGCCAAGGAAAAGAAGAAAAAAAATCTCACAGATCATTCCACCTTGTATTTTTGTATTGCCAAACAATGTGAGGTTGAGAATGGCCACAAGAGAATGGTTCCATAGGAGAAGGGATCATGAAGTTGTGATCTGAGGTGCATAGAGGACCACTCACCTTGACTGTGTACTTGGAAGGGTTGTTTGTGAGAAAAGGATCAGAGTGTTGGTTGTGTGGTTAGGATTGTTTAGTATTGTGGTAGGTAAATGAATAGCCCATAAGAGGTCATTAGCAATTGCAAAAGGCTCAGCATCTCGAACAGCTAGGTCCATGTGACTCCATGTGACTAGAAAACTGAAGTCAACTGGTCTTGTGAACATTAAAATCACCAAGGAAAATTAGGAAGTCTGGACCAAAGAAAGCCAATTTCAATGAGAGGGAAGTCAAAGGGTTTGAAGTGGTCAGTGGAGTTGAGAGAAAGATAGAGGCAACAGATGAATTTGACAGAATGGGGTAGAGAGATTTTAAGCCAGAGATGATCAAAAAGAAGAGATTCTAAACAATGACGTGTTATACATCCATGGGGCCCAAGGCAAACTGGAATTCGGAACTGTATTAATGATGGATTACTTAATTATGATGTGGCAACTTTCATTCATTCATTCATTTTTATGAGGGATCCATTCAAAAAACATTTGTATTCACTCATTTAAGTAGTCTTAAATCTTTTGTCATCACCTGACAAAATGACCCATTTTTTGCACCTCTCAATACACTTCCTCAGGCCAGTTTTGTAGAAGTCCTCCAACTGTTCTTCAAACAACAACTCGTGGCAGCAGAAATCACCTCATTACCAGCAGCAAAGTGTTTTTGATTAAGAAAAGACTTTGGGGCAGAAAAGAGGAAGAAATCTGAGGGTGTAAGGTGAGAGGAATAAGCAGGATGCAGCATGCACAAGGGTATTATTGTGGAGCAAGTACGCACCTTTTGACAGCTTTACCCATCTTTTTTCTTTTATACCAGCACACATAGCTTTATGTTGGATAAAACTTTGCCATCACAGTAAAGTTCTTTTGAAGGTAATCTGTTAGTATTAACACCATGCTAATCAAATTCCAAAAAACTGACAACATCACCTTGCTAGCAGTTTTACCTTTCTCAGTGGGGAAGGAGTGATTCTGCATGTTTCCGTTGTTTTTACATTTTTCTGGTTTCGGAATCACAGTGATGGATCCAAGTTTCATCCATGGAAACCAGCCAAAACAAAACAAAAACTCCTCTTGCTTTTTCTGGCACATTGTGCCTTCTTTCCTTCTTCTGGTAAGGGGTCTGGGAACCCATCTAGCAGACACTTTACTCACATGCAACTATTGATGGTTATGTTTCCACAGACCCCCTACACTAATTTTGAGATCACACCTCCATAGCCAGGTGGGCAGGAGCAGCAGTGCGTAGCACACACTTCTTGATTAGACCAGGGTTCGAGCCCGTGACCACCAAATACAGAGGATGCGGAAAGGTCAGGGAATGACCACCGCATATCCCCGGAGCAATATGGCCTTAGTGCTAATGCTCCTAAAAAAAAACCAAATAACAATAACTAATTTTGAGCTCTGCAGTTAGTCCTTTGATGCTAATATGGCAATCTTCCAGAATTAATGCCTCAATTTTTGCAACACACAGCAGTTGCTGGGCATCCTGGGATAATGCATTGAAGCAATTCTCCACATTTGAATTGTTTATACTAATGTGCAACAACACTGTAACCTGGGCAGTGTTCTCCATAAATAGCAACTATTTCTTCATGCACTGTTTTGGGTATTTCCCCTTGCAGAAAGAGGAACAGAATCACTGATTTGTATTCCACTTTATCCATTGTGGCACTTCACTTCATTCGGGCCCGTCACCACCAAATACGGAGGATGCGGAAAGGTCAGGGAATGACCACTGCATATCCCGGAGCAATATGGCCTTAGTTGCTAATGCTCCTAAAAACCAAATAACAAACAACAAACAAACAAACTTCACTTCATTCAGCACTACAAAGAAAAAAAATAAATAATTGTCAGATCAAAACCAAAATTTGTGGTTGCTATAGAGATTTAAACATATTAAAAAAATATATATCTTTTTATCACAACTACTTCTGAGTGAATACAAATCTTTTTTGGACCTCTCCCCTCATATTTTCCCATATGTTTTCTAAAATAAAAATAATTGCTTTCTTTAATTTAATTTTATTAATTTTACTTCATTTTATTTGGTAATAATTTACTGAGTCAGAACTCAAGCTATCAGCATTACTTAACTTGTTTCAAATGGCTATAGTCCAGAGGGTTATAGCCATTTAAACCTTTTCCCTTTTTTGCCCCTTCTAAAATATACTGTACTGTCTATGATATTTTGGAAGGGGCGATAATTTTGTTTTTACTCTACTATATAGACAGAAAAAATAATGTACTGTATATTACCTTTTCTCTTAAGTTATTGTACTATGTACAATAAGTTGTAGTATAAAAATATAATAATTTTTGTGGCTTTTTTTTTTTTTTTTTTTTTGACTGATATGGCCACATTAAAACCAGAAAAGATCATACGTCACAAAGTTGCCAGATTTAGGAGGTTCAACTGTAATGCATAAATATTTTCACTTCAAAAAAGTGAAACAACTTATGTGCTTTGATCAATGATTGCCAGTATGGATTCCTTCAGTGTCGATCCACTGGTGATATTCTGGCTTATGTTACCCATTTACGACAAATTCAATGGAAAAGTTCAGGGAAACACAAGCAGTTGCTCTTGACATCTAAAAGGCTTTCGATAGTGTTTGGCATAAAGGTCTCCTAAACAAGCTTCCATCTTATGGTTTGCCAACTGTTTTTTGTAATTGGTTATCCAGTTTTCTCTCTGATCGCTCGCTGAGGGTGATGGCTCTCTGTCTTCTAACTTTTCCATTAATACTGGTGTCCCCCAAGGTTTAGTTCTTTCCCCCACTCTTTTCCTCTTGTATATTAATGACCTTCTTCCATTGACTGGAAATCCTATCCATAGTTTTGCCAATGATAGCACATTGCATTCCACTTTCCATTTTGAGAAACCTTGCCCTGCTCAATCAGCTTCAACTTCTCAAATATCTGCTACCAATTCCTTAAATGCTGATTTCCAGGTAATTTTCCAGTGGGGCAAAGGCAACTTAGTTGATTTCAGTCCTTCTAAAACTCGGTCTTGTCTTATATCTCGCAAAAAGGATTCTTCTGCTCCTATGCTTATATATTGGTGACACTCCGATTTCTAGACAAAATAATATATCTCTTTTGGGGATTACCCTGACTTCTAATCTCTCTTGGCACAAGCACATTACAAATATTGCCTCCTCTGCATCTAAAAAACTTGGTTTTCTCTTTCACTCTCGGCGTTCCTTTTCTTCCAAACAGCTGTTCACACTGCACAAATTGCAAATCTGCCCTACCATGGAATATTGTTCCCATATCTGGGTGCCCCCAAAACCCCTCTCAGGCTTCTAGATTCCATTCAGAAGAGGGCAGTTAGGTTAATTAATGACTTATCTCTAACAGTCTCTCCGCTCGCTGTCTCATAGATGTACTGTTTCTGCTTCATGCCTTTTCTACAGATACTTCCATGAGCGGCGCCTCCATAGCCAGGTGGGCAGGAGCAGCAGTGCGTAGCACACGCTTCTTGATTAGACCGGGGTTCGAGCCCGTGATCACCAAATACGGAGGTTGCGGAAAGGTCAGGAAATGACCACCGCAAATCCCTGGAGTAATATGGCCTTAGTTGCTAATGCTCCTAAAAACCAAATAAACAAACAACAAACTGCCATGAGCACTGTTCTTTTGAATTGGCTTCTATAATTCCTGCTGTCTCTTTCAAAACAGTCCGAACACGTGCCACCACCAGCCAACATCCATTTACTGTCCAACTTTTCATCTTTCTCATTTATTCATTCAACTGCCGTTTTCAGGAACAACCTTCCTTCATATGTATTTCCTGAAAATTACAGTCTATAGAAGTTCAAGTCTAATGTCAACAAATATCTTCTTTTGTTTTTTCAACTTCCAACCCAAGCATGGTACTAAGTACTATAGGTTCTAATACCTCTTGTGTTTTGGGTTTTCATAAAAAACTAATAAATAAATAAAAATAAAGAAATGGTTATAATTGTATATATATATATATATATATATATATTTTTTTTTTTTTTTTTTTTTTTATGTACATGTGTATTATAGTTAAAAGTCATTGTCTGGCTGTTTAGCTAATCGGAGGCAAAATTAGGAAGGTAATTAGGATAGAAATCAGCTCAGAGTGTGGAAGAATTTCAGTTGTAGGAAAGTAAACAGCATATGATTGAAGAATATAAAGCTGGAGCTCAGGTTATCCGGGAGCACAATTTCCCATCTGTGTTAGTAACGGCCTGGATGTATATAATTATCCACCAGCAGTTCTAACAGTTTCATGCAAATTACTTATACAAATACCTCACAAATAACACACAGAGTAAATTAATAAGAAAAAAATAAAATTCTTCAAAATATTCACTTTTAAGATTTTCAGTAACTGAACAGAAAATGTTTCTTTTCTACATATCAACCATATTGCTCATTCATTCCAACCGGTATACTTCAACAATTTCTAGTAGTTAAGTTAATTATGTATGGGTAATGCAGAAATGGGATGGGATGGGATGGGATGAGGGGTAGATTTTATTTATTTATTTTTTTTGTACTTATCATTTCTTACATTGTGCTTATCATATTATTGTCTAGTTTTATTAAAATTTGTAATGGCTCAACTAATCTTTTCAAGAGCCAAATATAAAAATTTCACCAAAATTAAAAAAAAAAAAAAAAAGTTGTTACTTGGGGATGGATGGATGGACATCCTGAAGCTAATAGGTGCTTTAAGATTTGCAAATTCACTGAAAAGCCAATGTCATATTCAAAAATGTACTCAAAAGCCAATAAGTATATCCAAAATCATAATAGTAAGAAATGATAGGCAGAATTTTTTTTTTTATCCAAAAGTATTATACAAATTTATTACCAAGTATCCATAGTACTGAGCATCATAACCTCCTGCAAGGTGGCCAAAGTGAGCAGCAAAGTTGGTTCCTTCAGAGGGCAGGACACCTAACAATTCAGAATGAATCTTCTCAAATACTGTTTGGGTGTCAGCCTGGAAAAAAATAAAAATAATAATATATATATACATACATACATACATACATATATATATATATATCCAATTTTTTAAATTTAATAAAATATAACATAAGCCAGTAGTATGGTAAAAACTGTAGAGCGAAAATTAACATAAAATAAACAATCAAACGAAAAGAGGAATAGATATAATTAGTAGCCCCAAAAACCCTTATATAATTTCGATCTTTAAATCCAATTAACAAAAACTATACAAAATTTAGGATAAAGCCAATTATTTATTAATTTAGCGGTACCCCCCTGAAAGGTACCAGTTCCAAAAGGCTTGAAATATCACCAAAAGAGGGTTAAAGGAACTACCAAACGATAACAAAATCAAAATAAATTAAAATAAGATAGACTGACCATCATGCCCCATCTCGACAGAGGACCACGAGGCCGATAATGGTCATGGAATCGCTGCATTTCAATCGCTATACAAATCATCGCCATGGTGAAAAGATCGAAGTACCAATTCACCCTCCCTCCTCTTATTTTTCGCTGCATAAGGACCACCGCCGTGCAAATCCTCTGCATTGGTGGATCGATCGGAGGAGGGAGGGTGAATTGGTACTTCGATCTTTTCACCATGGCGATGATTTGTATAGCGATTGAAATGCAGCGATTCCATGACCATTATTGGCCTCGTGGTCCTCTGTCGAGATGGGGCATGATGGTCAGTCTATCTTATTTTAATTTATTTTGATTTTGTTATCGTTTGGTAGTTCCTTTAACCCTCTTTTGGTGATATTTCACGCCTTTTGGAACTGGTACCTTTCGGGGGGGTACCGCTAAATTAATAAATAATTGGCATTATCCTAAATTTTGTATAGTTTTTGTTAATTGGATTTAAAGATCGAAATTATATAAGGGTTTTTGGGGCTACTAATTATATCTATTCCTCTTCTCGTTTGATTGTTTATTTTATGTTAATTTTCGCTCTACAGTTTTTACCATACTACTGGCTTATGTTATATTTTATTAAATTTAAAAAATTGGATGTATTTCAGCTTCATATGGAGGAATTGCACGTCGCTGCCTCTAATGAACGCTTAAGGATTTATTTATTTCATTATAATTTAACTTTATTTAATACAATTCAATGATAGTATATATATATATATATATTATACCTTTCCAAACACTGAGATGAGTGATTTTTCGAAAACTAAGTTTATAAAGTACTCAGACGTTCTTTTAGCAGCATGATGCACAGAAGTCAAGATGGTTGGTTGTTTGTTATTTGATTTTTAGGAGCATTAGCAACTAAGGCCATATGCACAGAAGTCAAGATGGAAATTAGTGAAAAAACAAGCACTTCAACCTGCATAGGGTGTAATATCTTTAATTTCTGAAGGTTTAACAGAATTTCAGAACAACATTTCAGGCTGTACGGTATAAAATCTTACGAGAAAATATTTTATACACAGGAGAGATTAATTAAAAGTAAAGCGTCTGATATAACAATATGGGGCAGTGAAACCTTACCAGTCACAAATATTATTTAAGATAATGGGTCACTCACTAGGGATTAAATTAGACAAGGTTACAAGAAGGGAGGGGTAAGCGTGAGAAAGACTAGTAGCAGACGTGCACTTCGGCTCCGAGTACACGGGAATAAACCAAAACAACAGGAAAGGTAGCAACGGCTGTTGGTAAATAGGTGTGAAAGGGGTACTAGCTCTGGAAAACAATAGTGCGGAGGACCGTACTGTCGGAACATTCCTTTGATCGGTAACACCTGGAGACGAGAAGTAAATACTTGACAAATGCTCGGATTAGAATTAAGACTGGCATCTGGCTGTCGGCGATGGCAAGTTCTGTGGATCTTGCAAAGTAAAGGTGCTAAGATAGAACCAGGTGGTTGCGGAAATGGCGGCCTACTTCAAAGGGGCAGACAGCCTGGGTAATTTACAAATTTATTAAAATGAGAAGTCAGATTGAGCACTGAAGGGACAGCATGGGAAAGGATAACATGGGCGAATAGGACAGAGAGAAAGGTTTGATAGAATGAGAAGATTGGTTAAGACCCGGAACTAGGGCGGACCTGGAATATAGAGGCGGTACAGGATTAAGATGAACAAAAAGAGAGAACCAGGGGAGTGTAGAGGGGAGACAAAGTTGAGGTTTTTGTCAGTGTTTGTGAAAATGAGTTAGTCAGTGAGACAGAGTTGAGATTTTTGTCAGAATTAGTTAGAATGAGTTAAAAAAAAAAAAAAAAGACAAAGTTGAGATATTTTTCTGTGCTAGTAAATATGAGTTAGTCAGAGACAAAGTGGAGATTTTTGTCGGAGTTAGTTATAATGAGTTAGTACAGACAGAGTTGAGATTTTTGTTGGTGTTAGTGAGAGAAGTGCCCTGTGAAATTTTCTTCTTGTGAATGAGTTTTTTAAAAAGATGGAGCAAGGTCGTAAGCAGAATTAGTAGCCCAATCAGACAGAGCGAAGCCACGAATGGAAAGTAGCCTGATCAGAAGGAGCGAAGCCGTGGAATTAGTAGCCCGATCAGACGGAGCGAAGCTGCAGAATTAGTACCCGATCAGGTGGGAAAAGGCCGCAGAAGGAAAGATAGCAGTCTCCGTAACGACAGAGTAGGACCATAGGACAAATTGCCAGCCCAGTCCAGACTGAACAGTGAGTTTAAGCAGAGTAGCAGAACTGTGACCCGCACGAAGGTTCCCTAGAAGCCCCGAGATGAATGCCCTTGGCAAACGATGGTGACAGTCCCAAACAAGGAGCGGAAGGCCCCAAAACAGAGAAGCCCGATTCGTAAAATTAAGTAAGTGACTAGTTATATAGTATTCTCACTTACCTATAAAGAACTGTAGGAACCCTAATATCAGATTAGTAGAAGTTTAGAAAGATACTAAGGGAAGGATGTACAAAAAGATAAATATATATACATAAATATAGAGATAAGTCAGATGATAGTTATGGTTTTGATTAATGTATGATTAGACATATGTAGAAAGGTAAAGGAGAGAAATTTGATACTTGTTATTAGTTATTGTCTAACATATATGTATGATAAATTTTGGAAGGGAAGGGTAGAGAGATACAGAGAAAGGAATAGTCTTATGAGTGTAGCTAACCCTTGGTACAAGCATTAGTCCAGAAATTGTCAAATGTACGATTTATCTTGATTAGAGAAAGTTTGCGAAATTATATTCCCCAAGACAAAAAGGAGCACTAAATAAATCAGAAGTTAAGAGTGATATTCCTAAATCAATTTATAAAGTAAGAATTTACTTACATAGGAAAAAGGGTGTTAACTAAACCTTTTAAGTATTTATTGATCATGTGTGAAGAAAGAAGAAACTTTAGCAGTTTTCTGTAAGGATATTAATTATGTTGTGTAGAAAGAAATAACCCTTCTAGTGTAAACCCAATGTATTAAATTGCATATATATCTGATGTTACACATAGGCTAATTTGGATAATATTAGTATGTACCTGAGTTTTGATCACTTTATCATGTTGTATATATATATATGGAAATAAACTATGTTATTTTTTAATTAGTGAGTTTGTTATTCTTGAATACTCAGCCTTTCCGAAGGGAATTATACATAATTGAGAAGTTCCCTTGAAACTGGAATTCTCCTGTGAATCCAAAGTCAGATGTGTAAGTGGGGATATAAGACAAGGGGGTCTATATATTTATTAGGGAACAAAACAAGATATTTAATATTAATAATAAATTTAAATTAAAAGAAAAACCAACCCCCACAAGGCATTCACTGAATGAAATGATACAGGAAATACCATTAACCTTCTGAGAATAATCTGTAACCTGTTAAGAAATTAAAGACAGATTACACTCTGTGCAGGCTGAAGGGCTTATTTCTCATAAATTTCTATTTAACTGTATAAAATTAAAATATAATTACACATATAAAATGAAAACGTATGTGTATGTGTGCACTTTTTATCAAACTGCCACTGTCTAAAGCAAAGATTTCCAAAATGTGTCACTACCAAGGGAGGGTGGGGGGGATAGAATTTTCTGGGAAGTCATAAGAATAACTGATTACAATACAGTAGTCAATGATGTTAACCATCAATTGTCAAATTTACACTAAAGATAAGTAGAATGCTGCTAATGCTGCATAAAAATTTATTATGGCTGTTTTTATTTTTATCATCTTTTTCATGCTCTTTGTGAATGTGAAGTCAACATAAACTTTATGACTGCACATTATTTGAATAATGTGCAGTCATAATAGCACATTATTTGAATACAGCACTATGCTATTATACTGCATTGGTGTGAATCAGTTTGTATGGGTGAACAACAGCTGCATGTGTTTCTATCCCAACAAAGTAGAGATGATGAGGAATTAAAAGCTGAGAATAAACGCTGAGAAAAAAAGTTGAGAATAAACCACCATTACGTGTCCTTACTAAATATTTGCTGATCGTGAGAACTGAAAACAAAATTAGTGTATTAGTGGAGCAGCAAAACATTCCATTAAAAAAGCATTCTTCAGCACTACACATTTCACAATTTGTATGGTATGAAATACAGCATCGCAAACAACTACTGTATTCATTCTTGACATTTGGCAATGCCCTCACCAACAGTTCTAGTTGTTGTAACTGCTTGCCATATCTCAACACAACCATTTTCGGATTTATTAAATGTGACAGTGTAGTTCAATTCCTTACTACTCACAGTACATAACAGTTAGCATTTTCAATAGCCAATGGATAAATTATTAATTTGTTTGATAGAGATTATGAAGCTGTTCAAGTAAAGACATACAAAAATTACAATAAATAATGTCTTTTGGATTCATAAATGTTGATGAAGAAGAAAGGCCACAATGTTTATTAACTCTGCATAAAAATTTTGGCAATGGATAGCATGAAACCAAAAAAATTAAATTAACATTTTGAAATAGCATGTGCTGAAATGTGCTAGAGAGACACCTGAATCCTTCTATTAAAAAACTACAAGGTTAAGAAGCTAAAAAGAAGCACTTGCCAAATTAACAACTGTTACATCAAAACCACTTACATACTGCTTACATCATTCAAAGTTGCCAATAGAATTGCTAAATGTAAAAATCTCATCGGAAGAAAGTTCAGTGTTATACTGCCATTAATATCATTAAAGAAATTTGACAATCAGAGTTCTTTGCCAGGCTTTGGCAAATTGCATGCTGAAGAACCCTGGAAGATTTCACTAATTTTACAGATAAGAACAGCAGAAAAGAGCAGGGAACATTTAAGGAGATCTTTGTGAAAAATTGCTTGATCAACTTAAAACCAAGCAAGCATTTATCAGAGTTGTTAACTATATAAAACACAATTTGCTGAGACTGTTTTCATGATGATATGAAGACAGAACACAGTGGCTCTATTATGCCAAAGTAATAATAGTAACATTTATATGATGATAAAATTTATGTCACAATGAAGATTTTATTCAGTAACTGGCTTATTTAGTACATATTTCAAAATATTAAATTACACAATGTGAACAAATCCCAGCTCAGAGTAATAAAAATGAATTCATGAAAAAGCTGAAACTGTGGAAAAGAAATATAGTAATTCTCATATTTTCTACTTTTGGCTTTTGGATTATGTCATCCCAGCAACAAAACAGAAGCTAACAAAAAAAAAAAAAAAAAAAAAAAAAAACACTACACCTAGCTACAGAAAAAGCCTTCATTGTACAGGGTTCTTAAAATTGAAGTACCCCTATGTAGAGGGCTCTTGAGCGAGTTCTAAGGCTCGCACTGAAGAGAAATTTGGACATCAGGTACAACAAAGAATGCGCTCGCTATTTATTGGGAAAAAAAATTAGTTACAAAATTTGTCACTATATGATGCTGTGGCAATGCAAATCACACGAACAGCGCTACAATTGTTCAATCCTCCATTTTGGTCAACATTTTCAAATATATCTGTCTATGTTCGAAGAACAGCATTTTCTACAGCAGAATGCAACATGTCAACTGGAATAGCCAGCACATGACGTCAAATGCTGTCCTTCAAATCTGCCAGAGTTTCACATCCTCCCCGATACAGTGTAAAGTGTGTTAATTGTCTGATGGCACCGGGGGTTTCCCCCATCTCTGCATTGTATTCTTTGTAAGTGACACAGAACTCTGTGGAAGCCACAGATTTAAAAAGTGTGTGGGGAGTGGTTTGTTGTTTCTCTGACCATTTAGCCATTGGGCCCCTATTGGGACCCACTGTTGCCCACACTTTGCCACGAAGAGGCAGGTCAGGCACCCAGTAGATTATTTAAGTACTCTGGTAGGTCCGGCCACCTATTTTCCGAGGATTTCAGTGGAAAGGCCTTTGGGGGGGGGGGGCACTACGATTTGGAAAGGCCAAAAGAGGTTTACAAGAAAGGGGTTACATTTTTTGATGCTGATTAGAATTTGGCAGCATTGTTAGGGTTGTACTCAGTTTAGTTACAGTGGGGGGAAGACTGAAGACTAGGGGAAACAGGTAGAAGGATGGGCATGATAGAGTAGGCATCCCCAAAGAGGTCAGCGGGGATGAGCCCCACTAGGTGAAGTATGGGGGAGAGGGAGACAGAGACCCGTCTCCTCCCTCCCCTGCCTGGGGTTGTAAATGGAACCAGGTTAGAGTACCCAGTTCAGTTCGCCAAATGGCGTGTCGGCAACAAAGCCACAGTATGTCTTCATCGGTTGTCAGGTCCGTGTCTTGTCGAATCCGGTAGGAAGGTCAAACTGCCCATGCAAAACCCACCAGGCGGTGGGGGGGTAGACACATTTACTTCATTCATAATCCGCATTCTCATTCTATTTGCATTCTATTTTTATACTTTTTTTTTTATAGTTTATAAAAAAAATTTACCCCCGTGTTATATATATAGTTTGATTGTTTAAACTACTTCAATTTTCTGGTATTTATTTTCTATATAGGTATTAAGGTGTATACGGAACAGGAGATTCAGTTAGAATGTGTAGTCTAACCTATTCCTGGGGGTCTGTAATGGTATTAAAGATATAACTAATACTTAATGAAGTTAAAGTTATAATTATAATTATTTTAACAATCTTTAAATAGCATTAATTATTCATCAAATCAATATCAACTAAACATTCCTTTACCTGGTCTTCTATCCGCTACTTCATCGGAGGCTTTGAGCAGATCGATAGCCAGATTAAAGGAATGTCTCATAATTACCCGTTTCTGTTAACTCCTTATCAGTTTTGCCATTGTATTGAGATTATTTTTGCTCTTATAAATTATTTAGTTAATTGAATATGGATAGATAGATATAATTTAATTTGTTATATCAGTTAATTTTAATTTTTAGAGAAACTTTAACCTTAGCATCGTAATCAGCAAACTGGTGGAGGAGAAACAAAGCCCAACGGGTAATTATCGGAATAAGGGAGAAGAGTTATACTTACGGTATCTGTCTGGTGGTGGTCTGTCGGAAAAAGAGGGGTTAGTCCCGTTCGCTGTTTGTTATATAACAGGGTTGGTTTTGAGTGCGCAGCTGTGCCTATTGTTAATTGATATTGTTGCAGGGCGATGCAATTTGTAAGTCATGAGATGAGAGGGCTGATTTCTACGTAGGCCAAGGGTGGGGGGCTGAGTCCGGGGGAATACTTTCGATTTATTAGAAAATTACTTGGTAAAAATAACATATACACGAATTGGTTGTTTGTTATTTACATGCATCGTCTATTGTTATTTACATGAGTTAGTTGTTGCTATTTACATGAATCAACTGCCCTGAAGCCATCCTTCTATCCATCTAAGGATTTTCCCAGTGATTCCAACCTGTTCCAGCTTATAAAGCAACCGCTCATGTGGGACTGAGTCAAAAGCTTTGCTGAAATCTAAATAAACAATGTCGAAATTATTCCCTAAATCCAGCTCGTGAGTGACCCTTTCGAAATAGCGAACCAGATTTGTTAAACATGATTTTCCCTTTACAAAACCATGCTGAGTATCCTTGAGAATTTCAATTCGATCCAAATGATCCTGAATTCCACCCTTGATTATTGCCTCCATGATTTTCCCTACTACTGAAGTCAGACGGACAGGTCGATAATTTCCAACTTCACTTTTAGAGCCACCCTTATGTATGGGAGATACATTTGCACTTTTCCAATCCAAGGGAATCTCCCCAGAGTCTAGTGATGCTCGCATAATTAGCCTCAATGGTTCAATGCACTCGCTTGCCGCCTCTCTTAAGATTAAGAATATTAAGGATAATATAAAGAACCATTAGAATAAGCAAATCAATCCAATAATAATACCATCAGGGACCTAAGAAATCGCAAAAAAAAAAAAAAAAAAAAAAAAATTATTATCGCTTTTTACCAACAATCTAGATGACTTCAACTGGGGCCAACCACCCAGAATGAAGGCAAAAAACGACAAGAGGTTCTCTGTTTCTGTGATGATCAATATATGCTAAGTAATTTAAATCTAAACCAAATATAAACCAGTATAGGCCGAATGTAAATCGAATATAAATAAATCGAAAGATGATAATAAAAGTTAAGAAAATTTAGAAATATTAGAATCAAAGGTAAGAAATATAAGTAAAATATAAATGTAAGCATATATTAATCATCGTTGACCCGACAGAGAATGTAATTTAATGATTAAAATAAGATTAAATATATAATACATACTACATATTGACCGTATCTAGGACATAATGTAATAGTCGTCAAAATAATATGTGGTGCCCCCTATGTGATGGATACGGTAAAAATAAATAATTAAATTAACGCATAGTAATAATTAAATTAACGCATAAATAATTAAATTAACACATGCAGATAGTAAGAAGAAAAACTAAAGGAGTAGGAATAATAGAACCTGAACTCCACAAAGGCGAAAAATAGTGGTATAGATAAGAAATAGTTTCTCCTACGTCCTCGGATTGCCCTAATAATTTCGGAGAAATAAAAATAAAGAGTGTAGGACAGTTTAAAGACATTACAAGATATAAGTTGTGGCTCGGGTATGCCCGGGATCGCAAACCCGTTCCTATAGTAGGACCCTGAGCTGAATTTGCATGTTATCTCAGCGTGAACTTAAGTAAATTTAAATGAATTTAACTATATATTGACTATATATTAAAAAAAAAAAAAAAAATGATACACTGTAATTTGCAAGCGATAATAATTTTTTTTTTTTTTTTTTTTTTTTTTGCATTTTCTTAGGTCCCTGATGGTATTATTATTGGATTGATTTGCTTATTCTAATGGTTCTTTATATTATCCTTAATATTATATATATATATATATATATATATATATATATATATATATATTTTTTTTTTTTTTTTTTCACTAACTCATTCATCTCTTTCTCACACACCGGGGGGGGATGCGATGGTATGTAATGTAATTTAAATACTGATGCTTACTAATTAAGCTAAATAAGAAAGAATATAAAAGATTAAAACTAGGGTTAGTATGAACTTAACTTTAACATTTATAGTTTGTGTTCTTTTTCTCACACACTTACACTCTCATTCATTCTTCTGACTTTCATTTCATTTGTTCGACTTTTTTTTTCTGCATGCACTCTCTGGGCACCTCAAATTAATATTATTCTTCAGTTGTGGTGAAGGCCTAGGCGCAAATTTTTTGCAGGCCAGTAGAGAATGCAGTCATAGTGTTGTTAGTAAATGTTTGTTAGTATATATAAAGTAGTGTAAGTTATTATTAACTTTGTATTCTTTCAGCCAATTACAATTGCTCTTCCACTTATTCTCATTCACTCTCTTTCCCTTGTGCTGGGTCCATCTCTCTTTCACCAAAACTGACATTTATTCCCTTTTACCATAATTCCTAATTCACTCAGTGACCAGCCTATTCATTCTGTCTTTCATTCTACTTGCATCCCCTTGCTATCAGCTTACTGATATTTTTCAGCTAATCTGCTTCCCTGGCTGCCTGTACATCTCCCTCCTCCTCTGCATGGTTACTTATTTGGTGTGGGACCCCAGGTTCCTACACATGGCAGGGTAACCCTAGGGGGGTACCCAGGTCAATCCGGTTTTGTCATGCCAGGGCACAGAATACTGCTGTCCTGACAGTTGTTATGTCATCGTCTGGGCGTGGTGGGAGACGTGGGCAATTTTAACTATTGATTATTATTTAATTTCCGGGGGGGAGGGGCTGAATTGCCATTCTTTGGATAGTTCTGCGCATTTCAAATACTTTCTGTGTGAAGGTTGTAAAGACTTTATAATTTTCCTCTTCTATAATGAATAGATGTTCTTCTCCTCTTAGAAGGGGGGCCAATCTGTGTTATTAGCTGTATTCTGGGGATGTCATAAATTATACATTCATATAGAATGTGTGCCCAGTCTTCATTCTCGCCACAGGTGCAATTTGGATCATCAGTCAGCCCTAGGGAGGTTAGTTTTGCCATTAGGGAGCCGTGACCTGTCAATATGAATGATGTAAAAAGTCCAGGGGCATACCACTTAGGTGACTTTGGGCTGACCATTGCCACCCGTGGCAGAAAGCTTTTGGTAACTAGACCTCTGGTTTCCTGCTCCCATTTTGTTTGCCATAGCTCATGGAGCTTTGTGGCTATCCTTTTTCTTTCAGCATTGAAGGTGCTGGCTGTATCAAGGGCTATCCCCAGAAATTCTGTGAGTATGCCCTTTTTAAGTCTGGAAGTAGCCAAAAGAGGCTTGTACCAGGTAAAGTGGGAGAGCTCCGGTCAGCAACTGTAGCGCAGGTGTGCTCACTAATGTAAAATGGTGAGAATTATTGTCCTTGTATCGATTCAAATTTATTCATGTTTCTTACTAAGGCCGAGCAGGTGAACCACGGGTGATCCTTCCCAATACACATGGTTCTTCAAAAAACCCCACAACCAGAAGTCACATGGGGTGAGGTCCGGTGATCGGGGTGGCTAAGATGTCTGGAAACAACGGCTGATGACCCATTTATCTGTAAAGTGTTGCCTTAGCAATCTTTGGACACAACAACGGATGTGGGGTGGTGTACCATCTTGCATGAATATGGTATCCTGGAGGCACCCATGTTGTTGCAGCTCTGGTATTGCGAAATTTGCCAACATTTCATAATATCGCTGTCCAATGACAGAACAGGTGCAGGGTCCAGTCGGTGTTACCTGTTCAAAAAAATATGGCCCAATCATGAATGTGGCCATAAATCTACACCAAACTGTTACATTTGGAGAATGCAACAGGAACTCTTGGATAACTCGAGGGTTTTCTGTTGCCCAATTGCGACAGTTGTGCATATTCACTTGTCCGTTTAAGCAGAAGTTGGCTTCATCACTCCAAAGGATGTTCCACGGTCAAGTGATATCCACTGTCATTCGTGCCAGAAACTGAAGTGCATATGTGAAACGAATATCTGCACCACCGTGCTTTAGCTGCAGTAGCATGTGCATCTTGTAAGAATAGTTCCGAAACACCTAACGCATTACTAGCCTTACAGTGGAATACGGCATATCCACTTCACGAGAAACAGCTGGCACACTTGCACCACCACATGGAGATTGACTTGATAAATCCACAACAGCCATAGCCACATCTTCAACACAAGAGGATTTGTTTTTGACCTCTACCTGGTTGAACACCAAGATGTCCTGTCACTTCAAATTTCACAATCATTTTGTGGACAGCACAAACAGTCATAGGTCCACGCCTTATGCACTTCTGACGCTGGAATTTTCTGATAGCCACAGCTGCATTGTTGCTGTTCTGATAGTGCCTTTTCCTGCAACGTTGTTGGCATTGCTGCTGTAGTGCAGGCAAACATCTACTGTATGATTTTGAAGAGACTGCTTTGCTTTTATACAGTACAGTAGAGCTGAGTAGTGGTGCTGTGGTAATAACTTACATTATTTGCATAATCGTAACTAAGATATTTACGCGCTGTATGACAAATTTTGAAACAATTTTTTTTTTCCAATAAATGGCGAGCACATTCTTTATTGTACCTGTTGTCCAAATTTCTCTTCAGTATGAGCCTTAGAACTCACTCCAGAGCCCTCTACATAGGGATACTTTAATTTTAACAACCCTATATTTTAGAGATTTTTTTAAATGAAGATCCCAAGCATGAAAGATACTAAAACCTATATATTTAGTATTTAGTACCGTGCATGGGTTAAAGATTGAGATGATGAAAGAAGATACTTGTTGACATTACACATTACACTTGAATTTCTGTAGGTTATAATTTTCTTGATGTATGAAGGAAAGTTGTTCCAAAAAACAGAAGTTGAAGGAATAAATGAGAAAGAAGAAAAGTTGGTCCTGTGAGTTTGAAGTTGGACAGTAAAAGGATGCTGACTGGTTATGGCATATGTTCGGATTGGTTTGGAAGGGAGGGGGGGAAGAGAGAGAGAGAGAGAGAGAGAGAGAGAGAGAGAGAGAGAGAGAGAGAGAGAGAGAGAGAGATAATAAGAGCAGGAATTATAGAAGCCAATTCAGAAGAAGAGTGCCCATGGAAATATCTACAGAAAAGGCTTGAAACAGAAACAGAAAGTCTATGAAAAAGAGAGTGGAGAGAAGAAACACTGATTTCTGCCATCTGAATCAATTGAAAATGGCCCATTTTTCAGAGCCATTACTACCTCTTCTTTTCCTATCCATTCAATTTCACTAACAATGACTACTGTTTTTGTTTTTCCACAGCCAAAGTTTTTTGCTATTTCACTATCAGGAAATATTTCTGAACGATGTACTGCATGATCAGCATAACACAAAGGAAGATTATGTTCTACGGCAAAATATGCAAATAAACATTTGTCACAGAGGACATCATTGCCACTATGAAATGCAACGTCTATTTTTGCATTTATTTCTATGCACTGCATGCCAACTTTATGCTTATTAGTTTGTAAGCATCTAATTACATCACATTTCCTGTTGCTTGAAATTGAAAAATCACACCCACATACAGTAGTAAATAAAGAAAACGTGTTACTTTTTTTTCCCTCCCAGATTTCATAATACATGGAAAATCTTGCATATATGTTGTCTGAAAGTTTACACTATATTTCTTTGGTATCTTACTGAAAGACATTGTTAATTCACACTACACAACTACTATGAAATGACTGCATATAACAGAGAACAATGCTATTACCCTGCATTTCTATTTTGCAATACAGATACCTCCCCCCGCCATACCTGAACAGCCATGTCATTAACAAAAATATGTAGGAATTTGCAAAATTTCTACAAATTTCCAATTTTAATGTAGTTCCATTTATTTTATTTTATTTATTTATGTTTTTGTGAAAAGAAAGAGACAGAGAAAATTGAGTTTCTGCAAAAAGATGGAGAAAATCTTTGTCGGCAAACTATATTACAATGGTGAGACAGAGAAGGGTCAAATGAAGACATTCTCCTTTGTAAATCCAGAGAATTGGCAGCTATAGAATTTGATGACTCATATTCAAAAGCTTCTGAATGCTGTGGTTTGATGACTTTAATGATTTCGGATGAGCTATTATTTTAAAAAGATTTATTGAAAATGACAGGTCAAATTGACACTTGGTCATTATTATCATTGCTTTAACACTCCATAACTTGGCTCTTCCAATATTATTGTGCCCAGCAGTCACAGGCTCAACACTATTTTACATTAAATTATCTCAAAACAAAATTGTTTCAGACATTTCTTCTCACCCAATGTAGATGACACAAAGAATTGATATTAGGAGAGATAATGCAGAGCAGATTATTATTTTATTGATAAATATACATATATAATTTTTTAAAAGCTACAGCTTAATATACGATTAAATTACTTACTGAATTACTAGTGTGAATAACGTGGTCAAACATTCCCAGGACAATCTGTCTTAAATTGTGGTAGCCAGCATTTGCTAGCCGAGAGTGAATTAAAGCTTCTAGCGTATGATCTGGCAATGGGCTGTTATCCCTGTAATGGGCTGACATACGTTTCAAAGGTTCAGGTTCCCAACACCAATTTTCTAACATCTGAGATGGTGCCTCTACAAAGTCTCGCTCAACATTAGTGCCACTAAAAAACAAACAATAAATTTGGTTTCACACTTTGATTAAAAATTTGAGGAAAGGTTTATGTCACTTATTAAAAACTTTTTCAGGTGGCGAATGGAAATAAGTGTTTTAAAATTTAGAAAAGGCAAACTTACTTGAAGTGGGAAAAATCTGCTTGAGCACAAATCTGATGCATAACATGTCCAAATTCATGAAAGAATGTCACAACCTAATGTACCAAAAAGAAAAATTTGACATTTCCAAGCATGCCAACTAGATTTTTTAACTGAACATCATTATGTAATTTTAATTTAAATAAAAATTTCCATAACCATGATTTTGACCAAGTTCCTTTCTGTGAAGGTTATTTCTTAGAGCAAATTTCAATTATCTACACAATTTAGTTCATAACAAAACAGCTAGCTAATAAATAAGATTTTAATCATGGAATAAATTATAATACTAATGTTGATAATGCTAACCATAAGTTTTTTCTTTTTATTTATAGAAGATTGTTAAACATTTTTTATACAGTTGATTAAAAAATGAATGAAATTGATGTATATGTTCTGCTCTGGGGAGGGGAGGGGGACATTTTCCATTTTTGACAAAATGGTTTATTTTGACAGAGAATATAAGACTTCTGTGAACAGCTTATATAACTAAAATTTCTTTTCAATATATTACCATTTATAAAGTACATCTAGCATATTATGCATTTTCTTTTTTTTTTTTTTTTTTTTTTGTTAGTTGTTGGCACATCGGTTTCTGTGGCCATAATGCACCTCCCAAGGTTTTTGCACTACTTTGATCCAAGCCTGAGGCGGGATTCAAACCCACGACCTTTGGGTTGCCAGGCAGGCACTTTACCCACCCGGCTAGTCAGGTCGGCGCATATTATGCAATTTGCTCATAATATGCCAGTGTAATATAGTTGATCTTACAATGCTAATTCCAGAAGTAGAAATGGTTTCACATGCAGAGTCACTTCCAAAACTTTAAAACATCTACACAGAGATGTCAATTATATTTTATGTAATTATTTTTTTAAAAGAAAGTTCATATTGTTGTGCAGCATATGTACAGCACAAAGGATGGATTTATTTATTTATTTATTATCATTAAACATTAATAGTAAATACATTTTCCAAGTATAATAATCTATTTACTTTCTATATACAATTAAGATGAAATAAAGTAACTTCCGGAAATTAAGGTCATACACTGAAGGTGATGTTGAAGAGGTGACTGGTGCTATTCCATTCTCTGTTAAAATGATTGAAAACTTTGGGTCTTTGATGGTGGAATTCAAGAAGCTCTTCAACTTTCTCCATAGCCTCCACTTGAGATGTTGTGATGTGTGTCAACAGGAGGCAGGTTGTTCCCACTTCTTGCGTGTTCAAGTAAAAGTTGTAAACGATGGCCTTTGCAGCAATGAATAAAAAGTTGTACATGGCATGTGTGTTGTCTGTTCAAAGTGAAGCAGGTACCAGTGGTCCTGCTGAGTGTGGGAGTGGTTGCAGGCAAGTCTTGCAGCATCCAAGATGTATATGATCAACTACACAGCACAAGCCAAGTATGTGTGTTCCAGGGTTCCTGGAGCAATGCAGAAGAGCCAGTAATCTGAACTGGTGTAGCATGACCAGGGTGGGAAGGATGTTGTGCCACAATCTCCTCTGAATGTCTGCATCCGATTTGGTAACATCCTGTACAGAAGGTTCCACTTAAAGTTAGATGGTGGCTCGTGGTGTGTGGAGTAGGGAGTGAGAGAGCTTTGCAGGTGGACAATGGAAACATTGCAACTGTGTGGCATTACACAATTAACTGAAATACATTTTTTGAACATGTAGGCGACAGAAGTAGCATGGCTTCTGTTGTTTGTTATTTGGTTTTTAGGAGCATTAGCAACTAAGGCCATATTGCTCTGGGAAATGCAGTGGTCATTCCCTGACCTTTCCACATCCTCCATATTTGGTGGTGACGGGCTCGAACCCCGGTCTAATCAAGAAACGTGTGCTACGCACTGCTGCTCCTTCCCACCTGGCTACAGAGGCGCCTCATGGCTTCTAGTGATATGAAAACAAAAGTTGGTGCAGATAATGATCCAGTGATATTTTAAGTCACTTTTGCTGTTACGATGTATTGAAGTGCTTTTGTGATCGCTGATTTTAAAAGTTTGCATTGCTGCCTTGCATTTACAGTGTTAACAGGCAAGTCTTTTGAGCCTTTCCACTGAAGGCATGGTGTCTGGAGGTTGAATGTAGTCTTTAGTCCTGCCCAGTTCCAAGTAGTCTGTTATCTTTTTATTACAGAAGGATAGTTCTGAGAGTACAGCAAGAAGTGATGTTCTGTCAAGGGTGTGATGAAGATTTAGCTCCTTTCAGTGGTGCAGTACACCTTTATAGAAGGTGGGTAGTTGGAGCAGTGCTGGGATCATATCCATTCTTAAGATCGTTGATAGAGATAAGTGCTCTAGTGGCTGCTGCTATTAGAGGGCTGTTGCTACTAGTTTATCTGTAATGACAGAGTATGTATGTTTAATTTTTAGTGTCTTTAAAAGAAAAGTAGTCCAGAATGCTGTAATTTTGTCTTCAAAGGAGACAAACCCCTGTCCCCTGTGAGTGAGCAGCTGGCAGAGTTTAGAGAAGGATATCCAAGTTAGTTTTGTTCTGGAGAAAGCTTTGGATGGATGTTTGGAGTTGGAGAAAGTCAGAACTTGGAACTGAGATGGAGTTAGAACTTTGAGGGTGTGCCAGATAACACCTGCTGCCATCTGCTGGCTGACAACTAGCACTCTCCCTCTTAGTGAAGATGTAGCACACACACTCTGTTATATTTCCCTGGTACTCTATTGAAGTGATGCAACAAATTGTACCATTTCTTCTGGGAGGAGTTCAGTGTGTTGCTCATATACACTCACAGATATATATATATATATCCCTCACTGGACCATGTGCACTGAATGGGAAAGTCAGTTCTGGCTTTCCAACTGCCAGCCCATAGGCTACCGGTCGATAATGGTTTAGTTTTGCACCTGATGCTTCAGCATAGAGATCATAAACCACCTGGATTATTGTCTCTCATACCGGAAGACTTTCACGAAGAGTTGCTGATGATATGAATAAGTAAAATGTACTACTTTTAAATAAACAGCAATTCTGTTTAAAATATAAGGCCTTGTTGTGATAGCCTGTTTCAAAATGATCTGCTTTCTAATCAGTGATCACATCTATATTGTCTTGAGAATGAATCAGTTCTGAGTTGTCATGCAATATGAGGAGTTAATGCTTCGAATAATTGATTCTAATTGTCTTAGAAGTATATTTCATACTTCTAAGACAATTAGTATATTTTTGAAAAAACTATATTGTCTTAGAAGTACATTTTATAAAGAGGACTAATTCATCCTTCTGTATGTTTGGTGGCCGACAGACATCTTGACTTTTAGTAAAATGGTCTCGTGTGTCAGCAATAAGCATACTATAAGAATAAATCATGCATCATCCAACAAATACTTTACTTCTTCGATGGCTGACATAAGATTTATTTTTAAAACACAGTAGCCTTTTTCTGCCCTAAATTGTTGTTAGGAGCTTTAGGTGTAACCTAAACTAATGTAATAGTTGGATAATTACATCGGTTTTATGTGAGGTACCATGGTAGGACTATAAGTGGAAAGTTTGCTGCTGTCAAAGCATACAAATAAAGATAGACAAAACAGTCTTCAATTTATTTCCAAGGCAAAATTTAATACAACAGTGGCTTCTACTAAACAAAATTTTCCTACTACATTTATGTTGTATGAAATCTACCTGTTTGTTTGAATCAAGTGATAAAACATAGTGGCTAGATGTACACAGATGTAAAATGATTTTAATATGGCAAAATGAAATTTCAATTCATAGAACACAGCTGCTAAATTAATTCATACTGTTTACAATTCAACTAAAAGAATTAATTTTTGGTGGTTTTAAAGGTATTCAGATCCATTTTGTTTTTAAAAATACAATAATATTCATTAATGAGACATACCTCATTATGGTCCAGCAGTGAGGGTTTCTCAGCAGTAGGTTTACTAAAGTTGGCTACCATGGCAGCCACAGAAACTTGTCTGCTGCCATCTGGAAGTAAGCAACCAGGCTAAAAAGTTAAGGAAAAAAACAGCAAAAAAACCTTTATTTGCACATTTAAAAAGAAAGGCAACATTCAAAAATCAGAATAAATTGTGGTGATAATTACAGTATTTAGTTCAGATCTGTCCATTCTCCTTAGTAGAAAATGCTTACCAATAAGCTCATTTATAATCATGATTTCACTGGATTTTTTTTTTAATGTAACTGCAAACTTGAAAGATATTAAAATCTATAACAGTCAGTACCATGCATATGTTGAAGGTTGAGAAGATTGAAGATACTTATTAACATTAGACTTGAATTTCTGTAGACTGCAATTTTCAGGAAATACAACCAGTGATTCAAATGAGAAAAAGTTAGCTCTGAGTTTGGAGTCGAACAGTTAGCGGATGTTAACTGGTTGAGACATGTGTTGGACTGGTTTGGAAGAGGGTGGGGAGAATTATAATGCTAATTCAGGAGAATATTAGCCATGAAAGTCTGTGTGATGGAGTGTGAAGAGATTAACCTGACTGTTCTCTTTTGAATAGAGTCATTTTGCTTGAGAGTAGTAGCAGGCATAACTGATTGATAAATAACTGAATGTTTGCCATAATCAATTATCAAAATAGTTGATTAAGAAATAAAATATTAAAAATAAATAAATCAATAAAGTTAAAAATAAGGAATGCCAATTAAAAGAAGCGAAGCAAATCAATGTTACCAAAACTAAAGCTTAAGTCTGTGCCCCCCTCCCCACATCTACCACATTTCTGATTATACCTTTTCATTTTACAGTAGACTGTCAAAATAACAGCACCCAAAATAACGGAACATTCGAGCTAATGGCACATTGAAAATGAATGTTTGCATACAGTGCAAAAGTCTTACAGTGGGGAGAGGAAAAAAAAAAAAAAAAAAACAGCAAGTCCTTGATTACTGCATTTGTTTACTTTCACCATTTTGAAAATGAATTCTGCACTGTTATCACAGATTATACCACTGTTTTACATTTATTTTAAATTAAAAACACCTAACTATGGCTCCTAAAGTTAATACACCTCATACAGGGAAGAACAACATTAAAGCTTAGTGGCAAATGATATAATCCTAATGCTAATCCAAACTATTAAATTAGTTTTGTTAGTTTACATTAGTTTGATCAAGAGGACAGTTAATTCATATACCCATGTGTATTGTGTCTGCAAATTGCGTGTGTTCTCTGGTTGATTTGCCTATTTTTCTGGAGAAAAAAACCTTGCTATCTGCACCTGAGACAGACCAACTCAGCCATGGAGTAAAAAAAGCTCATAAAAGTACCTTGCATCATTGATGGGATTCGAACCCAGACCTTTTCCACCCAGTGTGGAGTAGACAGTGACGATACCACTATGCTACACGTACAGACTAAAGTTGATACAATAAAGAAAATAGAATGGGAGTAAGTAGGAGTGTATTAATGGCAGAATATAACATTGGATCGTCAACAGGTTTATTTTTTATGTGCAGTTAATAAAATTGCATTCTTACTCTCTCTACTTCTTATTTAGCCTCATTATTTCTACATTAAATATATTAAAAAAAAAAACTTTCTGGATAACGGAAAAATCAAAATAGTGGCACCTTGAATTGCCAAAGGTGCCGTTATTCTGAAAGTCTGCTGCATTATCAAAAATCCATAATCAACTATGCAAATGCCACAATTGATTATTTAATTATGCCCATCACAGAGAGAGAGAGAGAGAGAGAGAGAGAGAGAGAGAGAGAGAGAGAGAGAGAGAGAGAGAGAGAGATTTTGATGGCACCACCTCACACAAAGGATCAATATTCCACGCTAGGACAGATTTGAAATTTGTATGGCTGGTAGCTGTTTAGAAAATGAGTATACTTTTTTCGAGAGAAATAAGATAGTACCGAATTTTAGAAGGATTGAGTTAACTAAGATTTCTTTGCCCATTGGACAGTTACCTAGAAATTGGAAGTGGATATCTGAGAAGTTGAGGCTGTTTATGTAGGACAAGGTTTCTCAAACTGGAAGGTGGAATGTAGTGTTATCATCAACAAAACTATGGATAGGATTTCCACAGTTTTGTTGTCAGTGTATATTTGTTGCCACACTTTTCCAATTTGTAAAGCAGTCTTTTATGTGCAACAGTATCAACAGCTTTTCTGAAATCCAAATGTATATTATCAAAATTATTTTTTGCATCCAGTTCGTTTGTTACTGCATCATAGTATCCAGTCAGATTGGTCAGACAAGATTGCCCTTTAACAAATCTATGCTGTGCCTGCAGTATAACTGCATTCCGGTTAGATGATCCTGCATTACTTCTTTAACCAGCGATTCCATTATTTTTCCAGGAACAGAAGTCAAGCTAATGGGTCTATAATTACTTATGTCATCCTTTGATCTCCCTTTGTAAGATAGATACGAGAAAATTTGTTTTCAGCTAGAAAGTGATTTATTCTTGCAACAAATTTCCATTTGGTATTGTGGCAATGGGTAGTTTGAATAAATTAAAGGAAGAATTAAACAAATTATTAGATGGAATGAACGAATGGGGTAGGTTTATGGCTGATGCTATATAAGCTTGCTTCTTTGCTACCACTAATACCAATAGCTTAATTACCTGGATCAAGCAACAGATCCTACTGGTTCAACTATTATCATAATAACTATGGATGCAAATGAAAAATCTATACTCTGGTAGATTTAATGACAAGGCAGATCAAAATGGCCAAAAACTGGAAGACATAATTGGAAAAAAAAAAAAAAAAACCTCATAATCCTTAAGATTTACCAGTTCTGTGTAGTGTGTTGAATATTTCATCTCACCATCATCTCCCCATCTTTAAATTGGTACACAGAAAACTGGAATGTTTGTAAGGACTGGACAGTCAGTAACTATGGGGGACATTCTGAGCACTTACTGCCGACCCCCCACCTCAAACACATGCTGAGATTTTCACAGAAACCCATTAATTGTAAAAAAAATTGAAGAAACAACAAAACAAGGCTTCTCACAAGAAATATGATATAATTACAGCAGAAATCAAGTTGTAGTTGTTGTTTTGGGTTTTATTGATGCACCAGTGACTATGACTATAATGCTCCAAAACCGGTCATATAAAAGAGCAGATTAATATTTCAGTGACCAAAGGAATTGGGCCACTACATCGAGATGTATAGTAATAAAAATATGTAAAAAATTTAAAAAAAACAGCAACTTTTAAATACAAAAGTTAAAAGAAGTCTAATTGATGTGGTAGCTTTATATACCAAAGTCAATGTTAATTTCACTTTGGAAAGGATACCAGAAATATTGTTTTGACAATAACTACATCTTGACGTAGTGGCCCAATTCCTTTGGTCACTGAAATATTAATCTGCTCTTTTATATGACCGGTTTTGGAGCATTATAGTCATAGTCACTGATGCACCAATAAAACCCAAAACAACAACCACAACCTGATTTCTGCTGTAATTACATCATATTTCTTATGAGAAGCCTTGTTTTATTGTTTCTTCAATTTTTTTACAATTAATGGGTTTCTGTGAAAATCTCAGCATGTGTTTGAGGTGGGGGAGTCGGCAGTAAGTGCTCAGTGTGAACAAAATGTCCCCATAGTTACTGACTGTCCAGTCCTTTAAGGTAACTTTAAAAATTAGCTCCTTTCTCAAAAATTTGAATTAAAATTTCTTACAAACCAGAAGATTAATATAATTTAGTATATCTAATAAATTGGTAAGAAGGATGTTCTGCTAAATATATTGGCTCCACACCCATTAGGTACAAACTATTCTGATATATCAAATAACCAGTACATATTGCTACTATTAACAGCTCCCATAACAATACAGGATTAATGGAACTCTCAGCTCATATACATAATTTTCTAATGAACCTAAAATTAATAGTGCTACAATTTTAATTATGGCAACTAATGAACATAAATTACATCTAATGAAAGCACTTGCAATAGCCAAATCTAAATTATAGAATAATCATATTCTCTAATTTGAAATGTTAAACACCAAAACCTCCACTAAAATTTCAAACATATAGAACTTAGCCAGAATAAGTTTACCTCTGGTCAATTAGAAATGGCCTCTCTTTAGTGCACATGATTGCTCCAATTTTATAATTATGACTTCTCTCATGTACACATTAGGCAAATGAAACTGATGTGTGCAGTAAAAAAAAAAAGAAAGAAAAAGGTGGTTCACATCTTGCCAATTTTATATTGCAAAGTTTGTCTTTTTTAATTTGCAATTTTCTTTTGCAGGTTCTCTGCTTTTTGTTTTTTTTTTTAAGCAGCATTTCCAGTTTGAAATGCATTTCAAAATGGACGATGTTCATTTACTTATTAACAGAAGAGGTTTTTTTTTTTTTTTTTTTTTAATTATTATTATTAAAATAATAATCCTCTTAATTCTTTCTTCAGCAATGGACCTTACCGATCCTATACTAATTTGCATGCTGGCAAAAACCCTTGAGCAAGGGTTAAGAACCAATATTCACCACAAGAAAATAGAAACACAACACTATAATATTAGCTTACTTGCAGTTCAAACATCGCAGCATGCCCATACTTTCCCTCTCGAGGAAACAGATCTAGAAAGAAGTAGCCCAGCAACTGGCTTGTACTTGCATCCTTCACACTAAACTGAAATGAGATTACAACAATTTATTAGATTAAAAAAAAAAAAATTATTTGGTATCTAACAGACACCCCGATGAGCAAAGACATCTTTTGTAACTCATTGGAGTATACAAACATCCCTTACCCAGAACCATAATACATCTATCCAACCTTACCACTCAAAAAGGTATGTGTATGCACTATAATGCCAAAAGAACTACAAAAGTACATGATTCAAAGAACCTTTCATTGATATAATAAATTATTCACATGTCATTCCACCTTTGGTTTTATTAAACACACTGTGTTCATACCCTTACTGGGTCATGACTGAGTTATTAGATGGATGTGAAAGGTTTGCATTATAGGGATATGGAAACGAAGATTACTTATTTGGCTAAAAAAAGATAAATGAATCTCAAGTCAAAATGTTAGTTTAATTTCATATATATGATTTTAAGATGCCTAATTTGTACATCATGTTCATTTCATAATCACTAGAGACCTTTAATCTCTTTAAGCTCACTAGATAGTTTTTTTTTCCCCCAAACCTCAAGTGTAAAATGTTTCTGGAGCCTAAAGGGACTTTACAGTATCATGGATGTGTTCAGAAGCAAGAAGAAACTTGATAATACAGAACTTAATTTCTATAGGATGTAATTTCACGAAATACCTAATAAACATTGTTACAAAAAACAACAGAAGGAACAAGCAGAAGAAATAAATGAAGGTATGCTATTAACATTATCAGCAAGTATTAATATCCTCTGTTATATTACTATTATGCCACAGGCCTTTTTGTTGTTTCTGATCTTCATTAATTATACTGATGAAGATATTGCAAGTTTCAAGTAAAATTACCTGATGATATTAAAGTGACCAGAGTTATGACCAATATAATCAGAGTATATGGCTAAAACAATGGCAAACTATAGAACTGTCTGTAAAATGGCAATTAACTGTTAATGCTAATATAAAAGGTTCTGCACAAATTAAATTATCGGCACACTCATCATGCTTAAAGATGACATTTCTAAAGATTACAATATTGTCTGACATGAAGTTCTCTCAGCAGTTTTGAGGATGCTAGGAAAGCACATGGGTTCTGTCGATGACAAAAGAATTCTAACAGTAGAAATGAAAAAGCAACTGTATCCCACTGTATACAAAATCAGTGATAAAATGACACCTTAATTAACCATTATTATTATTCAAACTTTTTCTCCTTCATGGGATTTTTCCACTCCATAAGGGGTACTGGTAAGAAGTGCATGAGGTGACTGGCTGTGTCCAGTTACTATTATTATTGTTATCATTACTGTTAGTTGAAGAACTCTCTTACTATCCTACAGGTGTTCAGGATTGCAGCTTTCTGGAGTTTCATGTAAGAGTTCTCTGGGGGGGGAAGCTACTGCTGCTAGTTTCTTATGGAGGCTCTTTAGCACCACAGTTGACATGATGATCGGATAGGTCATTACTTGTACCATATGCCACATATCTTTGACTTTCTGTCTTCGGTTCTGAACACTTCTTGATCTTTTCCTCACATGTTTTCTGGAGGTTGCTGGTGTTGGGCACTGCTATGTCAATCAGGTAGTAGCCATTTCCTTCTTGTTGATGAGGGTTGTCTGTTGTGCAGGATCATCTTGTCCATTATTATGGCAAGGTCCCAGTAGTTTGTGAGTAGAGGTCTCTAGTATGCCTGATTCTTGTATTTGTAATACGGTAAATTTTCTTTGATCAGCTGGTATTTTTGAGCTACCTTCTGAGATATTATCCTGTCCACCTGATCGTGTCACTGAGTGTACTCCACCTGGGTGATCACCTTGCATCCTGTGGTGATGTGCTGGACTGTTTCTGGGACCAGATGGCATCAGCTACATGTGTCACCTGTTACTCCAGGATCCTTGGTGATGTACTTCTTGTAGTTCCTGGAGTTGATTACCTGATCTTGAATGCAAACATGAATTCTTTGGTCTCGAGGAAGAGCCTTCCTTTTGTGAGCCAAGCATTGGAAGCCAACTTATCTATATAGTCTTAATGGAGGTCATTGTAGTACCTGCCATGGTGTGTTTTCTTCGCCCATCTTTCTGTCTTTGTTACTTCTATCTGTGTGACTGTGGTGTACCATTTGTCTATCTTTCTTAGGACTTGGCAGATTGGTGCTGTGTTTTCCTGGAAGTAATTACAGTTTCTTAATCACTTTCTTCTCTTGTTCAATTAAGTCAGCCAATCCCTTCTCTCCTTCTTTAGAGGCTATGGCCAGTCTCTTGATCATCATTATCATGGTCAATCTCAATTTCCTCTAGCTCTGTGGTGGTCCAATCTATGATCCTGAAGGAGTATGTTATTACTGGAACTGCATAAGTGTTTACTGGTGTGACCATGTTCCCGCCATTCTTTGATTTCAGCAAGCTGTCAGTTTCTGATGGTATTTCTCAGTCAGGCAGGCCTTGATCTCCTTGTTTTCTAACTGGTGGGCCTGCATCATCCCCCAGATATTTGTACGCGTTTCCCTCTGTCATGGCTTCAATCTCTTCACCAGCTGGTAGTTTTGTCCGAATGAATGTCCTTGATGTAATCAATGGGTCTTGCATTTATCTAGGCCAAACTATATCCTGACGTCAGTGCTGAACTCTTCGGTGATACAGAGCAGCTGTTGGAGTTGATTCACAGTTGTGGAATAGAGTTTGATGCCATCCATGTACATCAGGTGAGGGAGGGTGTACAAGTTCTTCTTCCCTTCCTTTAGGTATATGCGTATGAAGACAAGCACAAGATCTGCAAAAAGACACATTTCTGATGAAAGACTTAGAATATGTGAGCTTGAGTGCTTGGCTATCTGGCACCTTAAGGTGGGTGGAGGGTTGTAAAATGAACGAAGGCAAAATTTCTAAAGTTATATATGATTTCATAACTAGGGGAGCCATAAATTGAAATCATGAGAAAAGTGGTTTAGACTAGACTGTGGAAAGTTCTCTTTTGTCCAGTGAATTGTTAATTATTTGAAGAGTTACATCCACAAATGTTTCACACAGCCTTGGTGAATTGAAGGTTCAGCTAGATAGTATCTATGTTAGGAGGGAAATACATATATAGTTTATTTTTCTTTTCTTTTATATATATATATATACAGGGCTTTCCAATAGTAACGCTCGATTTTTGTAACGCAATAAAACAAATTGTGAGAGTGATAGTGATCTATTTTTATTTTTATTATGAAGTATATGTGTTAACATTATGTTTTAAAAATTATATCAGATAAATGTCCGCCGCAGCTTTGTCTGGTTTGGTTAATCCTGGATACCCAATTGGTGATGACGTTATCGCATAAAAGTGGCTCAATTTCAGCAATAACGCGCCTAATGTAACTTTTTCGGAATGTAGTGGGACCTCATGAATCTCCCGTGGGTTTTCGTCGCTCCAAATTCGGCAATTTTGCTTGTTAACAAAGCCACTTAACCAGAAATGAGCCTCGTCACTAAACATTATTTTTCGCCCAAAATCAGAATCGACCTCCAACTGCTCTAGCGCCCAATCAGCGAATGCACGCCGCTGCGCATGATCGTTGGGCTTTAGTTGTTGGGTTAATTGCACTTTATAAGGGTGAAGCCCTAAGTCCTTATGCAGGATTCGCCAAGTTGTCGTCGAAGACAGGCCAAGTTCTTGAGCCCGACGCGGAATGGACTGTTGCGGATTCTCACGCACACTTTCCCGGACTGCAGCAATATTTTCAACGGATCTTGCGTTTCGCTGACGTACAGGCACTTTCAGATT
This sequence comes from Mastigoproctus giganteus, assembly GCF_048544385.1. NCBI lineage: Eukaryota > Metazoa > Arthropoda > Arachnida > Uropygi > Thelyphonidae > Mastigoproctus > Mastigoproctus giganteus. The sequence goes on along the minus strand of NC_143586.1, from coordinate 173,110,778 downwards.
TGCCACAGACCCAGTTGCTTCGAATTTGTTTATTAAACGGCGAATTGTGGATTCTGAAGGACGTTCGTCGACACCATAAACTGCACGGAGTGCACGAAACGTTTGACGAGTAGAACATTGGTTTTGATTTTTTACAATTTCGACTCGTTGCTCAGTCGTGTAACGCTCCATAATAAAATGAGGAGACTAACTGAATACGGCTACCAAAGATACCACCTGTGTGACTGTCGGCTTCGTCATGCGCTGTTGCCAAACATCGAGCGTTACTATTGGAAAACCCTTTATATATATATATATTTTTTTTTTTTTTTTTTTTGGCACAGCAGAAGCCTGTAGCTTTCTTGCACTATATAGCTAATACTGTGGTCTGTATTAGAAACTAACAATTATATGAATACTGCAACCCTAATATCAGGGTTATATTACAACAATGTAATACTAAGTCAGTCTGGTGTCCCATTAACACCACTGAGAAAAGCAATGAGAGTAGGAGTATATTATAGGCAAAATGATTGTGATGGTAGAATGAGCTGAGCTCTATAATAGACAACAAGTAGGCTAGCAAATCAGAACATCTTATCATAGTGAATTTTAGCTTTCTAGATACTGATTGGAACTCGTGGATCAGCAGATCACTCAGTAACAGAAAATTTCTGAATAAACTAGATCACTGCCTTCTACACCAACAGAGTAAGAAAAGCAATATTCTTGATCTCACTATCAGCAATAATTCATCATCAATTAAGATATCATTTAGGTCTATAATGTTCTGAGAACTTCATGTCTGACCGTATCATAACTCCCAAGTCCCTTTCTTCCACTACTGATTTTAGTTCAACTCCACAAAGTGTATAAGTTATTTTGGGTTGCTATTCTCCAGGTGCAATACCTTGCATTTTGCCGAATTAAAGGCACAGCTGTCACTTTTCTGGCCATCCCTGAAGTCTATCTAGGTTACTCTGAAGAAGCTCTGCTTGGCCATGATCATTAACTACACTACCGATCTTTACATCATCTGCAAATTTAGACATCACGCCCTCTATCTCCTCATCAATGTCATTTAGAAAATCAAAAACAACAGTGGTCCCAATACTAACCCTTAGGGAACCCCAATTCTTACATTAACCCAATCTGAAAATTAACCATCTACCACAACCCTCTGCCTCCTTCTCTGAAGCCATCCTGCTATCCATCTAAGGATTTTCCTGAGATTACAACCTGTTCCAGCTTATAAAGTAACCGATCATGTGGGACTGAGTCAACTGCTTTGCTGAAATCTAAATTATTCCCTAAATCCAGCTCATGAGTTACCGTCAAAATAACTAACCAGATTTGTTAAACATGATGCCTGTTTTTCTCTATTATTCATATTTCCTTCAAAATATCAGTCCCTCATCAATTTTCAAATTTGAGGTCAAACAAAATTACCTTGTTTTAGTTTCTTTTGGATGATTGATGGGAATTTAGTTGAAGCAGAGACTTTCCTGAGGTAAAGGTTTCACAAACTGTTTCATCAACCCCAGTGTGATGAAACAGCTAGGGTAAGAACATAATTCATAAAACACTAGTAGACCCCCAAAACTGTCTTCCTTCCACCCATGTGCAAGGGTGGAAGGAGGACAGTTTTGGGGGACTACTAGTGGTTTATGACCTATGTTCTTTGGAGACAAACTGCCTCTTTAGCAAGACCTTGACATACCAGTGCTTACTCCTTGCCCGAGTGTCCCACACACAAAAATTACATTTCTGTGTAGCTAAGATTGCTGTCCAAGCAAGATGACTATTATTTTAAAGTCAGAACAGACCAACCAACCATGTTTTTCATACTTTATATTTATCAACAATTTCAAGTTCACATATGTTACTTTCAAATGTGAACTACTGGAACTGACACACATTTATTTCCATTGTGGAGTAACATACCTTTGAGACTTCTTTTTGATGAGTCAATAAAAAGTCTCCACTGTGTAGGACGGTGCCCAATTCCTAAATAGTTCTTTAAGTCATTTATATTACTGCAAAAAATCAGAGCATCATCCTCAGAAAAGTATGGGACTAATTCTCATTCTCTGTGTCTGTACCATAAGAGAAATAAGCATTAGCATTATTAGACGCATACGATGCAAGAAAGTAAGATTATGCAGCATCAGCCAAAAAAAAAAAAGCATCAGCCAAAAAAAAAAAAAAAACAACCCCTCCCATTTCACCCTTCCATTCATTCCAAATACCTGTCCAGCTCAGGCTTAAATTTATTTAGGCTATCAACTTCCACAACAAAAGATGGAAGTCTGTTCCACCAATCAACTACAACCTGGCTAAAGGAAAATTTAAGCACATCTATTCATCTACTCTAGAATTGTCTTTCCTGAATTTGAATCTATGCCCCCTCAGGTTCTTAATCTGAACAAGAGGAAGAATCCCATCAGCATTCAGCTTGTTCAACCCATTCAAGGCCTTATACACCTCAATCAGATCACTTTGCAGGTGCCTACTCTCCAGGCACTGCAATTTGCAGAACTTAAGCCTTTCTTGGTAAGAGCACCCCTTTGTTCCCCTCACTAACCTTGTTGCCCTTCTTTGTACTTGTTCAAGCAACTCTACATCCTTCCTAAACTGAGGCCTCCAGACCTGTGCACAGTACTCTAGGTGCAGCCTGACCATTGCCTTGTACAACGGGATAATAATCTCCCTGTCCCTGCTAGCAAAATTCCTACATATCATTGACAAGACTCCATGACCTGCCATGGCAGCCCATCTGCACTGCTCAGAAAACTTCATATTTGACTGCACAATTACCCCCAGTCTTTTTCACTTTCCACTTTCCTGAGTGTAGTACCACATAGTTTGTACATTTCTCTTGGGTTATTACTACCCATATGCAGTACTTTGAATGTTAAACTTCAGCTGCCACTTCTCAGCCCATATGCCCAACTTATCTAGATCCAGTTGGAGTAGCATACTGTGTTTACTGTCATTAACAACCCTGCCAACCTTCATATCATCTGCAAACTTGGACACTAATCCTGATATACCTTCATCAATATGATTGATGAATACACAAAACAACAATGCGCCCAGCACCAAACCCTGGGGAACTCCACTAATAACATTTGTCCACGAAGAGAAGTGTCCATTGATTACCACTCTCTGTCATCTCCCACTCAACCATCCCTTTATCCACTGTAGCAACTTACCCTTAATGCCATACCTTTCCAATTTGTACAGCAGTCTTCCATGTGCAACGGTATCAAAAGCTTTCCTGAAATCCAAGTATATGATATCAAAATTATTTTTGGCATTCAGTTCCTTTGTGACCACATCATAGTATCCAATCAAATTAGTCAGACAAGACCTCCCTTTAACAAACCCATGCTGTGTCTTAACTATTACTGCAGTCTTGTCTAGATGATCCTGCAATGCTTCTTTAACCAGTGACTCCATTATTTTACGCAGAACACAAGTTAAACTAACAAGTCTATAGTTACTTGTCACCTTTTGAACCCCCCTTTGTGAATTGGGAGATACATTGGCACATCTCCAGTCCATGGGGACCTCCCCTGACTAAGGATGCTCTCGTAATTATGGCTAAGGGTTTGCCTCCTCATTATAACTGGATAGATTCCATCTGCCCCAGGTGCCTTTTTTATGTTTACCTTCAACAAATTCTCCTCCACTTTGCTCTCAGTTGTTACAAAACCACTTATTTCCCTGTTAGAGTTTGGTAAACTTCTGGCATTCCTGTCCTTGAATAACTCCTCATGTGAGAATGTAGTTGCAAAATACTCATTCAATTTATCAGCTACTTGAGCAGGATCATCAATAGTTGAACCATCTATGTTAAGTGGACCAATCTGATTCGTCTCCTTCCTTCTAGAGTTTACAAGTAAAGAACTCTTTGCATCCTTCGCCAAAGATTTCTCGTAATCTGCCTTCGCCTGCCTAACCTCCGTTGTGACTTGATTACAGACGCTTATATCTGCCGTAGGTTTTTGTGTCACCTGATAATTTATATGCATACCATGCATTTTTCTTTTCTGCCATGAGCCTCAATTCATCCGATATTCATTTAGGCCTGAACCTTGAACAGTATTTCTTAGTTGGTATGAAAAGCCTAGTAGCCATCAAGATTAAGTCCCTGAAGGCTTCCAATTTAGAATTCACAGTTGGTAACATCATCAGTTGATTCCACTGTACAGAATTTAAAAACTGTCTGAGACCCCTGTGGTCACCTTTACGAAAGCAAAAGCCCTTCCCTTTAACCTTGATGGTAGTTACATCTTTTAAGTAATTCCCACATTAGTACATTGTGATCACTGTCACCCAGTGGTTCCTTTATCTGCAAATTTTTAATGTATGAATAATCACTGCTGATAATCAGATCAAGAGTATTACTCCCTGTGGTTGCCTCTCCAATAAATCCACAAAAAAATCTTGCTAGCATGCGAGTGACCAAACCACAAGTTCCAGTCAATATCTGGAAAGTTAAAATCCCCCATTATAAGACATTCTGATTTACTGGCCCATTCAATTTCTCTGCACAACTGCTCATTACACTCATCAGATTCATTAAGCCTATAATACACGCCTACTCTCATTTTAACTTTCCCAGTGATTATGTCACACCAAACTGACTCAAAATTGCATTGTCCACCAACATCAATTGGTTGCACTTCATTAGATTTTTGTGTGTGTCTTAACTAACAGCATAACTTCTCCTCCCTTCTTGTCCTCTATCCTTTCTGTACACATTGTACACCCCAAATTCCAATTCTGCAATTATACTTATGTCTGTGTGACACCACGTCTCTGATATCCCCACAATATCTGCCTTTGATGTCTTGACTCCAAGCTTATCAAATTTATTAACTACACTCCTAGCATTGGTGTACATGCAAGTATACATGCAGCTGTTTCTACTCTTTGTTACCCTAACACAGCCCATGTATTTGCTTGTTCCACTATGACTCCCAGCAGTCCTGGAAATCTCCATTGCCTTGCTTTCCAGGCTGCTGATCATTCTAATAGAAGCAGTACAAGAATCACTTTTGCCTCTGCCTGCTGCCACTGTTAACCTTTCAGTCTGTGAATCCCCCCAAGCTAGCAGTTTTCCGACCCACCTAACACTGCCTCGATAGCATCAGCAAATATTCTTGCGACCTTTCTATTTAAGCGTACCCCATCTCTGCAGAAGCAGTCTCTCCTGTCAACAAGCACAGACCAAGCTGAAAAAAATTCTACCCCTTGAGCCTTTCACAATCTCTCCAGGGCCAAATTGATCGGATTTAAATTGAAGTAAATTTAAATCCGAAAAGATTTAAATTTATGAAGGCCCAACCCTTTAACCTCGTCCAAGTCAAGGATGTTTTCACATAAAATAAAACATCTTTCATGCATAATGAAGTACACAAGCTGTTTTTTTTTTTTTTAAATGTAGAATGTGATTATACTATGAATACACACAATTAACAATATATAATATTTAAATATAACTTATGACAATAGCTGAATTAGAATATTTATATAAATGTTTATATTCACCAGTTTAATTCACTGGTATTCGAATTAATAGCTTAATTGGACTTCGGAATAAATTTATTTTTATTTTTCAGGAAAAATTTCAAAATGTGTCAGATTTCTGAGAGTCGCGAATTTTTGAATGCCAATTTATGAGGTTTTAGTATTGGCAAATGATGCAAGAAAGCAAGCTTATAAAGCATCAGAAAAAAAAAAAACCTACACATGTCACCCATCCATACCATCTAAGAATTTGCCTATTTCTTCTTGAATTTATTGAAACCATCCACACCCATTTCCACAACAGATGGAAGTTTGTTCCAACAATCAACCACCACTGGTTGAAGGCAAACTTGAACACATTTATTCTGCAATTATCCTTAATCAACTTAAATGTATGCCTCCTCGTGTGTGTGTGTGTGTGTGTGTGGTCTCAGCAAGAGGAAGAATGCCACCAACATTAAGTTTACTCAATCCATTCAAGGCCTTAACACCTCAATCAGATCTCTCTCTCTCTCTCTCTCTGCAGGTACCTAGTCTAAAGACACTGCAATTTGTAGAACTAAAGCCTTTCTTGGTAAGAGCACCCTTTCATCCCATTCACCACATGGCTGCAATTCTCTTCAGCCATTCCAGCAGACTTACATCCTTCTTAAAATGGGGCCATACAGGAGAACCTATATACAGTACTCAAGATGCAGCCTAACCAATGCCTTGTACAAAGGGATAATTATCTCCTTATCCCTGCTAACAAAGTTTCTGTTATTACTGACAAAACCCCATGAGCTGTCCTGGCTGCCTTGGTTGCACAATCACTCCCCTCCCCCCCCCAGGTCTTTATCATTTTCCACTACCCTAATGTAGTACAACACAGTCGGTATGTTAATCTGGGAATACTGATACCCATATGCGCAGTACCCTGCTTTTGTGAAAGTTTTTTCACAAATGCAGGGTACTGTGCATATGGGCGCTGAAAAATACTGCCCATTTTTCAGCCCATCAACCTAAGACAAACCCATATGTTTTTGCTGTATTTTGTTATATTACCTGCAAACTGAATACTCTTTCAGGAATCAATAATTTGATTAACAATATAATGTACATAATTAATTCATAATTTTTCCATAATTTTAGTGACACTGATAGTGGAGTAAACTACCTCAAATATTGATCTCATATTCTGTAAAATCAAACAGAATAAATGTGCTGTTCTCAAAATGGCTCAGGTTTTAGTGAATTTTAATATAAATATCCGTTTAACAAACCCATATATTGTTTATAAACAATTATTAAAAAGTAATCATTTTATATAAATGATTATTTATAATTTTCAATAAAAAGACCTTATTTAATGCATTATGGAATACTCTAAAAATATTTGAAATCATAAATTCTGTAATATTGGCCTTTTCAAAATTATAAAAAGTAGAGAGAGGGCATTCGTGCATTTATTAGTCAGTTTAAGTCTCCTGATGAACAAAATAAAACACAAAAGAGATAAAAAAAAAAAAAAATGTCCTCCTACCTTTCATAATTATAAGAATACTTCAGATTCTGTTGGGAAACTTCTAAACAAAAATTATTCTCAAAATTATGATAATAATTTCATTATTGCCCGATTATAATCAGGTTTTAGTGATATACAAATTTGTATGACATAAAACCAACTAAAGACATACACCAATGAGCCAAAACATTGTGACCAGCAAGTCATTATGCAAATCGAAGCAACTGCAGGTGAACTACAGCGCGTGCGCAGGTCGGGACACTGTATAAAAAACACCCAATACTGAGCTCCGTTAATCAGTGTTACTTGTGTTCTTCAGATGGGAAAGGCAGCGGACTTAACCGAGTTTGACAAAGGTCAAATTGTAATGGCCACACAACTGGGTCACAGCATATCTGAAAAGGCATGGTTGGTGGGGTGCTCACGGTCAGCGCCGTGGTTAGTACCTACCGAAAGTGGTCCGAGGAGAAGGAACACACGAACCGCCGGCGAGGTGTTGGACGACGCTGGCTCATCGATGCTCGGGGTGAGCGAAGGCTCTCCTGGCTGGTACGTGGCAACAGAAGGGTCTTTCTTTTCTTTCTTTTTTGGTAGTTGTTGGCGCATCGGCTTCTGTGGTCATAATGCAACTTCCAAGGTTTTGCAGTACTTTGATCCAAGCCCCAGGCGGGATTCGAACCCGCGACCTTTGGGTTGCCAGGCAGGCACTTTACCCACCCGGCTAGCCCGATTGGCAACAAAAGGGTGACTGTGGAGCAACTAGCCGGTAATTGGAATGTTGGTGACGGGAGTAATGTGTCATAACACACAGTACATCAAACCCTGAAGAAAGTCGGGATGCATAACTGCAGGCCACTCTGAGTACCCATGCTAACCATAGTTCACCAGCGATAGCACCTACAATGGGCACGCGAGCATCGAAACTGGACCTTGAGCGATTGAAAGAAGGTCGTCTGATCCAATGAATCACGTTTCCTGTTGCACCATGTGCACTGCCGGGAAGTGATGGTGCCTGGATGCACCATGGGAAGAAAAGAAGCCGGTGGTGGCGGTGTCATCCATGTGCCGGGCACTCTGATGTCTACCACCTACCTAAACATCATTACTGACCAGATACACCCTTTCATGGCAACGGTCTTCCCCTCTGGCGGTGCCGTCTTTCAGCAGAATAATGCGCCATGCAAAACTGCCTGGATTGTTCGGGACTGGTTCGCAGAACCTAAGAAAGACTTCCAGGTGTTGCCCTGGCCTTCAAATTCTCCAGAAATCAATCCCATCGTGTGTCTGTGGTTTGTGTTGGAACAGCAACTCCGATCTGCGGCATTTCAACCATGCACCTTACAGAATTAAAGGATCTGCTGGTTACGTGTTCGTACCAGATACCACAAGACACATTTAGAAATCTTGTAGCATCCATGTCTCATCAGGTGCGAGCTGTTTTGCCTGCACATGGAGGACCAACATCATATTAGGTAGGTGGTCAATGTTTTGGCTCATTGGTGCATATGCCTTATGTAAAAAATCTTATTTAATCGTGAAATGGCAGGTTCTGAATGTATCCTTACCATTTGAACATCTGCATGCCAAACAGGAGGATTCTTGATTTCAGCAAATTCTAAGCCAAGGAGTTCCTAAAATAACAAAAAATTATATAAATAAATTAATTAATAATAAATGATTTCTGCTGAAACTGGAAGAGAAACTAAGCTCTATACTCCCGATTGAGAAAAATTTATTGATAATTTTTAAATACTTTACATTAAAAAATTTACAACTAGCAGACAACGCACAATCAGTTCAGTCCCTTCCTCCATAGTTAATTAGGAGGTTAAAACTCTAATAGCTAGTAGATACTGCATTATAGTATGCATCTACTGCAATGGCCATGTGTGTGTTGGGGGGTAGAGAGAGAGAGAGAGAGAGAGAGAGAGAGAGAGAGAGAGAGAGAGAGATCACCTACAGTCATTCCTTTCTATGCCATATAGCAGCATTCTGAACAGTTCTAGATGAATTAGTTTTAATGGCACAAGGGCTATTTTGGCCATATTGTGGCTCTCAATGTATCCTCTGTAATACAGGAGTCAGTTAAGTACAATATGAATCTTTTATTATTAGTAGTGACCACATGATTCAAGGAATGCCAAGTCTTTCGTTGCACCACCAAAAAATAAAAATAATAAATAAATAAATAATAAAATTAAAATAAATAAAATAAAATAAACAATCCACCTATTTCACTCCCTATCCAACTGGCCTTTGAAACTCCCCAAGTTGTCAGCTACAAAGGACTTAAATCAACAGCCATTAGCAGTAATACAGAAAGATAAATGATATTGAAACTGAAGAATTGTGATAGTGTACTTATAAATAACAGAAAAGGCATAATTCAAATAGCAGAAGACTACTATAGAGAATTATACAAGGAGTGAGAGAATGATTCCAGCAGTGGGGAAGATGGATCGCAATTAGTAACACATACGACATACCCGATATCCTTCCTGATGAGGTAGAACATGTATTGAAGAAAATGAAGAATCAGGAAGACCCGTGGGAAGATGAAGTTACTGTAGAGTTGTTAAAATTGGGAGGAAGAGACATGACACAGAAACTGGCAAGACTGTTCACAAAATGTATTAAAAAAGGTGTGATGCCTACGGAGTGGACAATCATTGTTTTGTTGTATAAGAAAGAAGATAAATCAGAAATTGGAAATTATAGACCAATTAGCTTGTTATCCCACATTTACAAAGTCACAATGTTCATTAATAACAAATTAGAAAGAATACTTGATGAGAATCAACCAAAAGAGTAAGCTGGCTTTAGGACAGAATTCTTAACTATGCATCACTTCATGTAAAATCACAGCTAATGGAGAAAGCAAGTGAATATAAAACGCCATTATGCCTGGCATTTGTGGATTATGAAAAGGCATTTGACTCCATACAGCATAAGGCATTGTTTCGGGCACTGGAAAGACAAGGCATAGATACCCCATATATTATGATTTTGAAAAAAAAAAAAAAAAAATTAGACTAGACAAAGACAGTAGGAAATTTAAAATTGAGAAACGAGTTCAATAAGGAGCCACCATCTCCAAAGTTGTTTATTGCTACCCTTGAGGAAGCTTCCAGAAGATTAGACTAGTCGCAGAAAGGAGTCAATGTGAATGGAGAGTAGCTAAACCATTTACGATTTGCAGATGACATTGTGGTCATAAGCCATGATCCCAAAGAATTAGTGGAAAATCTTAATCAGTTGTGCAAAGTTAGTAAGGATTTTGGATTAAAGATGAATATGGCTAAAACAAAAGTAATGATGAACAAGTATGCCACAGAAAGGGATATAATGATTAAAGGAGCAGTAATTGAAAAGGTGAAGTCATATACTTATCTGGGACAAGTCATTAGCTGTAATAATGATAAATGGCTGGGAGTCAAGAGAAGAATAAATTTTGGATGGATAGCATTCAGGAAATATAGTCACATACTGAGGAGCAATATCCCCATTGGTCTGAAACGTAAAATAATGAACCAATGTATACTCCCCACCATGACACATGGAAGTGAAACTTAGGCACTCACTAAAAGAATGGAAGAGAAGCTGAGAACTACACGAAGAACAGAACAAATTATATTGGGAATCAGACTGTTAGATAAGAAGAGAAACACATGGATTAGGCAGCAAACTCAAGTAAAGGACATTCTAATTAAAACTAAAGAACTAAAATGGTCTTGGGAAAGACACATAGCTCAAAGACATGATGACAGATGAACTAAGAAAATAACAGAATGGTACCCAAGAAGAGCTAGAAGAAAACCTGAAAGACAACAACGGAGATGGAAAGACGAAATTCATGAGTTTGTGGGTAGTAAATGGATGGCCATTGCACAAAACAGAAGGAACTGGAAAGTTGCTGGAGAGGCCTTCATCCTGCAGTGGATTGAAAATGGCTGATGATGATCGCTAAAAACAAAGGAAAAAAACTATGGCCACTGGCTATAGCTGTTAACAACTGAATGTAAACAATTGTTAACAATCGAATTCCTGAAGAGAAATAATTGAATGTAAATGTTCAATTAGTTCATTAAAGTGTTTATATGAAGTATAAATAGAAAGCAGTTCAATAATTTTACCAGAAGAGCTTGAAAACAAGCTATAAAATTAGCAAAAAATAAAGGTGTGTCTGACAGGATATTGGAGCTGAAGGAAAATTTTACGACTGTGCATGAGAGAAGAAGACATTGAACCTCAAAGGCAGCAAACAGCAGCCATAAATGAGAGAAATTAACAACTGCTCAATTCTGTTGGCACACTGATTAAACTCTAGACTTTAGCAGCAGGGCTTAGTTTTTGTTTATAACTTTCTATGCAGTTTTATTTCTTTTTTTGCTTACGTTGAGTTTAGTTTATGTACATGAAATAAGGGCCTCCATAGCCAAGTGGTGAGGAGCAGGAGTGCAGTAGCACATGCTCTTTGAGTAGACAGAGGTTCGATCCTCTGACTGCTAAATACGGTTGATCTGCCAATCTGCACTGGACCAGCATACCAGATTATGGTCCATTTCCCTCAATATAAATTGTTGAAGAGGCTTCCATTCTGCAGTGGGTTGATAATGGCTGCGGTTTACCTTTTTTTTTTTTTTTTTTTTTTTTTTTTTTACATGAAATAAACTTTTGATGTTTGTTCTGATTTACAGTTCAACCCAAAAGCAAGTGTTTGCTTTTAGCTATACATTTTTAGCTTTTCAACCATTATTTGCAAATTTTTGGAATGTTGTTGTTTCTCAACATTCAGAAAATTATGGCACATTGAATACACTGTTCCAAATACAGTGGCAGCAAATGTGTTTAAGCAATTACCAAAACTTTATTTTAAATCTTGAATGTTTTGTGGTACAAGAAGTGCCACAAAACATTCGAGAATAATCTGTAATTCTTTAAGAAATTAAAGGCAGATTACCTGTGCACCATACAACTAAAATAATATTTAAGACAAATTTTTGTTTTTCCTTAAATTGTTTAAATATCTTGCAATTCTCTTTTCTTACTATAATTTTATAAATTGAATCCTTATCATTTCCTACAAATCTTTTAATTGCAATAAAACTAATTAGATATGTGCATATACAAGTGAATATGCTTTACCAGACTAAAGAAAATCATGGCTGATGGACAAACTAGAAGTGGAAAGATATGTTTACCCTGGGCAAGAAATTTCAACAGATGGAAATATCATGATGGAAATTGAACAGCACATAAAACTGGGATGTGAAGCATTTGGAAAGCTTAATAGTCTTCACGACAAACTTGCCACTCAATGTATCCTCCAGGTTTGGCATTGAATGCCAAAGTTTTACAAAGAATGGGTGTCACATGGAGAAGTACACAGTACCGAATTTTGAACATAACCAAAAGTGTGCATTCACCACATTTGTGATGAAATGATAGAATTCCAGACACATTACACGGAGCAATGGATAATATGAGAATACAAATAGAGGATAGTATTCACAACCTCCATTTGTAAATGACTACAACCATTGTGAAATGGTTGTAGTCATTTAAGGGACATCATTTTCAAACACTGAGGAGTGTAACATAAACCAAGGTCTGTGACTGAAAGAACCAAGTGCTTAAAATGGAAATGGGCAGGTCAAATATCAAGAAGAACTGACAATGGATAGATCGAACAAATTTTGTAATGGATATGCTTGACTCCAGATGCCTTGGAAACTTGAGGCAGCCTTTATCCTGCAGCGGCATCCGACAATGGCTGAAGAAGATGATCATGATGCTTGAGATAAATATTCAGATAAACTGACATCATCTCCAAGGATAAGTTTTAGTGTTACTGGCTCTTATAGTTGTGAAAGAGAAGAGGAGTGCATGTTTCACTGTGAGGCTGGAACAAACTCCGCCATGGACGGTCCCAAGCCCGGCTGCGAAAGGAGGAGGGTGGTCATCCTGCCGAAATGACCAGAACCGGGAAACCGGGAAAACTAGGCAAGAAACCGCATGAAATTCGGAACAAGCTCTTACAACAATGTTACCGCATCCGGGGTAGCCGATGCGCCAGCACTGGGGACCCAGGGTACTGGTGTGAAGTGGACCACTGGCTACAGAACAAGCTGTTAAAGATGCGCCAAAACTAGATGATATTTAAAAATTTTAATTTTACTGACCTAATTATTAAGGTCACCAAGTCAAGGTATAAAATAACAACGGTAAATCAATAAAGAAATTACATCAACAAATAAATTTTAAATACAAGTAAAAATCTTTATTGATTTAAAATAGCTAAAAACAGCAGACACATTGTCATTGTCAGATAAAATCTGACTGAGTGTATAAGGCTCAGTCAGATGGTTAAAAGCGGTAAAACGGATATTGCTAAAATCTGGACAGTCAATTAAAATGTGTCTAATTGATAAAATTGTGCCACAAGACTCACACATAGGAGGGTCATCAGCCCTCAGCAAAAAAGAATGTGTCAAATGACTATGTCCTATGCGGGTCCGGGCAAGAACAACTTCCTCCTTACGAATCCTGCGCAGACTAGACTGCCACGGTTCAATTACAGGCTTTATTTGATATAATTTATTCGCAGTCTGTCTATTCCACGAATCCTGCCATTGGGAATGTATTTTCTCGTGTATTATTTGCCTGTAGTCTGTATAGGGGACTGACAGGCAGCGATTATTATTGAGAATTGCTGATTTGGCTGCGGTGTCAGCCAAATCGTTTCCCATAATCCCAATGTGGCTGGGAATCCAGAAGAAGAGGATATCATATTCACGTTCATGGAGAAAGTGAATCTTCTGCTGAATGCTAGACAGAACTGGATGAGAATTATATCTCACAGTTATTAAAGCCTGTAACATGCTGAGAGAGTCAGAATATAAAATGAACCGTTGGTATTGGCATTTACTGATGTGATCCAAAGCTAACTCAATAGCGTACAGCTCTGCAGTAAATATGCTGCATTCAGAGGGAATCTGCTCCGATGTAGTGCTGTCTGTAAAGACAGCAGCAGATCCCACATATGATTCCGACTTTGAACCGTCTGTGTAAACTGGCGCGAAGTCAGAATGTTCAGCTCGGTGTGCTGAATAAAGCTGCAGGTAGACTGATGATAGAGTGTCCGACTTTGCCCAATTTCTAAGGGATAAGTCACATGCCGGGACATGAGCATGCCAGGGTGGAAGGGGTTGCTTTGGTGTTTGGGCAACCTTGTCTACCTTGATATTAAGTTCTTTGAGTAGCTCTTGGAGACGAATACCAAAAGGACGATTAGCAGTCTTACGGTTGCCTTGCCAAAGCATTTAGATTGAATGCCCATGATTTAATGTCACCTTGACCCTCTGCAAATGTGTTCAAAGAGGTTCACATAATTTAAAGTTGCATAACTGCATTTTCTAAATTCAAATAAAACATTGGGCTTATAATGAGCAGCAGAACATTAGCATTAGTAGAGGCATATGATGCAAGAAAACAAGCTTATGTAGCATCAGCCAAAAAAAAAAAAAAAAAACCCTTTATATTTTACCCATCCATTTACTCCAAAAAAGTTTGTCTAGTTCAGCACTGAATTTATTTAAGCTGTCGACTTCCACAATAACAGATGGAAGTTTGTTCCAGCAATCAACCACCCACTGGCTAAAGGCAAATTTCTGCACATCTATTCTACAACTGTCTTTCCTCATTTTGAATTTATGCCCCAGGTGCAGAATCTGAGCAAGAAGAAGAATCCCATCAGCACTCAGCTCGCTCACACCATTCAAGGCCTTATACACCTCAATCAGATGACTTTGCAGATGCCTAGTCCCATATTCTTCAATTTACAAAACTTAAGCCTATCTTGGTAACAGCAATCCTCTGTTCCACTCACTAATCTCATTGCCCTTCTCTGCACTCGTTCTAGTAGCTCAACATCTTTCAAGGTGGGGGCCTGACAATTGCCTTATGCAAGTGGATAATCACCTAGTTATCCCTGCTAGTAAAATTCCTATATATTATTGACAAGACCCCATGAGTTACCCTTGCAGCCTATCTGCACTGCTCAGAAAACTTCATATCTGACTTCACAATTACCCCAAGGTCTTTTTCATTCTACACTACCCTGAGTGTAATACCATATGGTTGGTATGTTACTCTGGGGTTACTGCTACCCATATGCAGTACTTTGCATTTGTCAACCTTAAACTTCAGTTGCCACCTCTCAGTCTATCTGCTCAACTTTTCTAGATCCTGTTGCAGTAGCGTTATAAAATCGCCTTTATGTGATTATGACATCATTATCTCTACTAGCAAATGTTCGATAAACCATGCAACATTGCAACCTGTCCACAATTCTCGGACAACTACAGTCTGACCGTACTGTAACTTCTAAGTCCCGTTCCTCCACTACTGACTTTAGTTCAATTCCACGAAGGGTATTATAAGTTATTTTGGGGTTGCTGTTCCCAAGGTGTAAGACCTTGCATTTTGTTGAATTAAAGCATAGCTGCCACTTTTCTGACCATCCCGGAAGTCTATCTAGATCACTGAAGAAGCTCTACTTGGCGGCGATTATTAACTACTCTACTGATCTTTACATCATTTGCAAGTTTAGAACTCATGCTCTCCATCCCTTCATAGATGTCATTTAAGATAATCAAAAACAACAGTGGTCCCAATACTGATTCTTGGGGAATCCCACTTCTTACATTAACCCAATCTGAGGAATAACCATTTATCACAACCATCTGTCTCCTGCCGTGAAGCCATTGTGCTATCCATCTGAGGATTTTCCCTATGATTCCAGCCTGCTCCAACTTATAAAGTAACCACTCATGTGGAACTGAGTCAAATGCTTTGCAGAAATCCAAATAAACAATGTCGAAATTATTCCCTAAATCCAGCTCACGAGTGACCTGTCAAAATGGCTAACCAGATTTGTTAAACATGATTTTTCCTTTACAAAACGATGCTGTGTATCCTACAGAATTCCATTTCCAACTAAATGATCCTGAATTCCACCCTTGATCATTGCCTCCATGAATCTCCCTACTACTGAAGCTAGACTGGCCAGTTGGTAATTTCCCATTACACTCCTAGAACCGCCTTTATGTTCCAATTTACACCAATCCAACAGAATCTTCCCGAGTCTAGTGATGTTCTCATAACTAGCCTTAATGGTTCAATGCATTCACTTGCCGCCTCCTTAAAGATTATAAGGTATATGCCATCAACCAACCACAGGAGACTTACTTGCCTGTAGGCGCAAAAGTTTTCTCATTAAATAATCATTTGAAATTTCATTATCATTAATTACATTTTTTTCAACTTCACTTCCATATCTCATTGACACAAAGGATTTTTTTTATGTAAATATCGATGCAAAGTAACTGTTGAGTTCATCTGCAACTTCAGCTATGGTATCTAATACTATCCCACGTCCATTACGTAAGAGTCCAATCTGATTTGTCCTTCTGTTCTTTGCATTTATATATGTGAAGAATTCCTTAACTGCACTCTTTGCTCTCTTCTTTATTCTTTATCTCCACTTTTTGCTCTCTTCTTTATTCTTTATCTCCACTCTTTGCTCTCTCCCACTCAGTAAAGATACTATAGTGAAAATTATACTTCGCTTAATAAAACTTCTTTCTCCTTCAGAAAATGATGAACATAATTCAACCATGGAAGACCAACATGGAACAGAACATCAGCATTCCACAAATTCTTTCCAAAATAAGAAATTGCCTGACTCCAATGAGATTTTAAAAGATGAACTTGAGTCGGAAATTAATGAAATACTTAACTATTTTTGCTAAAAAAGTTCAAAACCCAGAAAATATGGACTGAGATCGTCTACGATTATCTCAGTACCAGAACAGAATCCGAAAGGGCGTTTTCTGCTGCTAATCAAATACTGTATGTACCAAAATTAGATCCATTTTAAAAGATCATACCAATGATTGCTTATGTTTCTTAAGAGCTCACTTATTCGGACAGGTAGTGTGGATGCTTAAACATAACTAAACTTTGCAGTAACAATATGTATTTTTTTGTTTTTAGAATAACAGTATTTTAATGATTTTTTTTCAGAATATTTATTATTGCAATAAAAGTTTACTTAAAACATGAATTCAAGTAATTACAGTACTTGTTTTTTCCTTATTTTATTAACCGTCATCAAAATTTATTGAGAAAAACATTTGTTTTTGGAATACCGGTATTAAGATTGTGACCGGTATTGTAGGCCCTACCCCTGGGGAACTACACTAATAACATTAGTCCAGGAAGAGCAGTGTCCATTGATTACCACTCTCTGTCTTCTCCCACTCAACCATCATTTATCCATTGTAGCAACTTGCCCTTAATGCCATACTGCTCCAACTTGTACAGTAGTCTTCCATGTGCAAAAGTATCAAAAGCATTCTTGAAATCCAAGTATATGACATCAAAATTATTTTTTTGCATCCAGTTACTTTGTGACCACATCAAAGTATCCAATAAAACTGATAAAACAAGACTTCCTATTAATAAATGCATGCTGCATCTGAACTATAACTGCAGTCTTGTCTAGATGATCCTGAATTGCTTCTATAACCAGTGACTCCATTATTTTCCCCGGATCAGAAGTTAAACTAACGTAACATCAATTAAACTAATGTAATATCAATTTGATATCAATGATTCAACTGTTGATGATCCTGCTCAGGTGGCTAACAAACTAAATGAGTATTTTGCATCTACATTCACACATGAGGAGTTATTCAGGGAGGAGAATACCAGAGGTGAATTAAACTCTGGCAGTGAGATAGATGATTTCGTAATAACCAAGAGGGAAGTGGAGGAGAAATTGTTGAAGATCAATATAAAAAATGCACCCGGGTTGGATGGGATCTATCCAGTTATATTAAAGGAGGCAGCAAAGAAAGTAAGCAAACTCTTAGCCATAATTATGAAAGCTTCTTTGGACTCAGGGGAGGTGTCCATGGACTGGAGATGTGCAAATGTGACCCCAATTCACAAAGGAGGATCAAAGGGCAACACAAGTAATTATAGACCTGTTAGTTTAACTTCTGTTCCTGGAAAATTAATGGAGGCACTGGTTAAAGAAGCACTGCAGGATCATCTAGACAAGACTTCAGTTATAGCTCAGACACAGCATGGTTTTGTTAAGGGAAAGTCTTGCCTGACCAATTTGATTGGATACTATGATGTGGTCACAAAGGAACTGGATGCAGGGAATACCTTTGATATCATATATTTGGATCTTAGAGAGGCTTTTGATACTGTTGCACATGGAAGACTGCTGAACAAATTGAAGCAGTTTGGCATTGGAGGCAAATTACTGCTATGGATAAACGGTTGGTTGAGTAGGAGAAGACGGAGAGCAGTAATCAATGGACAGTGCTCATCGTGAACTAATGTTATTAATGGATTCCCTCAGGGTTCAGCGTTGGGTCCATTGTTGTTTTCTGTATTTATAAATGATATTGATGATGGTATATCAAGCTTAATGTCCAAGTTTGCAGATGATACGAAGGTTGGCAGATTGTTAAGGACACTAATAACAGTACGCTGCTGCTGCAACAGGATCTAGAAAAGTTGAGCAGATGGTCAGAGAGGTGGCAAATGAAGTTTAACATTGACAAACGTAAAGTTCTACATGTGGGAAGCAGTAACCCCAGAGTGACGTATCAACTCTGTGGTACTACACTGACATTGGTAGAGAACGAAAAGGACCTGGGGGGGGGGGTAATTGTGCAGGCAGATATGAAGTTTTCTGAGCAGTGCAGACAGTCTGCAAGAGTAGCTCATGGTATCTTGTCAATGATATACAGGAATTTTTCTAGCAGGGATAAGGAGGTGATTATCCCCTTGTATAAGGCAATGGTCAGGCCACACCTTGAGTACTGTATACAGGTCTGGAGGCCTCATTTTAAGAAGGATGTAGATCTGTTGGAATGAGTACAGAGAAGGGCAACAAGATTAGTGAATGGAACAAAGGTTGCTCAAAGAAAGGCTTAAGTTTTGCAAATTACAGTGTCTGGAGACTAGGCACCTGCGAGGTGATCTGATTGAGGTGTATAAAGCTTTGAATGGTTTGAGCATGCTCAATGCTGATGGGATTCTTCCTCTTACTCAGAATAATCACCTGAGAGGGCATAAATTCAAATTGAGAAAAAACAGATGTAGGATAGATGTGCAGAAGTTTGCCTTTAGCCAGTAGGTATCTGGTTGGTGGAACAGACTTCCATACCTTGTTTTGGAAGTTGATAGCCTAAATAAATTTAAGGCTGAGCTGGACAGGTATTTGGAAAGAACGGAGGGGTGAAATCAGAGCAGATTTTTTTTTTCTTTTTGGCTGATGCTGCATAAACTTGCTTTCTTGCATCATATGCCTCTGCTAATGCTAATTACTCTGTAATTACTCGTGTCACCTTTTGATCCCCTTTTGTGAATTGGGGATATATTTGCACATTAACAGTAAATTATGAATTATTCACACACAATTAAATTGGGACCTTCCATTATGTGGGGACCTCCCATTATGTTCTCATAATCATGGCTAAGTGCCTGCTTACTTCCTTTGCTGCCTCCTTTAATATAACTGGATAGATCCCATCAACCCCCAGGTGTCTTCCTTATGTTTAACTTCAACAAGCCTAATCTTCTTTGTCGCTTGATTACATGATGAGTAATCATGAATGCCACTTAAACTCTGACAATTTCAAACTCATTTATAGAAGCTAAAGTAAAAACATTTTGAAAATTAAGAAAATTCAATACCTGATATATGTCCAGCAAACCCTTGGTGACAACAGGAAGTGGGAAATATTCTCGTAGTCTACTTTGATCCACAGAATACTTTAATTCCTCTACCATTGTTGTGTAATACCGTAAATCCCAGAAATCCAGTTTGTTGTTATTTGTCAATGACAACTTATCACACTAAAGGAAAAAAAAATTCACTATTTTAAACATATTCTAAGAAATGTATTCATATGGCTCTTAGTTACAAATAATAATCCTGTTAATGTCCTTTTTGTGTAAACATAAGGAAAAATTAAAATAGTGAACCTCAAATTTCAAACAGTCTATGCTTACTTTGGTCATAAGCTTTTAATTTCAATTAACTTTTATGTGAGAAGAACAAATATTTCTAGAGAAATGGTTCCAAACTTCTGTACTTGTAGATGATAAAATACCAAAAGTTCCTGTATTAGGGTTCCACTATCAGAAACTAAGAGGATTAAATGTTTTTAACAAGATAATAAAGGTTATTAACATGATCAATCACATACTTTGTGATTTTTATCTGATGTTTTGAAATCTTACAGCACATAATATATATATTTTTAAAACTTTTACAGAATAGAAGAGAAGAATTTAAATCATAAGAATTTAAATCAGTAATTGAGAATCGCTATTCTAGAGAACCTCAAGCATTCAACTTTCATTATCTTTGTTTCTTCTGGCATATCTGATCTTCCACCCTAATTCAACTTCATGCATGTTATTTCAATACCATTTTCTTATCTTTCACTCAGTCATTAACCCATTTTCCATTATGCCTGATTATTCTCATTTACTAATCATTGCAAAAATGATTACATTTTTACAACAGTACACTTTGATCAAGAGATGCAGATATCCCACTAGTTCTAAGCAAACTGATTACACCTTTTTGAAGAGAATTACACTCATTAAACGAGCCTTGGAAAAACTGACCCATGTCCTTTTATTTAAAATTCATAAAATAAGTTCCAAAATATTATTTATTTATTGTGTTTACTTAAAATTCACAAAATAAGTTCCACAATGAAGTTAAATTCAGGCTTGTGTTCTACCTACGGCATTACAGTAATAGCAAAGTGAATTAGAGATCCTGCGAAGAGGTAGTCAGTCTTTGGTAATCTTCATTAAAAGTTGAGGCCATTTTGAATAGTGTCAACTTGTATTATATACCTTACAAAAAAAAAATCATGATTCCATATGAAATTACATCTCTTATTATTATTTTTATTAGTAAAATGCTATTCTTTTGTATAAATTTTAAATCCTTAATATTTGGCTAACTCTAATAAGAAGAAAATAGATATTTTGGAACCATAATGAAGTTCTTCATACTGCATCTCTATTAAAAATGCAGTATATCATTTAACTCTGAAAAGAAAAGGCATAAAGATACTTTCAGAGAAAAAATTAGCAACAAACAGGTTAACTTATTTCATCCACCATGGGATGTATTTGTACATCTGGAGACAAGAATATTCTAGACTTGATCATCACACACAAACCAGAAGACACCATTAAGGATAGGCATAACAGTACAAGAACCATGAGCAGGGAGTAATCGCAGAGTTCTAAACACGGTGATCACTCCCTGAGAAAATGAAAATAAAAAAAAATTAAAAAAATAAAATAAAAATTGATATAAAGAAATACTGTTTTTGAATAATGGACTGAGAGAATTAAATTTTTCAAGAATGTATTTAGCAGGAAGTGATTTCTGCAGATATTTTAGATGTTGCATCTCTGAAACACTCAAAAAAGGACAAACAAGGGGTTCAAAGTAGGGGCTGTAAAGTAAAAAACATTGTCAATTATCTAGATCAAAGGTTTTGTGTATATTTTCTTCCAAGAAGAAATATTGCATTAGAGCTTTTAACCTGTTCTGTCTTGCTGTTTTCTATATTAGCTCATGTAAACTAGAAAATTAAAAAAAAAATTTTAAAATTTAAAAAATTAAAACACCACATTTCAACTAGTCATTTGACTGACAGAGCTGGACTGCATGGGGAAAAAATTGAAAATAATGCTGGGCTGGAAAGGGTTAATTCAACCCCACTATAAGTTATTTCGAAGTTGCTACTCCCTAAATATAAAACGTTGCATTTTGCTGCATTAAAACATTCTCACTTTTCTGACCATCATTGAAGCTTGTCCAAACCTTTGAATTTCTAAATTTGGAGATGTCTGAATAACATCATCTCCAAATTTTGACATCATGCTCTCTATCCCACAATAAGTCATTTTTGAAAACAAGAACTGATCCTTCAGAGGCTACACTTCTAATATGAAGTTCTCTGAGCAGTTCAGATGGGCTGTCAGAGCAGGTCATGGAGTTTTGTCAATGATATATAGGAACTTTGCTAGCAGAGACAAGAAGATGATTATCTCCTAGTAATAAAGCAATGATCAGGCTTTCACACCTTCAGTGCTGCGTACACAATGATCCCACCTTCAGTTCTGCATACAGGTCTGGAGGCCTCAGTTTAGGAAGGATGTAGAGTTGCTAGATTGAGTACAGAGAAGGGCAACAAGGTTGGTGAGAGGAACAAAGGAGCACACTTACGAAGAAGGGCTTAAGTTCTGCAAGTTGCAGCATTTGGAGACTAGGCACCTATGAGATGATCTGATCGGGGTATATAAGGCCTTGAATGGTTTGAGCATGCTCAATGCTGATGGGATACTTCCGCTTGCTCAGATTAAGAAACCTGAAGGGGCATAGATTCAAACTGAGGAAAGACAGTTGTAGAATAGATGTGCGAAAGTTTGCCTTTAGCCAGAGGGTAGTTGATTGCTGGAAAAGAATTCCATCTGTTGTGGAAGTTGATAGCTTAAATAAATTTAAGGCTGAACTAGACAAACATTTGGAGTGACCGGATGGGTGAAACGGGAAGGGTTTTTTTTTTTTTTTTTTTTTGCCTGATGCTGTATAAGCTTGCTTTCTTGCATCATATGCCTCAACTAATGCTAATATTAAACCAATCTGAAGTTTAAACATTAATCACAACCCTTCTGCTTCTTCCCTGCAGCCACTCTGCAATCCACCTTAGAATCTTACCCATGGTTCCAAATGGTCCAGCTTATACAGTAACCTCTCACAAGTCAAGCTTTTCTAAAATCCAAATAAACAATGTCAAGTTCATGAATAATCATGTCAATATAGCAAACCAAGTTAGTCAAACATGATTTTCGGTTAACAGAATCATGTCATACAGCTTTCAGAATTCCATTTCTAACTAAAGGTCCCTGCATTGCATATGTCATCATTATCTCTATGATTCTTCTG